>NW_028327174.1:128051864-128366507 GCF_987537825.1 Furipterus horrens | reverse complement strand
TAGCACATTATTGTTTAAGTGAAGCTCTTCATTAGATAGTATGAGAAAATGAGGCATGAAAGGAAGATGGAAAAGCCTCCTTAATAGTTCCTGTGCAGATAATGTAGGCCAAAGACAATCAATAGCTATGCCTCATTTATTTTATGTCCATGAGCACTTAGAGGCAAAATGTTAGTGTTTGCTATATTGTTGGCTTTCTTTGCTCTGCACCAGTAATGAAAAAATAGATTTACATATTAAGGTGTAATTTTTACAAATTTGACTCAAACAACAGGCTATTATTGTTAATCAATATGGGAAGAAACACCTGTGTTACCTTTTGTCCATTAAAGTCATTTCTAAATACCTCTGATGATAAACAATCAATACAAAAGTTCATAAAAATGCATTAAATGTACATAAAATTAAGCGTTACATAAAATAATTAAAAGATGTCATTATAGTTGATGAAAGCAATTGTGAAATCAACATATTTCAGAGCTTATAGTTTTCAAAAAGTCCCACTGATGGTTTTTCCAGAGAGAACACGCCTTTAGTATTATGTATAATGACCCACCTAGTATTACCTCTAGGGTGATTAAAATTGGAATTCAACACATGTTACTTAAAGTCAAAAGGCTTCTTTAATTATTATTGTCATATTTATGGAAACAGAGATAATGGGAAAAATCTTGGGAAATAAATTTGTGATATTAAAAAATCTCTTTTTCCATAAAGATAATAAAACTTAAATGGCATATAAAATGGATTAATATTAGCATTTATATAAGATAATGGAATGTAAAACATTATGCTTGAACTCAGTGATCATTGAGTATCAGTAAAGAATAGTCTAAAAAATAGTAAAGTTCTTCCATAAGAAGGCCAAAGTGCAAATCATAGCAGAAGGAAATACTGGGAACATTATTATGATAGTAAAGAGGAAAGAAAAAAGAAAAAGAAACAATAAAAGTGAACATCAGAAACAGAGACCAATATATAAGACAAGTAGGAAAGGCAGAAGAAGAGAAAGCAGCTTGGGTGTGAACACAGCTTTGGGGTTCCCATGAAATTTATTGGAGAATTCTCTTACATCCTTCTACACTCCAAATCCCCAAAGTTAAGAACATAATAAGGCTCTATACAATGGAAAAACTGTCATCAAATCTTAAATTAATAGTGTATACAATCCAGAAATTTACTCTGATTTTAACAAACATACTTCAAAATGTATGTTTAGGAAAAAGCTTATTTCTTAATGACTCAATTTCAAAAATAGAAGAAAATGTTCTGAATAACATAGTAGGGAAAAAAAAAATCTTTCCTCCTTCACTTATCTATATTTTCCCATACACATATGTTCAATCCACACAGTATTTTCAATGTTTAAAACATGTTGGATTTGTATTCAGCATCTACACTAGAATTTTTAATTTAGATACACTGCTAGTTCTAAAAATATAGTATTATAATGTCATAGCATGTAAGACTTACATACTTCACAAGAAGCCTACTTCCAAAAAAAATAAAGTGCCAAAGTAACCAGTGTACATATAAGGTTTTGAAACTGGAAAGATAAAAATTAAGCCTCTACTGCGCCATGTTTATGATGGCACAGTTCTAATGTGGTCAACTGAGTGTTCTTTCATCTGTTTCTAGTCTCACTGTTCTTTTGCTGTTAGATTTTCTTTACTAATTTTTTCCTACAAATACATTTAGTAGTATCACAAAAATAAATATTATATAAATAATTTATTATGTTATTATATGCCAGACATTAAGTATATACACTGTCAAAAAATAAATTTGTTATTATCAGTCCCAAATTCAGTGTATAACTTTGATGGAAAATAAGATTGAGAAATGATAAGGAAGAAAAGAGGCAGGGTGCTGTGAGCATATTTGCTAGATACTTTTTATACTTCATAATTTTTTTTGGTAAGATTCATATCTGCAGTTGATGTCTTAATTCAAGACCAATGACACATTGAGTTGGGTGGTCTTAGTTTCATTATAGCCAATACAATATATACATATAATTTATCTATAATATAAAGTATTTATATCATATATATAGTAGATCAAGTTATAATTCTAAGTTATAAATGGATAATCAGTAGTTTTTTGTCCTCTTTGGGCATTTATGTTTCCTTTTCTTGACTTAGAAAACCATCATTATATTTAGCTACTAATATATAATCTGCATTTGTAAACCCCAGTTCTGAACCTAATATTAGGAAAAATCAGTTTAATACAATTTTCAGATTCTTTAGATATAAACCCATTGTGATTTAACTTACTCTTGCATTAGGAATCATATATTTGTTAAATTTATATATATATAAACATATATATATTCTTTTCTGATCTTACTTCTGCAGAAAAATGGCAGGTTTTCTTGGATAAAATTGTTATTTGTTGAAACTAACCACCATCATAAATCACTGATGACATCAATTAACTAATAGTATACCTCCTATTTTCTAACTGAAGGTAATTATTCTTATGCAAGGATTCTTTTTAGTATTACACCTCTGGGTGTAGTGACACAACTTCAGTAGTTGTACCAACCAGTGGAAAAATTTCTCCCTTCAGTAATAATAACAACAAATTATGAGTAACAATATACATTATAAGGAGCTTCGTCTATATGGTATAGCTATATATGATCATTGCAGCAATACTTTATATTATAATTATAATTTTCTATTTACACTCAAGAAATCTAAAGCTCAGTTTGAACTGTTTCATACACTACTAACAAATCTGCTTTAAGCAAGTCACAACGTGGAGGCTCAGTTTCTTATCCTATATTCAACCTGCTCTATTGTAAGAATGAGGTATAATGAATTATTAATGGAGTAACATCCTAAGATTGCCAACATGACCTTCTTCCAATTGTATTTGAGGATTTATTAGACCAAATATACATTTGGTCACTTTTTTTTTCACTCATTTTAAACTATTGACTCATTTATACCACCCAACAGTGTCTTTTGCTTACATTATCAGTAATAAAAATGTTCATTTCCAGGCACCACAATTGCTGTTTGGGTGTTTATGCTTTATGGGAAGTTCGGGGTATAATAAAAGTTGTGTTGATCACTTGCAAACGCATTCCTCCCAGGGATAACCAACTCCAGCTGATTAATTAAATTATCTTTTCTAGACCCATTAGAAAAGTTATTTTATTTACTTTCCTGTACCATCATAAAATTCAAAAGAACTACAAAGAAAAGAGAAAGCTCTGTGTAATAAAACATTCACAAGATTTGGAACTTAAACAATCTTGACTTAAGTCTTATTTCCACATTTACTCGTTGGAGATTCTTCAGCACCAGGTCTAGGCAGGCAGCAAAGAATCACACGTTAAGAGATAATCCAAAGGAGATGTTCTATGAATGGCACTGCTAGATGACTGAAGACTGTCCTGGATAGCTCAGTAGGAAACTGCACTTTGCAAGACAGTAAGTAGTTACAAAAAATGAGCTTGGAATTCTTTGCAATAAGGAATAATTCTTTCCTACTCAAAAGCATTCTTCATTTACTCAAATTCTTCAGGTTGGCTTCCCCACTCTGTTATAATCAGTCACCATAGCAATGAGAAAACGTTTCCATCCCCAAAGCACTCATACTCAGTAGTTCTCTCTCCTGAGCTCCAAGATTATATAGATCTTACTCAGGATCCCACTTGGATGTCTAACAGATAGCTCAGATATTCATGCATAAAACTGAATTTCTGATACCCTCATCCTAAATAATAAAATTTAACAGTGTGTTAAGGGCAAAACTATCCAATATATCTTACTGAAAAAGAAGTCATGTTTCAGGACTATATATAAGGTATGGTTCAGGATTTACTAAAACAATACATACATGTTCTCATATATACTACATATGTTTCTATTTGTTTGTAAAACATCTGAAAGAACATACATTTATGAGATAACAGTGACTATATCTTGAATGAGGGAAACCAAAAGGCTTTAATGTCCTACAAAATATGAAACTAAATTATTTAAAATGTATGTAATTAGCCTCTTATATTGTTATAATCAAGAAAAAATTAACTGAAAACTGTAGCATAAGTAGTTTTCCATTTTATTCATGCATTTTATTTTGTGACTTAGATCATGGTCAGAATGACAGTGGAGGCTCCATTGTAAAGGGTTCATTGAACATATTTGGTCATATTTAAAAAAGAAAAATAACAGGTAGTCAAAAAAAATTTTTTTCTTAATGGGCAGATAAACATATATGCAGTATTATCGTCTCATCCCAATCCTTGTAAATGATCTAGAGTTTACAAGAGAACATTTGACTTTTTAAAGCACTCATTTGTTTATCTAAATATAATTGATGATAAACTGTCAATACATATATTTTCCCTCACATTACCTTAGTTTCTTGCTCTGTTTGTTAAAATTTCAATAATTTTATTGCATCTGTTTGCATGCCAGCAGATTACAGCTTTAATATATCATTATCCACATCAGACAAGAATATTTGTCAAGTGCTCATTTGCATTTGCAATTCTGTAGGGCTCAATAGTTGAGTGATCTGTTACTCGAATGACTTGTAGCAGCATATTAAGATGTCACCTTCAGGCATGTACTAAGCACTAAAGGAACTGCAGAAATGAAACTCTTCCTATCTTTTCTTTGTTAATGAATTTTTAAAAAGTCTAGCCTTTATGTAGAATTATTTTTCTGGCTTTTTACACTTACACTTTTCTAAGTGCTGGAGCTGGGTTTTTTTTAACCCCTAAATTATGTCTTGAATTCCAGAATACACCTTTTCTTTACTTAACTAGTAAGCAGAAGGTTGATTATTTGAGTAAACATTGCTGGGGGAAGAGCAATATTTGTAAGATATTCTATGTATTTCTGCTTGTATTTAATTCAGGAAACTCAATTTGTGGACTAGAAAGATATGAAACTTAACAAACTTAACAGCTCTCTACCTTTGCTGACTTAATACATAAATGCCCTTTGGGTTAGTTTCTTACTTTACCTGAACATAGATACCATTCTCTGTCATATGTAAATGATAACCTTATGGAGTCATTGTGTGACTCACATGAAACAATGTGCCAACAATCTAGCAGAGGATCTATGATATTGTACTTGTATGTTCACAACCTGGAACTCATGCCCTCTGGTCTAAATCAGCCTCACTTGGCCCTCTTTCTACCTTAGGCTCTTGATTGCTCCTTTAACTGAGATTCTACTTTTCACATCAATCCTAAAAACTAAGGTTAGCTTAATTTTCCTGGGTTGCATTTTCATTGGCTAATACCTCTGGAATTGAGGTTTTACATTCCCTTTCCTACACAAAGCATTTTAGATAATGAAATTCAGACATTCTGCTACCAGATCTTTATGGCTTAAAACTACTTTCTACTACTGTATCTCCTGCAGGTTTGTTGCTTTTTGATTGAAGAACTATTGACCACCTTTTGAGCTGCTGTCTAAATATTTTCTTAACTGGATATCCTTCAAGTCAGTGGTTTAAAACCATTGTCTGTAGTAAAGATGCTTAAGTGAAAGCATGGGTTCATATGTATTAAAAGACTGAATTGTGTTCCCCCAAATTCATTATGTTGAATGCTTAACCCCAAATGTGACTGTATTTGTAAACAAGGCCTCTCAGGGAAGTAATAAATGTTAAATGAGGTCAAAGGGTGAGCCTTAATATGATAGGATCGGAGTCCCTCTAAGAAGACAGAGAGACACAAGAGATACCTCTCTGCCCTGATGAGCATAGAGGATAGGCCATGTGAGCACCAAGAGAAAAGGTAGATCTACAAGCCAGGAAGAGAGACCTCACCAAAAACCAATCCTGATGGCACTTTGACCTTGAACTTCCAGCCTCCAGAACTGAGAGACCAATACATCTGTTGTTTAAGCCATCCAGTCTGTGACATTTTGCTGACAGCACTAGCTGACTAAAAATATATAGTCTAGATTTTGTTTCCTCTATTGTTTTAAGAAAACTTAAATATTTTCACAGAGAATTAAAATAAATAGAACTACAGTAGGTTTACAATAATTGTAGTATTTCATAATTACAACTGAAATAGTGTCATTTACTCAGCCTGCACTGTGGTAGAGAAATGACTCTTATCCTCAGGCAGTTTACAGCCCCACACCACAAAGCACTGAACTCTTTTTTTATGGCCTGGAAACATAAAAAATATATATATATATATATAAATTAAGCCATGTTATTGATAGAATTCACTGAATTTCTTAAACATAGTTATTAAAATGTGTAACTCCTTTTTACCTTTATTGCCCATATGGACATTTTACTTGTTGCAAAGAGGCAAATAAAAGGGGGCAGGTGTAAATATTCTTATCTTGTCTGTCACTCAATCAACCAATCAATTTATATCTATTTAATCACTACTATGCATTAATTTCAGCTTAAATTGTCTCAAAATAAATACTTTTTATAAATAAAATTTAATTAAGACAGTACTCTAAATCTACAGTGTTTCCTGAAAGATTGGCATAGCATATGATTTGTCTGGGTGCATCCATATAGTCTTAGTTTTTGTGATCCCTCTGTTGATGCAAGAGACACAGTTACAAAAAAATGTATTTTCATGATATATTACTCGTATTTTTATTCAATATAAAAAAACATTTGAGTATATTTCTGGTTTATTGTCACGAGTTCTATAATGAGATATTTTGTTAAAAGTATTTCTTATAATATTTGGACACTGTTAAATAAAAATGCTTGATGCGTTTACATTTGCCAACATGTTTCATAAACATTTCAGACAATTTTTTAATAAAATTTACATGAGAAAATTTATTTTTTTTTTGTTTATGTTCTTCACATGTTACAAATATTTTGGAGAAAATTAGAGGTTGAAAAAATGTGCAGTCCTTATAGAAGGAAAAAAATGTGCAATCTTTATAGAAGGACATAACAATTTTGTAAATGCAGGTATAGGAACATTTTGTTTATTTCTTCTCCCCCACAGATGAGTGAGTTCCCTGTGTAGGTAAAATAATTTTGTAGTACTTTGCAGATATTTTACTGTTTTCATGGAAAAGAGATAGAAATGAGAATTAAGTTTCAACCGATTGTTTTTGGAAATAAGAGAGAAGGGATAGAGCGCCCCTGTTGACTAAGAGAGCCTTGGGTAATGATGGAACCATGGGAGGTTCTAAGGCACAGGATGGGTGTGCATTATTCCTCATGGCTCCTCCTCTTCCTGATTAGGGGACCCTGGGGAAGATACCTGAATTCTGCTTCCCTGTTCTAAGGTGGTGATAATAACAGCATCTACCTCATAAAAACAAATGGGAATCAAAGAAAAATGATGTGTAAAAACCACTGAGGAGTATCTCAAATGCATTATTTACTTGTTGTTAATGATACCATTGCTATTGTTGCCACTGTTTATTAAAAAGTATTCTATCTCAAGCAGTAAGATCTTAGGTTTCAATGTCTCCTCAGTAAGGTCTAGAGCAGCGGTTCTCAATCAGTGGGTCGCGACCCCTTTGAGGGTCGAACAACCCTTTCACAGGGGTCGCCTAAGACCATCAGAAAACACATATATAATTACATATTGTTTTTGTGATTAATAACTATGCTTTAATTATGTTCAATTTGTAACAATGAAAATACATCCTGCATATCAGATATTTACATTATGATTCATAACAGTAGCAAAATTACAGTTATGAAGTAGCAACGAAAATAATTTTATGGTTGGTGGTCACCACAACATGAGGAACTGTATTAAAGGGTGTGGCATTAGGAAGGTTGAGAACCACTGGTCTACAGGCTGGATCAGAAGACATATCAATGCCTTCTTTTTCTGTCAGGTTCTGGAAAATACTTAAAACATTGAAAAATAGATCTGTTCTGAGGTCATTTGCTTTCTTTCTCACATTTTAGTAAGGATGTCAATTCAGAGAAATTTCAAAGCAGTGTACATATGTTAGAGGCATACAATGTCAGCCTGAATCTATTGAAATGTGTGCAACTTGATTATCAAGGTGTTGGAACAACTTGGCAAATATGCTTAGGCCCTTCGCGCCTAGTAGGCAGAATAACTACCTCAATTTTTCAAGGTGATTAAACTGATTAAGTAAGAACACTGTGATTCTTCATTCATTCATCTTAACTTAATCAGATGGAAGTTTTTATTTTCAGACAAAGACATCCAACTGGTGTGACTTAATCCTTCTATTCTTAAAAGGGTCAGACACTACCCTTTTTAATAAGTTTAGATTTTTAAATATAACACTGAAAGACACTCATTTCAAAGTTTTGAGATTCCCTTTTTTTCTTTTTAATTGAAAACATTTAACAGGTTTTCTAGGAAATAACTTCCAGAGCATTAACCTCTGAATGTTGTTTAATCACTTCTTTCAGTCAATTCACATGTTTAGTTATGAGAATTGCTGTACCTGTTAAGCATTGAATTAAAAGAATTGAAGGGGAGGAAGACACTATTAGGAAAAACCCAGGAAGTAGTGCTACCAGAAACACTAATGAACATATACTGAAAACATTCTTAAAATCTGGCAAATTGCATTTTAATTATTTTGTAAGTGTACTGAAATTAAAGAGCATTTAGAAAGTAACCACCTAGAGTTGAGGAGGTATAAATTAATCACGTGTTTACATTGAATATTCAGAAATTCAGGGATCTTTAATTGAGCAATAATAATTTTCAAGCAGCATTGGAACTTTCTGGCACATGCTCAAGCCTTCTTGGAGCATATTTTGCACTGTGGAAATGTTTACCCAGCAGTCTATGTCTCCTGATAGAAACACAATGGAGATTCAAACACAATAAATCCTTCCCAAGGTTCAGAGATTCGAATGCCACAAGCGCTTTGATTCACTTTGCTTCAGGGGTGAGATTTATAAATTGAAGAACTCTTAAATTTGTTAGAACATAGCACTCTGGAAATGAGAAAAGCAAAGCCAATTAGATTCTGGAATCTCATTTGGGTGTCACTCTGCATTAGCCTTGGATGTGAGTCACTGGGATAACTGATAGGTTCCCAGAGCACAATGACTGAGGCAATCATTTCACCTCTGCAGGCAGCAGGAGGGCCTCAGACAGATGAAGACTCAGAAAGCAACTCAGGCATGCTCCAGGACTGCCACCCCATTTTAAAAATGGGAAACAAGTCAAAAAGAAAACTCAAGTTTCCCGATTCTGCCCAGTTTCATTTCTCTCCACCATTCAATAAAACATATGAAGACCATTTTGCATGTGCACACTTATTGTTTTTACCTCTGATTAATGAATTACTTACATTTATTTACTTAATTTGTGTTGTACCTTCTACTTTTCTTGTATTATTATATACTATGAATATTTGGCTTTTTCAAGAATATTGTCATAAGATTTTTTTATTTTTCCCTTTTATTTTCCTCATCTCTTCAATATATTGTTAAAATAAATAAACAGCTATTATCATTAATATATTGTTATGCAGGTAGACCTCCTTTTTGGAAATGCTGAGCTATGTATAGGTTCTAAGGTGTTAAAGCATTTAAAGGACAGTCTGTGCTCTCCTTAAATTCTTTACTTCTTTTGCAGCACTGTGGTTGCTACCACACACTTTCCAATCATCTATGGATGCTACAAAAAATAGAGTCCAATAAATGAAGTTGTTAAGTGACAAAACTCCAATACAAGAAATGTTACTAGCTTTATACACCCTTCACTACTTTTAAGATTTTCATGGAAAAAAAAAAATTATAAGCCTAATCTGTAGTTTGTCTTTTCATCCTCGTCATGCGGGCTTTTTGTAGAGCAATAGTTTTGCCTTTTGATGGGGTCAAATTTATTAACTTTGATGGTGTATACTTTTGGTGTTAAGTCTAAACTTATGACTAGCCCCAGGTACCCATGGGCTATTTTTTGATGTATTATGGTTTTCTGTTTTATAATTTTCTGTTTTATAAACTTATTTTTTAATAAACTGAAGTTTGGAGTAAAGTTGTTATTTTAAATTAGCTGTAAGAATGCTACTGATTTGTAGTTATAATTTTTATTTTTTATTTAAGTAATGTCAGTTAATAACATTGTATAAATTTCAGATGTACAACATCGTAATTCAATATCTGTATACTCCATTGTGTGCTCACCACCAAAAGTCTAGTTTCCATCCATCATCATTTATTTAACCCCATTTGCCTCATTGTCTTCCTCCTACCCCTTCCCCCTCTGGTAACCACCATTTTATTGTTTATGTATATGAATTTGTTTCTGTTTTGTTATATTTGTCATTTTTTTGTTTTGTATTCCACATATTAGTGAAATCATATGATTTTTGTCTTTTTCCATTTGACTTCTTTTACTTTGCATAATACCCACAAAACCCATCCATGCTGTTCCAAATGGCAACATTTCATCTTCTTATGGCTGAGTAGTATTCCATTATATGTATATATATATATATATATATATATATATATATATATATATATACCACATCTGCTATATTCATTCATGTATCAATGTACACTCGGATTGTTTCAACACCTTGGCTATTGTAAATAATGCTGCTATGAAGTTGTATCCCACAATATTTTTTCCTTTATTATTATTACTCCTAAGAGTTTATCTGTAAAGTCTTATGGATTATTAATATACATATCACATCATATAGAAAATAAGAGTTTTAACTCAACCACTTAATTATTATATCTCTTCTCTCCTGTTTCTCTATTTCATTTGATAGAATCTCAGCAGTATATTGAATAGAATCAGAAATGGCAGGTATCTGTCTTGATTTTAAGAGTGTTTCTCCATTTTATTATTAATCATAGTAATGTAGGTTTATATAGAAAAGATAAAGCAGACTAGGTGTATTTATTTTTAGTCTTTGTCAGATTGTTCTATGTAATTAAGTTCACTGGAAGTAAATCTTCATTCAAACTATTGATTTTGTTGGCTACTATTCTTAGAAGATTTATTCACTTCTTATGAAATTTTGATTTGCAGGCTTGACTTTGAGGTGATGTGTAGTGTTTATTTTTCTCTCTGTGTCAATCTTTTCTGAAGCTTTCCCATCTAACAGGTTTATCAGCCATCCTCTTGAGTACTCAGCTAAAAATTAATCTGGAGACCAAGTTGTCACTACCTTCCAAACCTCCCTAACTTTATACTTTTTTACAAAGTACCAAAACTGGATGTTTTTATTCCCTTTCAGTGCATAGGAGGTGAGCCCACAAACTGCCATTGCCGGCTTCCAGGCTGAGTATCTAGGTCTGGTCCTTCAATAACCACTTTATTTTTCTTTGTTTACTCTCTACTCCATAGAGGTGTTTTGTTTTGTTTCTCCTTCTCCTGCTCCTTCTCCTTCTCCTTCCTTCTCCTTCTCCTTCCCCTTCTCTTTCCTTCTCCTTCTCCTTCTTCTTCTTCTTCTTCTCCTCCTCCTCCTCCTTCTTCTTCTTTTTACAGTCCAGTTATGTCTTTTCTTTCTCTCTTCAGACTTTATCTAACTATCTTATGTATTACAACAAAGAGAGTGTATCAAAACATACTTTGCCAGCTTGCCTGGAATATTCCCACACTATCTTTAACCCACTCTATCTTTTTAGAACATTTCTTAGTGGTCACCAGTAAGACCTCTGTCCTGCCAAATCTAATGGTCAGTTCTAAGTTTTCATCTCAGCAGTGGTAGACACTAGTGGTCATTTACTTTTTGATAAATTTTTCTCTCTCTCTCTCTTTTTAATTTTTTTAAGGTCTACTCTCCTTAGTTTCCTCTAACTTAAACCACAATTCCCTTGGCCAGATCATCATTTTTCCCTTGAACTTTAATTGTTGGACTGTCACATGTCTTGCAGATATTTTTTTCTATTCTATCTAGAATTATTACCTATGTGATATAATTTAATATCATGACTACAAATATATACATACATAATATAAAAATATATAGCTACATTAAAACATTTAAATATATAATTTGTAATTTAATTATATATTATGTGCATGTAAACATACACACATACATATGTATGTATGTATATCACTAGTCCCTTTTTTCCCCTTTTACCTCTAGAGTTATCCATACACTGTGTTTTTACACATTTCCACTTCAATATCTAACAATCATCTAAACCTAATAAAGTTAAAGCGTAACTTTTGATTCACTCCACCCAGGTTAAAATGCTAGTCCACGCCAGGTTATTCTGTTGTCTAGCTTCTTATAACAGCCTCCTAACTGACTTCCTGCTTCCACCATTTTCTCCTCCACTTTATCCATAACTAATAGCCAAAGAAATCAGATTACATGACATTCCTGGTGAAAACCATCCAATAGCTTTCCATCACACTAAAAATAAATCCACATTTTTTATCACAGCCTTAGAAGTCCTAACATATTTCACAGCTATCATTCGACACTACTGTTTCCCTTACTCAGTGCATTCTAGCAGCATTTGCATTCTTATTATCTGTTGAAATATTACTCTGAACTTAGAATACTCATTTCCCAAGTCTTTACATATTTCACTTCTTCACACTATTCACTCTCTATTTAATTGCTGCCCCTTTAGAGACACACTTTATAAACACCCTAAGATAATCTCCAGTCATTCTTCAAGTCCTTAATTTTCTTTTCAGCTTCTTTGAAATTATTTTTTCAGCTTTATTCATGTATAATTGACAACTAAAATGTAAGGGATTTAAAGTACACACCATGATGATTTGATAACATGTATGTTGTTAAAGACTTCCTCCTCATCTATTTAATTAACATAATCTTCACTATGTACATATATAGTACATATATACATATAGTATATATAGTAGTATATATGTATTATATATTAGAAAATAAAAACATTTCAATTATACAATATAGTATTATCAACTAGTTACCAAGTTATACATTAGATCTTCAGACTTTATTCATTTTACTTTTATTTTTAAAGCACCCATCATTACTTGATATTTTAGTACTTATTGACTTGTTAACTGTCTATATCACCCACTAGACTGCAAGTTCCCTGAGAGCAGGCATTTGATTTCTTAGTCACCGTTGTTTCCTGGGCATCTAGTATTATCCAATATGCATTCAGTAAATATTTGCAGAATTAGCAAATTATGCCATTTCACAAATGATCAGGCATCTATTTAGACTAATTAGCTAACACCACTCCTACACTGAGGGAGTAGTATATAGTACATTTTTATATCTAGCAATGAGAAGCATGAAGGAAAAACATTTTTTTAACTTTTCCATTAACTCTCTTCCCTTGTGCTCTATAGCAAGAGCACAGCAAACAATAACACAGAAAACGTTAGCACTGAAGGCATGCACACAGGAGCACCTGCATAAATCGCCCTCTGACTTATGTTTACCTGTGCATTTTGGATTTCCAGCCTCTCAGTTCCCAATGGCTGAATGTGTGTAAAATCTTTAACACTTACATTTAAATTCCTTCTAAATAAATGATCTTGCCCTCTTTTTTAAGAGTTATGCTTAGTAGAGCCTAAAATTTGAGGGAATAGTAAACCTTTGAATTATTTGTTGTGACATACATATCATTCCATTGTAGGCTCTTTTTGACATGTTTAATATAATCTAAATTTAAAGCTACTCAAGATATTCAAAGAAACAGACAATTAAATGTTCCAGTTCTTAATAACTAAGCATGAGAAATAAAAGCTCTGAAATTCAGTAGACAGTCTAGGAAAGCTAGCTTTCCTTTCATTGTGTTTAAAATAGTAGTGAGGGTATGATGGCTTCTCTCTTAATTGAACGTTCCAGGAGGCCATCTTCACCGTGTGTAGAGAGGGTTCCTGTTTAGAATGCCAAACCTGTAAATAGATCCACAAGGTCCTACAGATGTACTCCGAAAGCCTCTCAACAACATTGAACATTGTATGTCAAAATCTGAGGCAAGAGTATGTGGGCCTGTGACAGCCAGTTCTGTGCATTTTATGATTTATTCTTCTGAAAACTATAGTGCAACCAATATAATGGGGGAGGGAGAAAGCCTCATGAATCACAAACATTGAGCCTGTAGAAAGAGACCAGAATCCTAAAATTTCATGCAAGCTTGGACATATACAAATATACTGAATTGAAAAGCATCCCTGAAAAATTCATGTTCACTCAGAACTTGTGTATGTAATCTTATTTGAAAATTGGCTCTCTGTAAGTGTAATCAAGTTAAAATGAGGGCATCCTGGATTAGGGTGGGCCTAGCCTAAATACTTGATATCCTAATAAGAGGAAAGTTGGATGCAAACACATATAGATGGAGCACAGACATTAGGAAATACAGGCAGAGACTGAAATTATGCAGCCACAAACCAAGGAAGCCAAGGATTGCCATCAACCACCAGAAGCTAAATCGGGAAAAATAACCCTCTCTGCTGATGCTAAAATTTTAACTCACCAGTAACAGGTTTTGTTGGACTTCTGAGAAAATTACTTCAGCTTTCTGTTAAATGCAAAACTGATTTTAAAAATCGCCACATGATGACTTGTAGTATAAAGAAATTAACTATTTAGTACTTGGGTGTTTGTCAGAAGCTACCTTTGAGTAAAATTCTTGTCTATGATTAACTGAAGGTCTATGTTTTTTTTGTTTTTTTTTTAAGAAACAAAAACAATTAACAACAAAATCTTCAGCACCAACATAAAAATTCACACATTCTAATTTAATTAGTGCACAGACTAATTTATAATTCTTTCTCAGCTGGACTCTGATATGGCAGAGTCAATAGATTCATTTATATCTAAACTTTTATCTTTTCATTGGGGCGTGTTCTCTAATTGAATACTGCTTACACTTCATATTGGGAATATGGAAACATTCCAGGATGTCTTTTTGTTAAAAGGAGTAACACCAATAGTGTTACATAATTGTCTTTGAATTGTATTACAATAACTATAGGAGACATCAAAATTTGCCTGTATTATCTACTAAATACTAAGGAAAATAGTGTCAATGCTTTATGAATTATTTGAATCAAATATGTATATCTATCTACTTATATATCTAATCTCATATGATATTATTTGGTCTTGCAATTAAAAAAATCATCATTATTTTCTCAGACAAATCAATGCTTCATTTTAATACAACTTAATTTCTCTCCATCACTAAGGATTAGATGTTGTTCAAATTACTAGCAGAAATAGTCCACTAGTGTTCTTTAAGGTTTAGTTTGAGTACCATTCAGAGTAATTCTAAATCTAAAGAATAATTTTTAAAAATCCCTCATGTTTCTTTCTTCCTCCAGAAACTCCAAATTGAGTCCATCAGGCTCACATTTGGCAAATAAGGAAACTTTAAACATTGTAATGGCCCATGCTCCTTTAATTTTACACGTGGAGTTATGGAAAGCAATATAAGTACAAGAAGTAATAAATGCAAGCTTATATTAATTTTTGATTAACTTTTATTTATCTAGAATGGTATTTAGCATTAGAGACAAGGATTAAACTAATCTTCTTTGACATATTAGATGTCGTCGTCGGCAGCCGTCCGTCTCGAGAGACGATGGTGTAGCTTCTTAAGAGTCTATCTGCACCGCCGAGAATGGCTGTGCAGTCCGACTCGGGAGTGACACGGTATCTGTCTCCTCCCGTGTTGAATCGACATCTTGCGATGACGCTGGAGTGTCCTCTCCAGTGGAGCTGAAGCTACAGAGCCCGGGCAGAGTGATATGGAGGGTCTGCTGTTGCCCATGCAGCAGACCCCCCCTCTCTTCGCAGCTGAAGGATCCAAGGGAAAGACGGAGTCAATACAGCTTGGCTTCAGGTGCGCCGCAGGAGTTGCCGGTGTTGACTACAACGTCAAACCGCCTTAGGGACTCCGGCTCCGGATTTTCTGTCGGGGTTTACTCCCTTAGCCTTTCCCCTGAAGAGGTATGCCGCAAGGCAGCGGAGGTTTTTTGGAATCAGAGTTTTCCTTCTCTGATGTACCCTGACTGGAAGATCGAACCAGCGACACTTAGCTCGCAGGCCGACGCTCAATCCATTGAGCTGAACCAGCCAGAGTGAATATTAGATGTATGACAATAGTAATTTAAGGGTCAGTTTACACACAATTAAACAATTTTGCATTTTAAATGTGAGATATGTCAAAAGTCTAAGAAACTGTTTTTCATTAATGGCTCATTAAAGACTCAGTGGATTATATATTTTAGCTCTTACCTCATTTTTCATGACCAAAAATGTACCATACCATAGTGTACAGTTAAGATAGAATCTCTAATTTAAAATGGCAGGTTTTCCTGAGGTATCAAAATCCTACCTAAACTATCCCTTCAGGCTACCATTAAGATCAACTGCAAATAAATTTATTTGGCATTCCTGTTTTAGCTACTCAGTTTACTGCTCTGTGAAATACAAGAGTTTGAAACATGGTATCTGTTATAAAAACCTTGAATCTGATTGATTAGACAAATAGCAAATACAAAATAAATACAAAATTTAACAGATAATGTATGGTTAAATACCAGTTCACTTCCAAGTTTACAAGTATATAAATATAAACCCAAGTGAATAGCTTATAGATGAAGGGATAGAGAGTGGAAGAGTGGAAATAGCTTCTAATTTACAGAGCATTAAAAATAACCTTACTACTTTTCTTCTTCCTTTAACTAACTGGCTGTTCAGTATGATTCCATTCATTAAACTTTCTGAGCTCCAATTTTTTTCTATTTAAAATATGTGATTAAATTTGACTTTGTGTTTTCCAACTCTAATATTTTATCATTAGGACTGGAGGGATCAGTAGAAAATGATCCTGAAGATTTAGGGAGAAAGGAGTTCACAGAGTTTGTGAAATGACCATTGAAAGATGAGTTGGATTCAGGGCAAGAAAAGGTGAAAGTAATATCCAGGTGAGAAAATATTGTGAGCAATGGCTCTCAATCAGTCAATTCTAAACAAATGTAAAAGTACAATGATGGTGATGAGGATGAGGATGAGAATAATGCAAATATTTTAGATTATAGCAATACATCACAATGTGCCATCTGCTTTTCCATTTTGAGTAAATCACCCCTCAAACGATAACTAAACTTACCAGATTTTACAAAATGTACAATACAGTTCTTTTTTAAGTATATTTTATTGATTATGTTGTTACAGTAGTCCCAATTTATTTTCCCTTTTCTCCCCTCTTCCCAGTAGCCCCTTTCCTCCAGCAATCCTACCCACCTTAGTTCATGTCCATGAGTCATGCATATAAGTTCTTTGGCTTCACCCATTTCCTATATTATTCTTAACTTACACCCTGTCTATTTTGTACCACCATTTCCCAATTTCACCCCCTTCCCCCTCCCAACTGATAACCCTGCAAATGATCTCCACACCTATGATTCTGTTCCTGTTCTGATTGTTTGCATAGTTTGTTTTGTTTTTATTTTTTAGATTCAATTGTTGATAGTTGTGAGTTTGTTGTCATTTTGATGTTCATAGTGTTGATCTTCTTTTTCTTAAATAAGTCTCTTTAACATTTCATGTAATAATGGCTTGGTGTTGATGAATGCCTTTAGCTTTACCTTGTCTGGGAAGCACTTTATCTGCCCTTGCAAATGTTATTCACCTTATTACATTAAAATTCCTAAGCGAAAAACTCTTATTTTGCCAATCTCTAAGCGAAAGCTCTAGAAAATTTTAGGATATTATAAAGGAAATTTGTTTTAAGTCCTGAAAAGTAAAAAAACAAACAAACAGGTTTTCTTGTGTGAAAATCCAGGACCATTTCCAATAAAAACCTTAAGACATGCTGAATTATTTATTTTATTTGGAAAATACTATGGGTGAACAGGTGAACAAATAAAATAACATATTAAAATGGTAGTTGTTAGTATATAACAGCATAATTACGGTTTTTAAAATGTTATGAGAGCTTTTTTACCTTATTGTACAAACTGGTAATATTCTAATAAGAGTCATTCAATCATTCAAATTCACAAAAATGAGACCAGTTTAATTGGCACGGTACGGAACAGAGAGCAGAGAGACTCTATTCTAATTTCTTACAAAAGCAAAATAAAAGCCAGAGATTTTCACAGAGATTTTCAGAGAGCTTGGGCTGAGAAAAAGAATGTGTAATAGATATTTCCTACTTACTCTCTCTCTCTCTTTGCCCAAATTCTACCCATGGCAACAGATTTAACACTATCAATTGTCTCAAAAATAAGGTCTGAAGGAACTGAAGGCAGGATGAGTGGAGAGGGAAGGGAAGTCAGGGAAAGGAGAAAGAGAAAGGAAAGGAGGTTCAATTTCAGCAAACCAGAATAAAATCTGCTTCAGTCTTTTTCTCATACTCAGCTGAAGGTCATGAGAGTTGAAAATCTCAGAACAATCATTTTTGTTGATATTTCCTAAACAAGGTTTCACCTAGAATTTTCTTCTAAATCCATTTCTTCCCCCAAGAGGAGACCATGACCATTTTAATTTATTACATGAATAAACAAACAAAACAAAACAAAGACTAAACTTACACTGGTATTGAAAACACTTCTTCAAATTGACATTCCTTAAATAGTCATTGCATATTTATTCAACATTTGGTAGGCAGGTGAAAATCTCTAAGGAGAAAGACAAAGCAGGAATACCTCCAATGACAATGCTCCGTCCCTCCTCTAGACCGCCAAAAAGTTCAACACTGAACTCAAGAGAGAAGAAGGGGTTAACAATCTCAGGCCTTTTGAAAGCTATGTAGTATGCCTCTGATTGTGGAGGATGGATGAGTGGACAGCAAAAATTTCCTCCCATCCATAAGAGGTCTGTTCAGAATGTATCCAGCCATGTAATATGGAAAATAGAGACATTTATTGAAGGAGATACATGATGCATTGTATTTAGGGCAATGATGCCTCAATCACTTTCAAAGTAGGCATTCTGAGACCTCACACAGCTCTCCCAGTCACCATCAGCTGCCCCATTGTATTTTCCTGAATCTCATTGATGGTCTGAAATCTCTTTCATTTCAAAGGTTATTTTAATTTTGGGAAAAGCCAGGAGTTGCAAGGTGCTAAATCTGGGCTGTAGGGGGCCTGAGTCACCTAGGTGATTTTATGTTTTGCCAAAAAACTATATACTAGACATGATGACGGAGCAGGTGAGTTGAGACAAAGCTGCTAATCACCAGTTGCCCATAGCTGCAGCCTTCTGAATCATCCAACTAGTTTCCACAGAGGAATGTTCAAGCTTAATGCAAAGTTTGATGCAGATTCATTGCTCTACTCATTCAGTCATTTTGAATGTGATGGTTGCACAGTATACATGCTCACTTAATGGTATCACCACTCCACTGACCGGTACAGTGACATCATCATTGCTCATGCATGCACATTCTAGTCCACTCTCCTGGGCTGCCAGGTTACATCAATGTCACTCAAACTATTCTCATTATATTAACAATTGCTGGAGTTTTTCCAGACATACCTCACATATACTCTTGCCCCGCATGTTTTTGTAAATATAATTTAATCCTCCATCATACATTTCTAATGGTACTCAGTGCCTCTAATAGACTGACACCTGGTCTGCCCTTTGTCAGTCAAGGGAAGGCAATACCTTGGGCCCTATTCGTAACATTTTTTGGTCTTACAAGGGGAGCCTCAGGAGATAAATTGAAAACCATTAAAATCCTAATTGAGTCAAAATACTCTAATTTGTGTTGATGAGTTACATCAGGTATTTACCTATATTATCTGTCAGTGCTAAGGTCTGAAAGTGACTGTGGACTGTATATGTCCTTTTTGTCACTAGATTATACCTTTGAAGAATGTTATGTTGAGAATAAGAGAGATTTTTTATTTAAAAAAGGGCTGAAAATAATGGAAGTTCAGTAAGTGGTAGCTAATATTTACATCAATATTTCTGGTACCTAGAACAGTACCTGAATTAGTACTAAATATTTCATAAATGGGTGAAAATAAATTAAATGCAGTGGTGATTTTTTTCTAATTGGGATTGTATTGTTTCTTTCAAATTTAAATATGTTTAATGCCATGTTAAACTAAAATTACATAATAAACATGAAGCAACTCTGGAACCTATAAAAAGCTAAACAAATCTAATATATTATGGTACTTAGGCTCTTTCAACTTAGTGAAGGGCTTTTAACCAATTGATGTAAGTTGAAATATAATTACTAATTTATTTCCTTCTTATCAAATTGGTTAGGAAGACACTTTAGGTAGGTACATAATTAAATTTTGCCTTACCCTGGCTAGTGTGGCTCAGTGGATTAAGTGCTTGCCTGTGAACCAAAGGCCTGTCACTTCAATTCCCAGAAAGGGCACATGCCTGGGTGGCAGGCCAAGTCCCCAGTTGGCAAGGTGAGAGAAGCAACATTGATGTTTCTCTCCCTCTCTTTCTCCCACCTTTCCCATTTCTCTAAAAATAAATAAAACCTTAAACTAAATAAATAAGTATATACCTATACATGTATATACTTGTATATACATACAAATTTTGTCTTCTTTTCATAAAGTCTCATTCTGTTCTTTTTGACCATTGCATGATGATACCAAATAATGGACATTCAGAGAGGGTTTAAAGGATGCATTTTAATTACCTACAGCTTTATGTCACACGAAATACACATAAACCGCTACTTTTAAGTGACATTTATTGAATATCTAAAAATAAAGGAATCTTAGATAGATATTTTATTTTCATCCAGACAAAAATACAAAGAGAAGGAATTATTGCAGCCATTCACCTAAAAGGAACACTGAGTGGGGGTGATGTGCTAGGGGAGCGCTGCGGCCAACAGGAGAGCCGAGGTCCTGTCTTGGGAAGGTGGCTCCTACTCAACTGCAGCCAGTTGTCGCATTGAACGACAACAGTCCTAATTTTGCTATCGCTTTTGATTTTTCAAGAGAAGTCAGCAACTGGGTTTTTATTTTCTACTTTCCAAATCTGCTATTGTTGTCATTTTATTCTATTTAGTAACAAATGATAATAATCAATATTGAATAGTTGAGGCTAACACAATTGAAGTCCTTGTCCAGTTCACAGCACTCCAGCTGCTTCCCATAATACTGTGTTGAATCTGTTGCTTCCTTTGCTTGATGTTTTGTTTCCTGTGCTATATCTCTAATCTCCTCTGAAATATGTGAAATCATAGGATATAGACACTTGCAACTATTAGTATCACACAACAAATACACGTTTATTTATTGCTCATGAGTTTCATGAGTTTGTGGATCAGCTGGGGCACCTACGCTTCAGGCTGAAATATGTGACGCGGCTCTGCTACATGTTGCCTGCTAACTGGACGTCCCTCCTACAGGTGTCTATCACCATCCTTCAGTAGGCTAACCAGGGCAGGTTTGCTTCACATGATGACTGGCAGAAGCCCAAGAGGAAAGGTGGAAGCCTACAAGGTTCATTAAAGGTTAGACTTGAGATTGGCAAACTACAGTTTCAATTCACATAACCATTGAGAGGGAAAAAACACATGGCTAAATCTAAAATCGAGGAATGAGACACTCATTCTTTCCATAATAGGTCACAGCCAGAGCATGGATGTAGATAGGGAAGAAAGCTGGTAGCATAGGGCCTAATCATTCGATCTGCTATACGAAGTTCCTTCTCTTGATTCTAGAGGCTCATTGATTTTACCAAAAACACTTCAGGGTAATGCCTGTGACTATATTCTGAATCCTCTGGGATTTTTCCTTTTTCTATTTGACAGTGATCCAATGCCTTGTACTGCAGCAATTTTTCCTTAATATTCCCATTTCTCAATAACACTCTGTAATGTTGTCATTCTTATTTTATGTTTCTTCTAACAAAATGGGTTTAATTTCCTCCTTTATTTTGTATACAATACTGCTTACTTATTTGCTTCCTTTAAAAAGCCTGCTGAACAAAAAGTAGCATAGTATAAAAACCATTAAATTATGCTACTGAATTAAATATGGAAACATAGAGCAAAGAAATAGGAATTAACATTGTACTGTCACAGAAAAGTATGTGTGTACACTTCAATCTCAGCTGTACAGAAGCATCAATTCAGCTAAATTTCAAACTTTACTTATTCGTGGCACATTATTCTTGTATTTGTACAAAAATTATTCCATTATTTTATATGGATTAAGTTAAATTAAAATTAGTACACAAACCCTTTTTAAAAACAAATAAAACAGGAAATAACATTATGTATCTAAAACTTTAACAGTGGCTTTATTATTTGACTCAAAAATTTCACTCCAAAGAAATTAAGATAGGGAAATGATTAGATATAGGCTTATGCATTTATTTTTAAGAATGTCATTGAATTTTTTTATTTTACTAAAGTCAGAAATTTTAATGTGAATTTTGTCATTTTCATACAATGAAGTATTAGTTCTCTTTGAAAAGCAAATCTATAAGAATGTGAAGTGGGCAAAGAACATAATCTAATTTGAAGGAGAATAACATATTTTCAAAATTATATTCAATATTTTTAGACTTTTATGGAGGTCATAAACTATAATGATATTTTCAGGAAACCTATATGTAAACTGTCTGGAACAAAATGATTTGCAACTTTCGGGGTGTTGAAATTCTGGAAGCCATTTTTGGGATGCTGGGTAAAGGAAGCATGGTATATTCTGTTATGATTTCCTTAAAAATAATATGTATCTATTTATTTATAAAAGTGTACACATATATAAAATGTTCAGAAACTTCAGCAGCAAGGTGGGCAAAGATTCTGCAAACAGACTTCCTTTCAATAGAATAATAGGAAGTCTTCATGTATATGTACACAGACACATACAAAGCTATAATAGAGAGTAGCACTGAATTGGGAAAAAAAAGATATGTACTAGGACAGAAACAAAGAGAGAAGCCAAAACCCAAAAGAGGTCACTGCTACTATGTCTATTTAAGTTTTAGGAAAGGATCTAAACTATAGCCCTGGGTTTTTAATGCTTTTGCATATAGATGTGACACCTCAACAAAGGATGTCTTCCATGGCCAAGGACTTTGATGGTGTTGTATTTACTTTATGTTTGTCTTAAATAATAAAGCAACATATTTTTTTTGATCTGCTCACTCAGGACTCAGAGTTTTGGGGTGTTCTTGAGTAGGAACAAAAATGTATGTAAGGGAGTGCATTTTGTTCAGAAAGAATAGACACCAGAGCCTGAAGATATGCATTGCCAAAAACAGATTTTTTAAATTTAATCTTTATTGTATTTTTCCATTACCATTTAGTCCCTTATAGCTCCCTCCCCCCAAGACACATTTTTTTTTTTAGTTGCCCTGTTTTATACTCTACTACTGATCATTGTGATTTTCCTTGAATAATAATTTTTCTCCCTAAGGTTACCCTCCTTGTCTTTAAAGGGACTACATTAAGTCCATTTTTAATTTATCCTGTTCGTTTGCATAAACATAACAAGAGCAGCAAATGATCACTTATGATCTTTAGTTCTGCTTTGCTGGAACTTACCCAAGGAATATTTGGGGTGACCTTCAGTCTGTTCTTCAGGGCACAGAAGCTGAGCCACATATCTGGCATTCATCCTTGCCTGTACACACCTGTTTTTTCCAAGTCTTTCTGGTTTTTCCTTGTGCCTTAAGGTCCCTTCTAGCCATCTTTCAGGAAAACAACCTTCATTCCTTCCCTGGAAAGATTGCTGTGGACCGCACAACCAACCATGGTACCAGGCCTTTTATCTCACGGGCTTTTATTACCTTTGAAAGTCATTCCCGGTTCCTCAGGGCTTTTTGGTAACAATCTGAGCCCAAGTATGTTTCCTTTAGGCTTGACATTCTAGTCAAAGACTTGTTCAAAAAAAAAAAAAAAAAAAAAGGAACCTCTGTTGACAACTGGTCTTATTAGTTCTATGCAAAGAAACTTATGTCATTACTTACTTGTTTAGAATGCCAAACTCTGGAGGGATCAAATAGGGAGAAAAATATACAACATGAAGGAAAATCTTTGTCCTAATATTCACTGAACTGGCATTTCCATTCTTCATATTTTCATTTTTCCCCCACTAAAAAAATTTTTTGTTTGTTTTTCCATTACAGTTGTCTCACTTTTTTAGCCCTCTTGTTTCCCTGCACCCTGTCCCTCCCTTCCCCCACATTTAGTCCCCACTCAGTTGCCCCTGTCTGTGGGTCATTCATATATATATATATATTTTTTTTTACTTGACCCTTCCCCTTACACCTTTCTTTTCCTCCCCCCCGCCCCCCTTGTTACTGTTAGTCTACTTCTTGTTTACATGCCTCTAGTTCAATTTTGCTCATTTGTTTGTGTTGTTCATTAGTTTCCTGTAATAGGTGAGAGCATAAGGTATTTTTCTTTTGTTGCCTGCCTTATTTCGCTAAGCATAATTTTCTCTAGTTCCATCCATGTTGTTGCAAATGGTAGAAGTTCCTTCTTTCTTTCTGCTACATAGAATTTCATTGTGTAAATGTACCACAGTTTTTTGATCCACTCATCTACAGATGGGCACTTAGGTTGTTTCCAGCACTTGGCTATTGTAAAAGTGCTGCTATGAACATAGGGGTGCATAGGTTCTTTTGAATTGGTGTTTCGGGTTTTTTTGGATATAATCCTAGCAATGGAATTGCTGGTTCAAAAGGCAGTTCCATTTTTAGTTTTTTAAGGAAATTCCAAACTGTTTTCCACAGCGGCGGCACCAGTCTGCATTCCCACCAGCAATGCACCAGGGTTCCCGTTTCTCCGCATCCTCTCCAGCACAAGTTGTTTGTTGATTTGTTGATGATTGCCATTCTGACTGGTGTGAGGTGGTATCTCATTGTGGTTTTAATTTGCATCTCTCTGATGGCTAGTGATGTTGAGCATACTTTCATATGTTTATGGGCCCTCTGTATGTCTTCTTTGGAGAGGTGTTTGTTCAGGTCCTTTGCCCATTTTTTAATTGGGTTGTCTGTCTTCTTGGTGTTGAGTCGTATGAGTTCTTTATATATTTTGGAGATCAATCCCTTGTCTGAGATGTCATTGGCGAATATATTTTCCCATATGGTTGGTTTCCTTTGCATCTTGCTGATGTTTTCTTTAGCTGAGCAGAAACTTTTTTAGTTTGATGTAGTCCCATTTGTTTATTCTTTCCTTTATTTCCCTTGCCTTAGGAGATATATCAGTGAAAATGTTGCTACGTGGGATATCTGAAATTTTCTTGCCTATTTTTTCCTCTAGGACTTTTATGGTATCACGGCTTACATTTAAGTCTTTGATCCATCTTGAGTTTATTCTGGTGTATGGTGTGAGCTGGTGGTCCAGTTTCATTTTTTTGCATGTCCCTGTCCAGTTCTCCCAACACCATTTGTTGAAGAGGCTCTTTTCACTCCATTTGATGTTCTTTCCCCCTTTGTCAAATATTAGTTGACCATATGAACCTGGGCTTATTTCTGGGCTCTCTATTCTGTTCCATTGATCTATATGTCTGTTTTTATGCCAGTACCAGACTGTTTTGATTACCATTGCCTTGTAGTATAGTTTGATATCAGGTATTGTGATTCCTCCTACTGTGTTCTGCCTCAAATTTGCTGTGGCTATTCGGGCTCTTTTTTGGTTCCATATAAATTTTTGAAGTATTTGTTCTAGGTCTGTGAAATATGTTGCTGGTATTTTAATGGGGATTGCATTGAATCTAAAAATTGCTTTGGGTAGTATGGACATTTTAATGATGTTGATTCTTCCCATCCATGAGCATGGTATACGCTTCCATTTATTTGTATCTTCTTTAATTTCTTTCTTCAGTGTTATGTAGTTTTCTGTGTACAGGTCTTTTACCTCTTTGGTTAAGTTTATTCCTAGGTATTTTATTTTTCTTGTTGCTATGGTAAATGGGATTTTTCTTTCAGTTTCTATCTCTGAGTTTTTATTGTTGGTGTATAAAAATGCCTTCGATTTCTTGATATTGACTTTGTATCCTGCTATTTTGCCGAATTCACTTATTAGATTGAGTAGTTTTTTTGTGGAGTCTAAAGGATTTTCTATGTACACTATCATGTCATCTGCAAATAATGACAGTTTTACTTCCTCTTTTCCAATTTGGATGCCTTTTATTTCTCTTTCTTGTCTGATTGCTGTGGCTAGAACTTCCAAGACTATGTTGAATAGGAGTGGAGAGAGCGGACATCCTTGTCTTGTTCCTGATCTCAGGGGGAATGCTCTCAGTTTTTGCCCATTGAGTATGATGTTGGCTTCAGGTTTCTCATATATGGCCTTTATTATGTTGAGGTATGCTCCCTCTATTCCCATTTTGCTGAGAGTTTTTATCATAAATGGGTGTTGTACTTTATCAAATGCTTTTTCCGCATCTATTGATATGATCATGTGGTTTTTGTCTTTCATTTTGTTTATGTGGTGTATCACGTTTATTGATTTGCGAATATTAAACCATCCTTGCATCCCTGGGATGAATCCTACTTGATCGTGGTGTATGATCTTTCTAATGTGTTGCTGGATCCGGTTTGCCAATATTTTGTTGAGGATTTTAGCATCTATGTTCATCAGAGATATTGGTCTGTAGTTTTCTTTCTTTGTTGTGTCTTGACCTGGTTTTGGAATTAGGGTTATACTGGCTACATAGAACGAGTTTGGGAGTCTTCCCTCTTCTTGTATCTTTTGGAATAGTCTGAGGAGGATAGGAGTTAGTTCTTTCCTAAATGTTTTGTAGAATTCACTTGTGAAGCCATCCGGTCCTGGGCTTTTGTGTGCTGGGAGTTCCAAGACACATTTTTAACTGTGCCTAAATATAGTGCAGATATTTTAGAGATGATATATCCAAATTTACAATTTTGTACATTTCACTAGAATACTTTTTATTCCTGCATTCCCCCAAATAAATCAAACATTTACAGATACTTGTTGGTTAGGGATTCTTACCCTTTACCAAAACAAACACTATTGTTTTCTCATGGAAATATTTTAAGTGTAGTCACAATTTTATCCAAGCAGTTTTGAATATTTTCCAGTTAAGTTAAAAGCAACAGTAAGATCATGTAAAAATATAGCTGCCACTGCACATCTAGTAAAGCTGAGTAATAATGCATGAGTGAGTGCCTCCCCTTGCCCAAAGCCAGCCACTGGAGATAAACTTGAATAAGTAAATCATGTACAAGCACCAGAGGTGGACAGAAGGTGGATGCATGGGTCAAGCTCTCTGAGATTGCCTTAACAACTGAATATATTCAGTGTGTTCTAGTTCAGTGAAAAACTGTGATAAAGGTAAACTTGAAGTCAAAACCTAGTCAAGACGCCACCGAAAAGCAATCAACTTGACAAAATTTGAATAAACTTTGTACCAAATAACAATGCTGAGTTATAAAACAAGGCAGTTGGTACTACATATCTTTTAGGGCAAAACAATGACTGATGAATACAGGTGTGCTAGCCATTGTGATTTAGAAATGTTAGGTTGCTATAGAAATGTGAGAAATAATAGAAGACCTTCGTAAGTCACAAGGTTGATTTTTAAATGTGTTTTAGAATCAGTCTCTTCATTGTATAGCTCTTATAACATCATAGAATCTGGAGTCAAACTGATGTTTAAATCGATTGTCTACCTTTTACATGCAGTGTAACTTTGGACAAGATACTTATTTGATTCTCAGTGTCCTCATCTACAAATAAAAGTAACCATCCTTTTTGTGCTAGGGTAATGTTGGTGCTTCATGCAGCACTGGTCATGACAATCATTCAGTAACATGAGCTAACTTCAAGTGAGTTCTCTGAACTTTATTTATATGTATCACATAATTCTGCTCCCAGTCATTGCTAAAATGTTTTTTATTCCTTGCATGTGTAACCACATACATTTCCAGGATGTCTGATGTGAGGATGAACTTCAGGAGATACGAGGTCATCATTGCATGTGCTTCTCAATTAAAAGGGACAATGATATCTGACATTCATTGAGGAAGCAATTTATGGAAGATATATTGTTCTTATTATACATTAGATTAATTCTTATAACACAATCATTATCTTTTCTTTGGCAGGTGATTTTTTAAAAAAGAGGAATTTATTGACACTAGTAACTGGCAGAGCCATATTTCAAACTAAGATCTCTTAAATTCTAAACTCAGGTTGCTACTTCCAATAGTGCCTGTTATGGGTTGACTTGGGTGTCCCTCAAATATATATGTTGAAGTTCTAACCTAAAGTACCTAAGAATGTGAGTTTATTTTGAAATTGGATCATCACAAATATAATCAGTTATAATGAGGTCATGGTGAAATAGGATGGGCCCATAATCTAACATGAATTATATTCTTATAAAAAGGAAAAATTTGGAACAGAAATTCCCACAAGAACAAGGCTATGTGAAGTTGAAGGTAGGAATCAGGGTGATGGAGCAGAAGCCAAGGAATAGCAATGCTGCCAGAAAACCACCAGCATCTGAGAGAGAGACATGAAACAGATTCACCCTCATAGCTCTCAGAGGAAACCAACTCTGCTGACATCTTGATTTTGAACTTCTGACATCTAGAACTGTAAAAAATACATATGTCTAATGTTAAAACCACCCAGTTTGTGGTACTTTGCTATGTCAGCCCTAGGTACCTAATACAGTCTCTCAAAATACACAGATCACTTCTTCTTTCCCTTTCATTAGTATTTTCTGCATATTGATCCTTACTAATATTTAGAATACCAAATCATTTTGATAATATTTGAAGCCTTCCAAAAACTAATTTAACGTATTGAAAAAAAAATGTTTAGGCACTTGGAGCAGTATTGCAGACTAAGTTGATCAAAACAATTTTCTTCTACAGACACAGAGGAATGCTAGAAAAAGTAAACCAAAATAATGTTTAGGTTAGACAGCTAAATTCAAAAGAAAGCAAATTAGACAGAGCTGGAAAGAAATTAAATAAAGTAAAAATAGAACTGAGAATTATCCCCAAATTGGTCTCAAAGTTTTAAAATAACAGAAGTGAATGCATGAATGATATTCTAAGAAGTTATAATATATATGTACAATAGTAAGTCTCTAAGAAATGAACAGAGAGAATAGGGAAAGGAAAGGCAATATTCAAAGTGTAAATGAATATAACACTATTTGTAATTGAAGAAACACATGCATCCTGAAGCAATGCAATGAGTATCAAAATGATTAAAGAACAAATCCGTCCTTCAAAATTTCATTTAAAAAGCCTTACTAAATATAAAACAGAAAACCCCTGGAATTTCTAAAAACATCATGACTACTATATTGACAATAGTTTTAAAATCAACCATAGTAGAGAAAAGAAGACAGTGAAAGTATTAATTTAATGTGTTGAGATAAAATAACTGTCACTCTAGAATTGTACATCCAGTTGGGCTTTCAATTAAGAGTGATGTCAAAATAGACGTTGTCAGTCAAAGGAAGAGAGAATTTATCATGCACAAATCTTTCTGCAATAAGTATTAACAAAAGTATTTTAAAGAAATAAAGTTTAGCTAAGAAAGTATAGTGCAGTATAAAATATAATAAAGAGCAAATAAATTAGTGAGTGTATTAAGTATAAAGAGCATTAATAATAATGACTAAATTTGAGGGCTTAAATTCAAAATATAGACATGAAAGTTGAGAGGGGCAATTATTATTTTTAATTCTAAGATCTTCGTATTTCAGGGATGACTACAGATATATACATTATTATTAAACATGGTTAAAGTATTCGTTATGACAAGTACTGAACCATTATATCTAAAACAAACTTTCATTAAACAAACAGATATAAAACTGTTACTGAGAGTGATAATTACATTGTTACTGTTTCTCTATACTATGTGGAAGAAGGCACAAAGGACTGAAAAATGGAATTAAAGGTGAATTCATCATGGATATAGACATATGTGATAGTTAAAAGAAAATAAATAAGGTAAGAGTTCTGATTTCAGTCTTATCTAACTAAGCAAAGAAATATAAAGAAAATGTGACTAATAAAAATGAATGGGAAAATAATTTAGAAGAAGCAAAGAAAGCACAATATAGAAAAACACACAAACTAAGGAAATATATTCAAATATATTATTAGTCTAAAAAAAAAGTAGGTGTGGATGAAACTTCACTGTTTAAAGTTAGGGATTTTTCAATTGAATTTTCTAAAGATATAATATGCTTACAAGAGACATGCCTAAACATAAAGTTTCCTTCAGTAAGACTGAAATTAAACATATACAAATAATGTTTGCATAGGTAGTCAGTGGTCGTGGCAAAGAGTCTCTCACTGGCCAAGACGGCAGCAAAGGGAGGTTTGTACTTATGGATGTGCCAAAGTCTAGAAATAGTAATGAACAGACAAGGCCTGAGCATGCCACAAGCTAGAAAGATGAAAGGACAGGGCCCTGAGCATGCCAAAAGCTAGTGAAATTATTGGATTAAAAAAAAAGCCCTCCCTTCCCTATTCCTATAAGAACTGTAGGCTGGAGCAGGAAGATGAGATGGTCTTTGGGAGGGGTGTCCACCATTCTCCCAGGTCATGCAGTACTTAAATAAAACCCCTTTCCTTTTGCACCAGCAGCTGCCTCAGTAGTTTGGCTTGTGTTGTGGCAGGCAGCCAGTTACAGAAGACATATCAAGTCATACCAGTCTTAAGAAAGGTTATATAGCAATATTAAAACAAGGAAACATTTATTTTAAGTAAATATATATATATATATAGTGTTATTACTAATATATCAACTATGTAATGGTAATATTTTTCCACTGTATTGATCCATATATTCTAAGTAACTAGAATAGTACATAGAACATATGTACTCAGAAACATTTGTTGAATGAATATTGCATGAACACTAATAGAAAAAAGTTATCAAGGAGTTAGTACCATTCTGAATTTATATGTAATTAACTTAACTTCAAAATACAATAGAGCACACCTTATATTAATTTTATATTAATACAATTGGGTTTGTGCATACATACACACACACAATTCTAGAGAAAGAAAAAAAACTGAGGCAAGCAATTTGCAAGAAACTATAAACCTTGCAAAAAGAAATCCTCACTACCATCTGCCAGACTGTGCCACCTGTTTGAGCTAGACAATGTGACTGCTAAATTACAGGTACTGTGACTCATACCAATAACACTGCTGTGTAATATCAAGCTTGCATTCTCATTTTGGCTTATTGAATAATGGCATGAGGTACACAGATAAATCAGTCATCTTGTTTAGCTGAGTCCCTGATGCTAAAAGTACAAGGTGATCTTCAAACTCTGTTTTCACTGTGATTATGTTGCTGTCTCCTCCACATTCTTCACCAACATCTGGTGAGCATGCGATGTGAATTGTCGATTCCACTCTAGCTATAAAATTGGTCCAGGTTCAACAGAGAATGTGGGAGCAGCTGGTAAACAATATGAGATCCCACAGGCTTCACTAACTAAATATACTTCAACAAGATGCCTGACTCATTTTTTTCCCTCATCTTTTTCTTTTATCCAGTGATGCTGCAAAAATTGGCAAGGATTTCTAGACAGAAAGCTAGGTTTGTGGTGTTTGAGGAATGGGTGAGATTCCAAATCCAAAAGAAATAGCCCAGCTCTGAAAAACAGCTTGATATGCCTGAAACACAGAACTGATTTCTTTTCTAATGACTATCACATGTGGTTACACCCATGATGAATTCACCTTTTGTCCCATTTTCCAGTCTTCTTTGACTTTTTCTTCCACATAGTATAGAGAAACAATAAATGTCATTCTCATTCTCACTAATAGTTTTATATCTGTTTGTTTAATTGAAGGATCATCTATGCCACTAAGATGTAGGTGATAAAAACATGTAGTTACCATCATCACTCTATCAAGTTTATGGTTTAAAAACTGGGTTAAATACATATCTGGACAAGAAGAGATCTGTTTTGCCATCACAGCACAGGGTGTTCTACTTCACTTGCTTCTTGTCATTGCAATCACAAACTGGATTCTTGCTCAGGTGGGCACCTATTTAACCTATTGGAATTAGCCTGAATCCTCATTTACTTTTGTGAGGATTTCTTTTGTGTTTTTGTTTAAAGCAGTCTTTTATATCTTTAATGGCTTTATTTTCCTACCAAAGGGCCAAGTCCATACCAATATACTTGTTAGAGTAAATTATTTGAACACATCACTGATAGCGTTCTTAGAGGTTAAATAGAAAGAACAATTAGATGATGCCAAAGTGAGAAAGAATAATGAAAATGTAGTTGCTAATATTGATGTAATGAGGCAGGACGATAAAAGAAGTTCCAACTATGCAGTATTTTCCAATAGAAAACTATTTAATTTTATTATCTAAGGTAATGTCCAGAATGTCTGCAATGGAGCTTAGTGGTTAATTTAGCCCACAAAACTGGAATGAACTCTGTGATCCTTCAAGACAGGGAGTATCATTGGCCCACTGGTGAGATTAAAAAGCAGCACTTCTCTCAAGGAGACACACATTTCTATCACATGTTTATGTGCTTTGGTGAAATTAACAGATCCTTAGGGGATGACTTAATTAATTGGAAACTCTATTTTAAGAACAACATCCACTAGCAGAATAGATTCTCAAGACTACATAATGGATAGAAAAACAAGAATAATTTTTATCACTAAGTCAACTTTCCAGATAGGTAAGAATATTTCTGATGTTTGGTTATCTAGTTTTCAGAATTATTAAGAGGTCTTGAAGGACATGTTCATTACTTATGCAAAAAAGCAAAGTGACAGAGTTAGTGAAGCAATAAAAATGGTCTCACCTCTTTGAAACAACATGTGCAAATATGCTCATTAACAAAACTTCATCTCCTTGAGATACCACATAAGTCATGGCAGGGAGTAGATGAACAAGTTGGAGTTAGAAGACTAGAACCCACCTTTTGGGTTCTGGAATATGGAAAATCTGTCCCAGAGCTGAATCTTGAGGAGAATTCAAATTAATGAGATGGGTACTAGACTTATCAGGGTGATCACTTTGTAAGGCATACAAATGTCTAATCACTGTGTTGTATGGTCGAAAATGATAATGTTGTATGGCTACTGTAATTAAAACATAAATCAAAAATAAAATTGTGTCCTTTTTTCTAAGGTAAGAGAAATATTGGAAAAATGTATATCTTCATGTTTTGAGAGAAGCTTGGGGGTCTGAAATAGGCTATTTTCAGAGTAGGGAGCAAGCCTGTATAATATTACTGTGGACAGAGGCTGTTAAATGTTGGGTTCTCTGGAAGCAGATGCTAAGACAGAGACGGGGTTGCAAGATGTTTACTAGGCATCTGCAACTGTGAAAAGCAGGGTAAGCAGGATAAGAAACAGGGTTAAGGAAAGAAGTCATGCTGAGAACAGAGCCTCAGGCAGAGAGCTCTGGAGAGGATAAAGCTGTGTTGCAGTGAGCTGAAGTGGCCATTTTGCTTCCCTCGGTCACCAGGTGCTGGAATGGTAAGAGGAAGAGCAAGGTGCCCCTCTGCCTAAGGTAGATCTTGAAGGAATGGCAGCTGCAAGCCATCTTCTGGTCACTCTCCTCACAGCTGGACAGAATCTGGACAGCACACCCCCATGTCTACCAGAGGGACCTTAAGAGAAAGTGTCCTCTAAGAGATCCTTGTCCATGAATGTACAGAAAACATCAGGATAATGATGGTGAAGGACCCAGTTTGTGCTGTTTTCCATTTGATGGCTATTTATGTAGCTGGTCCTTTCCCCTATCAGGACTGATTAACCCAAAAGAGTTCTTTTTAGTGTGATTAGAATTCACTGAAAACACTTGCTGAAAACAAAGATTATTAACTAAGATCCTCGTGGGTTCTGGTTCATGGGAGCAGTGATGAGTTCAGGGTTTAGCATTTTTGCACATCAGCAATGCTAATGTGAGTGATATGCTGCTGGTACTATGTCCTTGGAGAAAAATATCCCTAAAGCTTCAGTAAACTCACTTACACACAACAATCCTATGCTTTAGGACTGGAAACAGAGGCCATTGCCTAGGAAAGGGCAGAAAGGAGTAAAAGGAGCCCACCACATGAAGAGAACTAAAAGAAAAGAAAAGAAAAGGAAAGGAAAGGAAAGAAAAGAGAAGAAAACAAACTAAACAACAACAGTGATTAAGAGGTAAGTACCAGAGAGAAGCAGGCTTTTGGGACAGATATGGAAAAAAAAATGTGTCCTTTGCCAAATGTTTCAGGGTAGATAATCTTTGAGAGAAAAGAACAGATACTTCTAAAACACAAATAATGGGCCAGAGGATATATTTATTACATCTGGAAATGACAATTGCCTATAAAGACAGAAGGGAAATATGAGATTTCAAAGTATCAAAGTTCCCCAAGTGTCATTAGCTGATATAACAAGCCTCTGAATTTCTCACAACTGGATCAGCACAATAAATGTCTATTTAAACCTAGCATATAACCAAATTCTTATAAATCTTATATCAAAACACCGAAGAGTACAGCTCCGGAACCAAGAGAAAGTGTTAAGGACTACTTTGTATCTTTCTTTCAGCATCTTTAATTTTTTTTATTCATTATTAAAGAGACAGTTCTGTATTATCAAGCATTAGATCAATTCATTTATGCCCTGTGAATAAATCTGACACATTTATGTAGAGCACTGAATAATTTACTAAACTGAAGCCCCTTGAGACTGAGCAACAGTCATATTTGAAAAGCCTAAGAATTTTTATGGGTTTTTTTTTAGTTTAAACCCAGAAAATGTATTAACAACAAAAAGATGTGTGAATATTTAATGTTTACTTTATTTGTCCATATTTAGCATAAGTCTACATGTTTTTATATAACACTGCACACAACATATGTAAAATATTTGAAAGGATGCAGGGTATTTATTTTAAATAAAATATATTTACCTGCTTCACTAATTTCAAACTTGTCATTCATATATTAGAATGAATGATGAGGAGGTAAGAAGGTACCTAGTAACATGCTTAGGTTTGATATGATCATGAGTCTTCTTTTAAATAATAAAAACAAACAATTATGATCCTAGAAAAAAACTAATAATTGGTGATAATAACATGATTTTGATGAGCTCATTTTTATCAAATATAGTTACCTGCTCTGTTATCCAGAGACCTCACAAATTAAAAACATCTGTATCTGGCCCTGTGGCTGGGCTGGTCAGCTGGTTGGAGTGTCATCCTGTACATCAGGTGTTGTGGGTTCTATCCCTTGTTGGGGTGCCTGTGGGAGGCAATGAATCATATTTGTTCTCTCTCTCTCTCTCTCCCTGTCTCTCTCTGTCTCTCTCTCTCACTCCCTCTCCCTCCTTTCCACTCTCTCTCCCTCTTTCTTTAAAATCAATAAACATACCCTTGGGTGAGGATTAAAACAAAAACTGTATCTGAAAAATCATAGATCTAATGCAGTGACAGCTCCATTGAGTGACTCATACTTAGCCTGTTCACAGTATATCTACATTGGTCTGATTCACTGCTAAATGGCACTGACTGGTGTTCTAGGTGCATCGAACCCTCTTTGCAGTAGATCACACACTGGTACACTCATGCATTTCTGCTCCATCAATAATCGTTTTTATAACAAGTGTCAATTGTGTATGCAAAGGACCTTGCAGGGAGCCTATATCAGACATTACCACAATATTAATATTTTTGTCTCCTTTCCTTCTCTTCTAGGTAAAAAAAGGCAGAAATCGATGAGTTAAAAGAGTAACAAATGGCATGATTGGTATGGCATTAGAAATGTCGTAAGGTAGTATTCAGGAATACATTGAATATAAAAATATGGCAATATGCAGAAACAAAGAGCCCATATTCTATTCTATTCTATTCTAGTCCATTCTATTCTATTCCATTCTAGTCTATCATATTATACTATACTATATTACATTACACAAGAGACATAATACTTAAAATATCACATGGGAAATTCTATGGGTCTCCTAGAAGTTTTGAGCCAGAAAGAGGACATAGATTATTACCTAATCTCATGGTGCACACTTGCTAAATATTAATATTAATAGTTATATCCATAGATTACTTATTTTGGATCAGGCATTGTGTTGATTATTTTATATACATTTTTAATGTCATTTTCTCAAAACCATCCTAAGAGAACTGTTATTTTCATATGAGAATTACTTTCTGCATTTTATAGATGTGCAAAGAAGTCTTGATACAACTTATTCAATTATTAGCTACAGAGATTAAAATCAATTTTGTCTTACCCCCAAACTCACATTTTCTGCTTTATGTCAGATCATATAAAAGAGCCAATAAAGAGTTTAATTGAGTGGAGGGGAGACCAACAAGGTAGTGATTCATTTATGCAAGTTTAATGAAGAGAGGGAATGACAGTGATAAACCCAACGACTTCAGGGTCCAGAGAGGAAACTTAAATATGTGAAGGAGTAATTGTTATTTTAGTACATTGTGTATATCGTAGCTTACCTAAAGGCATTCTCATTTAATTTTTAAAAATTGAACTGGCCCGATACAACATATCTGCCAGAGGGTTACCAATTTACGCGTTATGAAAGAAAGCAAAGGAAACAGATCTGTAAAACTAAGTCTGGAAAGCCATCTAGGTGTGAGATGGAGGCAGTAGAGTATGTGGGAAAAAGCAAACAAAAAAAGAGATAAACAATTAAAGTAAAAAACCAAGGGATTGGCTGGTTGGTTTAACCATCCCAAACAACCACTTATGTGTGTGTGGGGGGGGCAGTAAAAGTAAAGAGAGAGTGGAAAAGAAAAGTTTTGGTAGTAGTCCTTAAATTTTAGCAGAATGAGACAGGAACACACTTAGAAATGTGCCAGAGACACCCCTACTTTTATCTAGGTGTGCCTTCCACATACAAAGGGATACCTGAAAACTCAGAATTTATAAGTGCTTCTGCTGTCTTTTTTTTTATTTTCACCTCTTCCACATTGGCAAGATGTTTCCCTTTGAGGACATTTTTCATTTGGGGGAAAAATTTTTTTGTTCTGGGAGAGATCAAGTGAATACGGAGGGTGGGGCTTGGGGGTCAAGCCATTTTGGGTCAAAAACTGCTGAACACTCAGCGCAGTGTGGGCAGGTGCGCTCATAAATCACACATCATGAAATGGGCAAATGAATTGAAAGAGTCTTTAGAAAAATTCACTGGATGACAACACAGCCTCTCACAACACCAGCTGGTACACTGATACAGACGGGTTCCTAGAACACTTGCCTAGCAAGGGGAGCCTGTACTATAAGGGACCTGCCTTTCAAAGACAATTCCATTTTGGGGGAGACCCCCTCATATTACATCTTCATTCTGTTATGGGTGGGGATTTGACTCAATTGAAAGGAAGGGATCCCGAGGTGGCGGAAAGAGCCTACCTTCCCTGGAGTAGGGGAGAGGGGGTGAGTACCGAAGGTGGTAGGGCTGAAACTGCAGCCAGCGTGTAATAGCGTTTCACATGCCTGGGTGAGGATAAACAAACTAGTGCAGCTCATGACACAGCAGGAGGAAGCTGCACAGAGTGCAGAGGCTAAAAAGTTCACAGCACATGTGTACCGTGGAGGTTAAAAGGGCAGCAAGAGGAGGGGCAGAAACTGCACAGGCTGATGAGCGCGATGGATGCTAGCCTGTTTGGCTGGGAATTTGGACACTTCAGCATTAATGGGATTTTTGGGCCCAGACTTTTAAAGAGATGGCCCGTGGATACTCACCCTCTTTTTTTTTCACCCTTACTAGCCCGGTCAAGGGGCCAGAGCACCCATGGGACCTGGTCAGTGCTGGACCTCACTCTCACCATTTTCCCTTCTGCTGCCCCTCACTCGCCCAGTTGGGAGCTGACTGGCACCAACGGCAAGTCCTGCACACTGGGCTGCTCCCCACCAGCGGTGGCCTTCAGGCCACTGTGGCTCCGTAATGCTCAGGTCCTCGGCTGTGCCCCTTCTCTTGCTCTGAGATCAGCAAATGGACATGCTCACTGGCCCCTCGGGTATGAGCAGCCTCGGTCACTGGGGGCCCTGCAGACAGAGCCACCCCTGCGCAACTGGGGGAGTATTATGGCAGCTGCACTGGGCTGCAGAAGAGGAAAGAAGCCTTGGCTAGGCAATGGTGATGCTACCCCACATGCTTGCATGGCAGAGAGAGAGAAGCTGAAGGCAGAGACCCATTCGCATAACAGCTGTGGGCTCCAGGACAGATAAGAAGGCAGTGGGGTTTCTGGACACTGAATCTGGTGCTGGTGGGTGGCTGGGTTCTTCCTGTCTTTTGCAGAAGAGACTTGCCTGGAGCTGGGGAGTCCCAAGCTCCCCCAAATTGGTCACAATATTTTAATAAAAATCTTTTTCCTTCCCTAGTCAATTATTGTGTTATGCCTGTGTTCAGTGGCAGGCGGCCAAATCCCACTTTGTTAGATAACTACAAGAAGATTTTATATTTTAAAGATTGGTTAATAGCGATTTGTTGAAGAAAAATAACTTTCAAATGTCTCTTGGTAGAGAGTGGAGGAACTAAAACTTAGACTGTGTCTGTTCAATTTCAAAAAGAATACACACATCACAATACCACAGTTTTTCTGAAATACTAGATCCAGGTATCAGTATAAAGGACTTCTGCAACTGATCAAGGGTTGAATGGAGAAATCCTTGGTTAGGATGGTGATTATGGGACCTAAAAATATATATTTGATTAAAAGTAACCTTGAATATAATAATCTACAGTTACTATTATATACCTTTTATAAGTCTCAATTACTCTAAGTACTTTTCACCTCTAAACTACTTTTATCTTAAAAGAAACCTATGTAACAAGTACTATAACCAGCATCATTGCCATTTTACAGATAACTGTTAAGTGAGATATTAAAATCTCTAAAACTTGTTTAAAGTTAAGCAGACAGAAGTGGTGAAAGATAAAAATTTAAGCCATAAAGCTGAACACTTTTCTTTCTTTAAAAAAATTATTTATTTATTTGTTTGTTTATTTATTTTATTTTTTTAGAGATAGGGGAAAGGAGAAAGAGAGGGAGAGAAACATCACTGTGTAGTTGCCTCTCACTCATGTCCCCAACTGGGGACCTGACGTGCAATCTAGTCATGTGCCCTGACTGGACATCAAACCAGCAACACTTGGCTCACAGGCCAATGCTCAATCCACTGAACCACAGCAGCCAGGGTTTCCAATTTTTTCTTAACCAAGAGTAAAATATGTTGATCATTTAAGAAAAATGTGAAAAGGGAAAAGACCTTCAGACCCATCAGGGTTTGTTTTTTTTTTAATATTTTATTTATTTATTTTTAGAGAGAGAGGAAGTGAAGAAGAAAGAGGGGGGAAACATCAATATGAGAAGCATCCATCTTGTGATCTGATTACAGGTACTGGACATGTGCCCTAACCAGGAGTCTAACCAATGACCTGACCTTTTGCTTTGTGAGACGATGCCCAACCAACCTAGCCACACTGGTTAGGGCAGACCCATTAGTTTTCATTTAATATAAATATGTCTCCAATATATCATTTCAATTAAGGAAGCAGAATAATAATGAGGTCAAATTTCTCTATTCAAACGCTCAAGGTATTTTATCTTCCTTAAATTGAATTTAGAGTTTTACCCTCTAATCTCCATCAAGTACCTGAAAACTGCAGGAAGAACTGACTAGGAAAAGTTGGTGAAGCAAATTGAATCTATCAAATAAATCAAAGTGAAACCTTCCTAGAAAAAGAAAGATCAACAATGTGATCCTCAGGTAATAAACATGGCTTCATTTTCTCTACATATTCCACTACTGTTGACAGGATCTGGAGTTATGTAATCCAGTTTCCTAATTATTTATGTATGAAATAAAGTATTATTCCTCTCTAATCATTATGTAAATAACCATTATGTGAATAATCATATACTACATGTACAAAGCAGGCATATATCTCTTGTGTAGCTTGTTTTTCCTTCTTCCTCTTTCACAAGTTTTAGTTACAGAAATATTTATTTGTGGAGATGTTTAGTAATTTCGTTTATCAAAAACATGTAATTTGTGAAAGGACTCAATAGAATGTTCCATTTCCATAACTTGAATATAAATTGCAAAATCGGAGTTCCATCAACAGGAGGAAAAAAAAACACTGCCATTAGCTAGAGACAACTTTCCTCTTAGTGAAAACACTATTACCACTTTCAGAACTACACCATATAAACAATGTTAGTTTCTTTAAGCAAAGATGAGCAGCCTTTTATTTTTAAAAGGAACATATTTATTTTCATTTGCCTTAAATGACAATGGAAATTAAGAGGATCCTACTATAATTGATAAACTATTGTAAAACATGAAATCTAATAGCAACTAGAATTTATACAGATCTGGTTTCAAGACTAGAATATGGGAAGGAAATTTGGCTTAGTGTACAAAAAGAAGGGAAAAAAATTGGTAAGTACAACTTGCTGAATGCATATAGACTGAATGCTGAATAAAAGGCAAAATCAATGAATTTATCTATAGTGCCTTTGAAGAAAATTAGAAGAAGATAATTGGTAAATTTCTAAATAGTTACATAAACAAGTAACTATTCTATATTAATAGGTTACAGTTTTTTGGTTTCTTTGTTTGTTTGGTTGGTTACCAGGAAATATCAGACTGACCACCTTAAACCAAACAGGAAATTTATTATAAGAAGGTAGGATGTATTTCAGAAAACACTGAAAAGCCACAGAAGAAAGCCAAAGGAAAAGCAGGCACCTGGAAACCTCAGAAGTTCTCACTAGGGGTGTTAATAAAACATTCATTAGACAACCATACTAAATTTGTCAGAGTTTCAAAATTTCCAAACCACTTTATCCCTAAAGTCTGAATTTTACCCTTGAATTAGGTGTACGTTTTTTGAGCAGCCGACTTGGACAAGAACTGTCATGTAGGAAAAACCAGGCAGTTGGTTTCTACTCCTGTTGGAGAGGAAATCCCTAAGACAAGATTCTGAGCTGGAAATTCCTTCAGTGAAGGGAGTTATTTAAAATTAAATTGAATTAAATTAAATTAAATTAAATTAAATTAAAATAAAGTAAAATAAAATAATTAAGTAAAATAAAATAGACACATGGATTTCAAATTGAAGAATGATCTACCTGCAATATAAGAGAAAAAATGTGATCATATATCATAGCAAACTAGTGAAATTATTGTAAAAATGTAGACATGAAATTGTTACCACTTTTTTCAACATATTTACACAAAGGAATACTGACTACATTTTAAAATACATGTTTTTAGTTTACATATTTATTTTGTATAAATTAGGTAATATTCCAAAAATATAGAAAAATTGAGAAGATAATAAAATAGCTCTTCTTACTATCCAGGTATAACCAATATTTTATGATGCAAAATATTAATTTTTTCTATAGTTCCTTTATATCTTATTTATGAAGAAATTTAAAAAATTCAGTTATAATCTAATCATCCATTTCTCCTTCTCTCCAGAAGTAACCATTTTCCTGAAGTTGGTGTTTACTATTTCCATCCATCACTTTCAAGATTTCACACAGACCCAGGTTATGTGTGCATGTTTTAAATTTACAAATGTTACCATACAGTATCTATTATCAATGGGTTTTAATCCTGAAATAGCATATTTGTGAGATTGGGTCATGTTAATACATGTAGTTTTAGTTCATTCATTTTAAATTCTAGACAGAATTCCATTGTATGATTTAACATTCATACTGAAATTCATACTGTTAGTACTGAAATTGTTTACATTCCTACTTCTTGCCTGCTTGCCCACCTAAGTCATTATGCAGTAAGACATTATAGAATGATACTAATCAATACAGAAGGATAAACAGTTTAAATAGAATACAAGAAAAGAGAACCTAGAAATAGACTCATGTAGATATGAAAATATGAATTACAGAAGAACATTGAGGAAAAATGAAACCAAAAACAGGATAGTGTAAGGAGCCTCTGGGACAGCTTCAAGCATACCTACATTCACATCATGGGAGTGCTATAGGAGAAGAGAGAGAGCAAGAAATTGAAAAGCTATTTGGAAAAAATAATAACAAAAATCTTCAATAACTTGGTGAAGGAAATAGACACACAAGTCCAGGAAGCACAGAGAGACCCAAATAAGATGAACCCAATGTTTTGATCACATCAAAACATTTCATAATTAAAATGCCAATGGTTAAAGACAAGGAGAGAGTCTTAAAAGAAGCAAGAGAAAAGAAGAGAGTTACCTATAAAGGAGTTCCAATAAGGCTATCTGATTATTTCTGAAAAAAAGAAAAATTTGCAGGCAAAAAGTGGCTGGCAAGAAGTACTCAAAATGATGAAAAACAAGGATTTACAACTATGATTACTCTGCCCAGCAAAGCAAAACTATAATTTAGAATGGAAGGGCAGATGAAGAGCTTCCCAGATTCAAACAAACAAACAAACAGACAAACACAAAACTAAAGGAGTTCATCACCACCAAACCAGTATTATATTAAATGTTAAAGGGTCTTCTTTAAGAAGAAGAACAAAAATATGAACAATGGCAATAAATACATATCTACCAATAACTGAATCTAAAAAACAAAATATACAGCAAACAGAATAGAAACAGAATCATAGACACAGAAAACATTTTGATGGTTGCCAGATGGGAAGAGGGTCAGAGAAATGGGAAGAAAGTTGAAAGGACTAAGAAGTACAAATTGGCAGTTACAGAATAGTCATGGGGAGGTAAACTAAAGCATAAGAAACAGAGTAACATATATGCATAATCCATAAATGTGAAAAATGGTGTGAGAACTGCCTGAGGGAGTTGAGGGACAGGCGGAGGGGGTCAAATGGAAAAAAACTGGGACAACTGTAATAGCATAATCAATAAAATACAATTTTTAAAAAATATATTAGGTGATTTTTAATTTGTAATTTTCTAAAATAAAAATGTTTTAACATTTTTAATTTCATCAAAATTATATGCACATGGTTTAAACATTTATATACTGTACGCAAAAGCCCCTGTCTGCTCTCACCTTTTTCCTCCTTCCCAGAGAAACTCCTTTAGAACATTTTCGTGATTCTATTTATATGTAAATCTCTCAATAATATTAATATATTGCTACTTGATTTATTTTTTTGGGTGGAAAGTAGGATAGTAGAACATTTTAGATACTGTTTATTGACTTTTATTTTGAAAAATATTAATTTAGCTCTCATTCAACAACCCCCTGACAAGGCTGCCATATCATGGATTGGGTCAACATTCAGGGTTTACATTACCACGTTGATGAAAACACTATATACAGCAGAGAAATGTCAGAAGTTATGATTACTCATCATTTTTTTGTGTGCAAATTTTGGTGGTTTCTTTTTTCAGCTAATTGTGGCAATGTCTTTGTCTTATTTGTTATTTGTGTTATTTGTGCTGCCATCATTTTTTTACTTTCCTAGTAATAAGCTAAGTACTACCTCCCCCACCCCTATTCATATATATTATAACTCTCTTTTGCTTTTTACTCCATTTTTATTGCTAACACTATTACTGATGTCCCCATTTTCTTCCCTTTGCCCACCACCAGCCATGTAATTAATTTTAGATTTATCTTGTGAAAGATATCCCTCCTGGTCTAAATTTCTCTGTGTGTCCTCTTAAACTGTTCCACAGCTCTCATCTTGTGATTGGTAATTTCTCCACTTTCTTTATTGGATCCCTTACTCCCAGGATTTGTTTCCTTTCCTGGTTTACTCCAGAATTTTAATTGAGAACATCTTTCAGTACTTTTTCTGAAAATAAGTCCATGGGAGATAAAAGTCTTTTGTGTACTGGCCATAGATTTCCAGACTGTAACACAACTGTCTCATCATAAAGCACAGCCTTGGTCCTGTTTTTTTTTACCTTTCAGTATTGCTATTCTGAATATTAATACTCCCTGTGAATGCTTGGATATCTCTCCTTGTTCCACAGTACTGACTTTTCATTAGGTGCCTTCATGTGAATCTATTTCTATCCCTACTGCTGGGGATATAGTGGGTCTAATCTATATAAAAGCATATCTCCTTATATTCTGGAAACTTTTCATAAAAATTCTTCTCTTTGATTATTTCTTAGCCTATATTTTCTGTTTTGTACTTCTGGCATCCCCATTTTTTTTAAGATGTTGGACCTTCTTTACTGGTTCTCTAATTTTGTGTTATTTTTCACTTTTTCTAATTTCTAATTTTGACATTTTGCTTTTCTTTCTGGAATAGGTTCTCAACTTTGTCTCCTAAACTTTTTATTCAAATTTGCACTTAAATACTGTCATATTTTAGTTTCCAACACGAAAAATGTTCTTTTTTTAAGGAATGCAAAAACCTTCCTCATACCTTTCAGGATACGACTCACAAGTTGTTTTAAACTCTTCTTTTTGTGCCTCAACTTTTTTTTCTCCTAAGTTATTTTCTCTGTTTTGCCTCTTTAATATAAGAGGCTTTCTTGAAGTATCTAATAATCGTTTGTTTTGTGCTAATATTAAGGGTGGGTCTTGTTGACCCCAGTCTTTTGTCATCTGGTTGATTTCATCATAGTTGGGGAATTTCTGCTGTCACTTTTGTTAGGTCTTTTCTCTGGGGTGGGGCAGATTCCCTAGAGAAGATGCCCCCGCTCTACTGCCTGGATAGTACTGGCTGCAAGGGTGCTGTCAGGGGTCTGAGTGGGAGGAGAGAGTCAGACAGCATGAGGTGTTTCAACATTCAGAGTGCGTATGTTTCTGCTTTCAGTTTGGTTTTCTCACTGTGTGTCCTGGTCTCTCCTCCAGGCAAGAGAACCTCTGTTTTTTGAAAATAAATCTTTTCTCCCCTACAGTGGGGAGTGAGGAGCTGTAGCTTTACTTTGAAACACAGGAAAAACAATGTAGAAACCTAATGGGTCATAGTTTTAGCTCTACTGCCAGACATACTTGATGGGACCAATGCTAAGTTTTGTAGAGGAGTATTGTGATGAAAATTCAGATACTTCTTGCCTTTCTACATTGCCTGTCATTTTAGAAAACAAAACAAATAAACTTGAATCTTAATTATCTATGTTTCTAATTTCAAAATTGTTGCAATGTGACCTTCTCTTTTCTCTTATTCCTTCTGGGTTCACATGTCTTTACCATTTTCTGCCTTATTGCACCCTAGAAGTACTATATCCCAATGAGGTACCCTAATAAATCAAATAAAACCCATTTAATGATGATTTGAGTCCCAGAAGTAAAGAAAAATTTTGCCAGCTCTTTAAAAATTGCATCAATATATCTTTTTTAAAAGAATAATTCAGGTTGACTGCTATTGAGTATAAGAATTGGCAGTCTTTACTAAGTGTTTGCCTCCTTATATGCATATATTCTCACTTTGCAATGCAACTGGAGTCAAGTAAACACTCAGACACTGTCAACACTTTTAGAAGGAGTTGCAAGTATTTGGTCTGGCAGTTTACTAACATTCTTTAGAAAGGGACTTTTTGTTTTTCTGTTTTTAAGTCACAGTCTTGGCTCAAAGCCTCATTCAGATCTTTACTCAGAAGTATCCTCTCATTGTAGCCTGTGGATATATGTTCCATTTTGCCCAGTAGAATGTTTCTTCCCAGTGGTAATGAAGCACTTTGTATTATCTATTCTCCACTGGTACCACATATAGAATTCCATGCATAATAGGATATTGTCCATGTTTTTTGTTGCCTGTAAGTTCAATAACATGTAGTAACTTCTTCCATCCTCGGGTCTCAAAACTCTGTAGGACATGACCACTAAAGCCCTTACGCCTTTTGGTATATGGATATATAATAATGGAACATATTTTCTTGAGTAAACACTGTCTCTATAGCTTTTATTCCCTCATTCCAATGCCTATAACTTACAAAATAAATGGAATCAAAATTATCTTCCTTTTGTTGCAAAATTTTTAAGTAAGTGCTGTGTTTTTTTTCTCCATTTTTCTGTTAAATTGTTTTTTCTGTATACAACAATGTTTTATTCTGCTTGGAAGTATTTCTAAGTTGTTTTGGAGAAATTCTAGGATGTTTTTCATTTTAAGAATAGGTTAAGGCATCTCAATTGACTCCAAGCCTGAAATCTGGGAAAGAATCAAAATAATCCAGGGACTTATGTTCACAAATTAAAAAAAAAAAACATAAAATTATCCTCTCTACTATCCAACACCTGTACACACAGGAAAGAAATAGCAAAGAGGACTAGTTAAGGCCTGTCCAGACACATGCAGCAACCTACTTAAAGCTATTTTGGTTTTTTTAACTGTATCTCCCAAGTTGACGACCAGTCATGTTTAGAGGATAAAAAGGTTATCTGGGTATAGCTGGAGTCAAAAAATGTTTGCTACTATTGATAAAGTAACCTTTACCTTTTTTCTCTTTTCCTTATATTTTGGGACTTGTCATGGTATATTCTATGTGCCATCTTGGCTGAGCCATAACACTCAGATATTTGGTCAAATATTATTTTGAATGTTTCTGTGAGGATGTTTTTGGATGAGATTTACATTTAAATTGTGCACTTTGTGAAAAGCAGATTTCCCTCCACAATGTGGGTGGGTCTCATTGTATCAGCTGACAGCTTGAATAGGAAAAAAGGACTGATTTTCTCTTAGAAAGAGGAAAATCTCCAGCCTGATAGCCTGTAGACTTGAATTACAAGATGAGTTTCTTCTTGGGTCTTTAGACTCCTGGCCCACCCTACATATACTAGAGTTGTCAAAGTCCATAATCATGTAAATCAATTCCTTAAATCATCTCTCTCTCTCTCTCTGAGAACCCTGACTAAAAAATATGTGTGGCAGTCTTCTTCCTAGACATGTCATTTTCATGTAAAATTCCACAATGGATAGGGATGATATAAAGTACAGATACTTCCTCAAAGAATCTAAATATTGTGTGTTTCCAAAAGGAATTGTCAGCTCTTCAGGAAAAGTTAAAATGGAAATGACAGAAAGAAGGAGGAATACATGATACGATACCTATAAATACACTGACTACATAATATTTTCCTACAATGTAGACTCTGATGTTCTCCTTACTTCCAACCACCCTTTAGAGCTCCCAACCAAACTACAGAAAATAAGAATATATTCTTAAGATATCAGCATCATCTAAAAGTTGAGTAGAATTACCATTTAAAAATATCACTCAATGCTATCAGAGTAATTTGAAAAGAAATAGCTCTGGCTACTATAAAATATGGACCTGAGTAACACAGGGACCCAATGAATGGAAAGTATATGAATGAAAAGAAAATAGAGGAGGCTGAGGGGGTTCAGCTTTTACTCTACAGACATACCTCCCGCAGAGAGAATAGAGCACTGCACACAGATCTGCAGTGTGCTAAAACAAGCTAACATGCACTTAACAAGACTTCCAGATGACTACCTTTCCATTTGTACTCACTGAATTTATTTAGAACATCCCTCTCTACTGCAAACTAATTAAGACACCCTATTCCTTTTTCCTTGAGGTATCCGCAACAGCTACTTTGAACTTTCCTGGTACATTAGCATATGATCCCACACAGTGGGCACTCTATACAGACTGCAAGGGAAGTACAATAATGAGCCAAGCTAAGCTGGTTGGTCTTCTTACTGCTATAGGTTTTCAGTTTTTCAGGTGGTAGAAGGTCTTCTTTTCAGAAAAAAAATTAATAACAGTAATTATTAAGGATCAGAAGACACTGTTCTTATTTCTCTTCTGGGTGAATTATTCTCAGTCAGCTAAAGCTTTCCTGATCCCCAAAGTTTCATAGTACTCCCACCTAATCATCTCTAACACATATAATCTAAAGTCAAAAGGAATGCTCCCCAAAAGCTCAATATCCTTCAAGAGGAAATGAGCAATATGCATTTACATTCAAAAAAGAAGTAAATTGGTTTTCATTAATCAAATTTCACCAAGAAAATGTATCTTTCTTTCACAGAAATATGAAAAGATAAATTTCCACAAAGCTTCTCTGTGTCAGGCTAAAAGGGTTATCGATGAGGTCATAAGGTTTACAATGTTAAAGTTGCAGAAAAATATTTCTTTATAATGAGATGAGGCTCTTTTTGATGTTTTAAAGGTGCTTTTTCATTTCTCAGCTTCCCATCATGTTGAGAGATGAGCCATGTGAAGAGTAGTCAGTAAATTCTATGGCACCACAGATGCAAACTAGCTTTTACTGTATTTTACATGTAAAACTTCTTACATTTATTTTATAGATGAGAAAACAAAGGCCCAATGAGGATAACTATTTTGACCAAGGTCCCCTAACTAGTAAGAGAGAGAGCAAGAAATTAAACCCAGACCTATCATTGTCCATTTTTCTATAAAAATCTTCTCTCTAAAAATATCAGTAATTTACAATAAAATGCTTAAAGAATTTTCAATTGGAAAAACAAATCTGCAGTATGATGGTTTCTGTACTTAGTGACCAGAAATTATAAACCCTTCTATTTATGCCTAAATCCAAAATCTATTCTGGACAATAAAAGAATAATTACCTTTGAAGACAAATTTGGCAAGAAAAAAAACAGTCCAGTTTTCTAACGACAAAAATAGAAACCCATGTAATCTCAAATTAACTGTCTGTTTTCTTTAGTTTCATGTAAAGACAAATATGCAAAAGAACAAATCCTTGAAAGAGAAAAATGTACATGTTGGCAGTTGGTTGTCCCCACATTTGTCTTAATTGATTTGTGCTTTCCCTGTTGGAACTCTTAAGACTGCTCAGATTCCTTGGCATTAACCCTCATTAAATCTCTTCTAAAATGATATATCTGTGGAAACCAAGGTGCTCAATCAGACATTCTGGCTAACATACCAGGCTGCTGATCTGACATTCAGTGCTCAGAATTGTTATTGCTGTGCCAAGCAAGCTACCTCCTGAGTTTTTCACGTCCAGTCTGTGGTATCTCTGACATGCATTTTCTAGATGGTGAGAACCTCCCTACCTTGAGCATAACAGTGAGCCAAGAATATGTGCAAAGGTTTGAGGATTTATGAATGCTGTGACACATACTACCAATAAATATAGGCATTAATGAGAAGAACCAAGGTCTGCACATGAACATTTAAATCAATTACAGTGACCAACAGCTGTTTTATGAGGCCATGACTATTTAGAACTTCATTTTGTGTACTTAACACATGGTAACTATCACAGAAATGCTGAAGAAGAATTGAGGAGAAAAAGTAAGACAATAAAATAATACTCTTCTATTGGTTTAATATCATATAGGGCAACAATCATGCACTGTAGAGAAAGTACAAGTATATTATAGAAGCATTCAGAGCTTTGAAAAATTAATCACTATAGGCAGTCTCCCAAGATTCGAGCTATACAAAAATCTACAGAAACACCTAAATATGCAAAATATTGGGTTGGCCAAAAAGTTCTGATGAATACAGCAGATGAATCAGGGCTTTCCAGCAAAGCTGTAACAGTTTTTAATTGGTCATCAAAGAAACACGTGGCCTTGCATTATCTTAATTCTGGATGCTTTTCATTGAGTGGTGCTTTCAGTTGGTGTAACCAAGAGCAGTACTTGTTGGAATTAATCACCTGGTTTTCTGGAAGGAGCTCATAAGAGAGGACTCTCTTCCAATCCCACCATATATGAAGTCCATCTAGAAGAAGTCCAGCCATTGTTAATAATACGAGAACAGTTTGTATGACATTGATATAACCTGGCAGCAAGGAAGGTGGACTAGAATGTGCATATGTGAACAATGACAATGTCACTTTTCTAGTCAGTGGGGTTGGGAGATGCCGTTGAGTGAGCATACATACTGTGTGGCCATCACATTCAAAATGACTGAGCAAGTAAAGCCACAAATCTGCATCAAATTTTGCATTAAATTTGAACATTCTTCTGTGGAAACTATTTGAATGATCCAGAAGGCCACAGCTATGGGCAACTGGTGATTTTCAGCTTCATCACAACTCAACTGCTCTGGTATTATGTCTGTTATAGAGTTTTTGGCAAAACATCAAATCACTCAGGTGACTCACACCCCCCTACAGACTTCATTTGGTGTTCTGTGACTTCTGGCTTTTCACAAAACTAAAATCACTTTGAAAGGGAAGAGATTTGAGACCACTGATGAGATTCAGGAAAATACAGTGGGGCAGCTGATGATGATTGGAAGAACTGTGTGAGGTCCTAAAGTGCTTTCTTTGAAGGGGAGTGAGGCATCATTGTCTTGTGTACAATGCTTCTTATACCTTGTGTCTTCTTCAATAAATGTCTCTATTTTTCATATTATATTGCTGTATACCTTCTGGATGGACTTCATACACAACATCATCTTCTTTGGATGAAGACCAGCCTTTGGTTGGTGGTGGCTCATTTTGCTTGCCCCACAATCTCTTCCATTCCACAGTATTGTAAAGTATTCACTTTTCATTGCCTGTCACAATTTATTTTAAAAACAGAACATTTTACTTACATTTGAGTAGAGAATCACATGAGGAAATATGGACAAGATGTTTTTTCCCACTTAACTTATGTGGAACCCAAACATCAAAGCAATTAACATAATCTCCAACATGAAACTTCGCAAACCACTTTTGATGCATTCGATTAGCCACAGGACCTTCTCCATACACTGTGCTTATCTCTTTTTGTGTGTTTTAGTCACAATTTTACATCCTTGAAATAATAAAGAATAAAGAATAATATGCTGAAAATGTTGCTTATTTTTTCCATCTTCAATATTAAAATGGCTACACAAAATTTACCAGTTTTGATAAGTTTCTTTTTTAAAATTTTGAGCTGATATGATAGCTATCACAATACAATCTAAGAAAATTGTTTCAAATGAAGTTAAAGACAATTAAGCAATACTAGAGCCAGCTTTTGGAAAAAACTGAGTGACCCTTTTGGCCAACTCAAAAAGCTCAGGGAGGAGATAATTCTTGATAAACTTATTATGCTTTCTTAAAACAAATTATCAGTTTTACATGTGGCACCATTACAGGTGTGCTGGCACCCCTAAATTAAAGTTACCAATTTCTAACTGGGTTCCAATTTCCTCATCCTTCCCTCACTTGTCATTTATACCACAACTAGAAGAATCTACTAAAAGCACTAATTTGTTAACATCACTACCCTACTTTAAAACATTTATGCCCCTCCTGCTCCCACTGCTGCTATCACATAAATTTTATGTCTAAAGTTTTTAACACAATTGTTATTGTTCCAATGCACTACCTTCCTAACATAAGCCTTACACTCCACTAATAAATGTGCATTGTCTAAGATAGTTGTTGCCACTACACATGTGTGGTTATGGAAAATTAAATTTAAATTAGATAAAATTAAAAATAGAGTTCCTCTGCTGCACTAGCAACATTTCAAGTCCTCAATAACCACTTACAACTGGTGGCATCTGTACTGGACAGAGCTAACAGTGCATCAGTGCAGAGTCCCACTGTATAGCACTACTGTATACCTGCCCTTCAATCCCAGCGTACAAATCTGCCTGCAAATTCTTGTGCAACCATGCCCTCTAAGCAGAAATGTTCTTTTATTTTTTGTCTGCCCTTCCAAATTTACATACAAAATCTCATACACCTCCAACGTGCAGACTGTATTTCACATTTTCTATCTCCCCACCCTACTGCATTTTAGTAAGAAATAATCTCCCTTTTTCAAATGATTTAGAATTTTGTTTATGATATTTACATGCTAGTTCAAACACTGCCACTTTAAGTAAGTGTAGGTAAAATAATTATTTTCTTACTAATTTGGAGAAAAGAAGAAGAAGGAGGAGGACAAATGGAGGAGGGAGAGGAAGATGAAGAGTGGTAAAGGGGAGGGGAGGGGGGTAGTGGAGTGAGAAAGTGGAGAACCTGTGCATTGTAGCCACTCAATATGTATTTTTTATATAACAAAATACAAGTCACATATTAAATGTTATTTTTTAATTGTAGAAAACACCATCTTGTCTAACTTTTTTTTAATTTGTAAGAACAATACTTAGAACTAGAGTGGGGTCAGGCAGAGGTGATAGTTAAACTATGTAACAAGCAGTATGGCACCAACCCCTCATAATGAACTGATTTTAGCACCCCTACTTCTTACTTCTAGCATCTTGGGACAATCCAAGGAATTCTACAAAGACTTGGAATAGCCAGGAAAATATTGGGGGAAGTACTTTAGAGACTTAAGTCAGTAGTTAGTTTGTCTACCAGGATGGCAATGTTTTAATATATTATCAGTGAATATGGATATACCTATGCTTACTGAAAGCTATGGTGATGTAATTATCCCAAAGTCAAACAGGTAAGTGAATTTGTAATAAGTGAAGTTTAATACAACTTTTAAGGGACATACCTACTACAGCACATGAGATAGTCACCTTCTGTTACATTGACAGAAGCTTTTCAGCTACTAAATAGGTGTGAAACCTTTATACCATTGGTATAATATCACATGCATTTGTGTGAATATTTCAAAACTCAAGAAAAGTGCTCCATCAGATGTCATATTTGGGGGTAATTGATGCTTTAAGCCTAAAATCTTAATAAGCTGACACTTCTATTTACAAAAGCACCTGCAAGGTGTATGATTCTGAAAAATTTATGAATCCAACCTTTCTGATTGGTTAATAAAATGAAACTAGTTTATGACAAACAAGTAAAGGATATAACACACCTTGCATTGTTTTTAACATAAACAGGAAAAGGTACTTCATTTCTTTCAATGAAACATTTTATACCTAAAATAAAATGTCTGACACTTATACAGAAGTGGCATGCTTTCATATTAAAAATTTTGATAGCCTGAACTTCTGGCCAAGATGGAAGCTTAGACTGACATGCTCCATCTCCCTCCACAACTAAAAAGGAATACAACTACTGCAAAACCAGAAATAACCAGAAGTTCTAGAAAAGAAAGCTACATGGAAATTCAACGGATGAAGTTACAAAGAAGTGATGCTCATCCAGATGGGTAGGAGGGGCGAAGCAGAAGTGGAGAGGTCAAGCTGTGCTGGCAGCAGCAGTTGCGGTGATGGAGGTGGGATGGCAGTAAGCACAGACACCTCTATTTAAGGGGAGGTGAGAAGTGCCTGGGGAGCACCCCTAGCTGCAGACCAAACCTGTCATCTCACAATTCCAATGCCGGGGAAGGCAGACCCCCATTGCCTCAGACTGTGTGGGCCAGAGGGTGTGGGGTTAGAGGAGGAAGCTCCCGGCCTCTCAGCAGAGAATGAATGTCAAGAATTCATCTTGGACCCCTGCCCCCATGCAAAATACCACAGTGTGGTAAGAAGGGTCACCTGGTTGTGACAAGTGCACAGGGCTACTCCCCCTATAGCATAGGAGGTGTGACAGCACCATCCAGAAAGCAAAGGTAAACACAAAACTGTCAGGATGGCACAGATAATGATAGAGATCCCAATCACACAGCTGACCAGAGAGCAAATATCTAATCTAACAACTCAGCAGATAGAAAATCTTTCTGAGGCACAGTTCAGAGCTTTGATTATATGAATGCTTACAGACCTAACAGCAGGTCTTAAACAAGATGGGGAAGGAATGAAGGCTAGTCCTGCTGAAATAAACAAAAATACATATGAAACTAGTGGTGAGGGAAAGAAAACCAGGGATCAAATTAACAAATTGGAACATAGGGAAGGAACAGTGGACCAGTGCAGAAAGAGGAAACAAAAAGTGAGGAAAATGAAGAGAGGTTCAAAAACCTATGGGACAGCTATACGCAGGCCAACATCCAAATCATAGGGTTCCCAGAAGGTGAAGAAGAAGAACTAGAAATTGAAAAATTATGTGAAAAAATAATGAAGCAGAACTTCCCTAACTTGGGGAAGGAAATAGACTTACAGGTCCAGGAAGCACAGAGAGTTCTAAAAAACCTGGGCCCAGGGAGAACCACACCAAGACACATTATAATCAAAATGTCAAAAGCTAAGGGAAAAGAGAGAATCTTAAAAGCAGCAAGAGAAGAGAATTATGTACAAAAGAATCCCAATAAGACTATCAGGTCATTGCTCAAAAGGAACCCTGCAGGCAAGAAGGGACTGGCAATAAATATTCAAAGTAATGAAAAGCAAAAACCTACAATCACGATTACTCTATCCAGTGAAGCTGTCATTCAGAATAGAAGGGCAGAGAAAGTGATTCCAGGACAAAGTAAAACTGCAGAAGTTCATCAGATCCAAACCACTGTTATATGAGATGTTAAAGGGACTTGTTTAGAAGAAGGAGGATCAAAACTATGAACATTAAAATGAAAACTGTATTACAACAACCAACAACAGAAGCTAGGGAATCAAAAGAAAGGCAAACTAAGTAGGCAATGAGTGGGAAAATAATTATAGGTATGGGGAACATTTTATGGGGAGATCAGTTGGGTGGGGGAAGGGGGGAAAGGGAGGGAGATGCTATAGGAATTAAGAAGCATAGTAGGAGGGAGTAGAGTAGATAGGAAGAAGCTGAGAAGAACTATGTGCACAATCAATGGGCATGGACTAAGTTGGAGTGGACAACTGGAGGGAAAAGGGTCACTGGGTGAAGAGGAACAAAGGGAAAAGAAATTGGGACAACTGTAACAGTATAATCAATAAAGCATATTAAAACAATTTGATAGCTTATTGCTGCCAACACAAAAAAGTTAATGACTTTTTCTACCTAGCCAACCAAAGTTGTACAATACCGTCGTCGTCGTCGTCGTCGGCAGCCGTCCGTCTCGAGAGACGATGGTGTAGCTTCTTAAGAGTCTATCTGCACGGCCGAGAATGGCTGTGCAGTCCGACTCGGGAGTGACATGGTATCTGTCTCCTCCCATGTTGAATCGACATCTTGCGATGACGCTGATCAGCGTCATCGCAAGATGTACAATACCAATAGTTGATATAATATAATTTTGTGTGTTATTCCTACTTTAAATAATGTTCAGTTTGTAAGTAAATTCATTACTTCTTTATAAATAATTTAAAATAACTGCATACATAAAACAATAAGCATAACTGATTTGTAAAGTTGTCTATATTTCAGTGGTCATTTCATATTCAACATTCTTTTCCACTTAAAAGCATAGCTATTATGTAGTTCTAGATTTGAAATGGAAAATATAATTGGGTATCTGGGCTTTTCTTTAACATTCTCTGTTCACCCAGTTATTACTCTGAATCTACTTACTTCTAGTTTATAATCAATTTGAATAAGAAAAGCTGATTCTCCATCTCACAAAATAAATGATTCAGGAAATCACAAGAGAGTGGGGGACTCCCATACATCAGCCAGTAAACATAGGTAGCAGGGACAGTTAAACTTGTGATGATGGAGAAGACTGAGTGAAGGCACACCCCAGTAAGCATAAAAACAGATGAAAAAACAACAACAAGAAGAAAAAAGACAGCTGAGATCATTTAGTGTAGAAACAAAGAGTCATAAATATTTTGATAGCTCCTATGGGCATCATTGACTTATAGTGCAACATAAAACTAGGTACAAAATCTTAAAAATTTTCCTTTATTGTTATCTATATTTCTCATAACTGCCCTGGCTGGTTTAGCTCAGTGGATTGAGCGTCGGCCTGCGAGCTAAGTGTCGCTGGTTCGATCTTCCAGTCAGGGTACATCAGAGAAGGAAAACTCTGACTCCAAAAAACCTCCGCTGCCTTGCGGCATACCTCTTCAGGGGAAAGGCTAAGGGAGTAAACCCTGACAGAAAATCCGGAGCCGGAGTCCCTAAGGCGGTTTGACGTTGTAGTCAACACCGGCAACTCCTGCGGCGCACCTGAAGCCAAGCTGTATTGACTCCGTCTTTCCCTTGGATCCTTCAGCTGCGAAGAGAGGGGGGGTCTGCTGCATGGGCAACAGCAGACCCTCCATATTACCCTGCCCAGGCTCTGTAGCTTCAGCGTCATCACAAGATGTCGATTCAACACGGGAGGAGACAGATACCATGTCACTCCCGAGTCGGACTGCACAGCCATTCTCGGCAGTGCAGATAGACTCTTAAGAAGCTACACCATCGTCTCTCGAGACGGACGGCTGCCGATGACGATGATGACGATGATTTCTCATAACTGGACAAACAGCATATAGCTTATATAATTTCCACCACATCAAAGCTATTATGAAACTTTACTTATTTGAGATACTAATGTTTCTTTTCCTCTAAATGTTTTAAAGACATTGGCATTGCAAACTGAGCATTAGTATTAAATAGAGCTATGGTATGAGATATCCTTAACATTGCTTGAACTATGTGGTGAAGAAGAAGAAAAATAATCAGGAACAAAAAATGGAAAATAATAAAGAACATCTTGTATCTCTGTTTATACAGGTAGGGAAAGAATCTATTTTGATATTTTCAACTTTTCTTCTGAACGTTGGTGTTATTAGTGCCTCAAGTTTTATCAGTCCTGTATGTGTCTTAGTCTATTTGGGCTCCTCTCACAAAAATACCGTAGACTGATGGCTTGAACAACAAACACTGATGTCTCCAGTTCTGGAGACTTGGGAGTTCAAGTTGCTGGCAGATTCCAGGGCTGGTGAGGACCTCTTCCTGATTCACAAATACAGTTCTTCCCAAATTGTCCTCACATGGAAGAATGGGCAAGTAAGCTTTCTGAGGTCTCTTTTTAAAGGCCGTGGTCCCACTCTAAAAATCTTGCAAAGGGCCCACCTCCACATAGCATAATATTAGGGATTAGGTTTCAACATATGAATTGGAGAGGACCACTAACATTCAGGCTACAGCAGAATGCAACTTTTATGCATAAAACCAAGGTCCTTGAAGCAGTTTCCACAAAGCTCACCATGACATAAGAGATTGACTTTATTGGTTGGGATTAGTAATTACACTTGAACTTTTTTTGTTGTTGTTGTGGAAATGCTCTCTGTCTTAGCATATCTACAACAAAACTGCAACTTCTAGTCAGCTTTTTATGGTTTAGCATTACAACAGATATGACTTATTATTCGGTTTGGCCAAACATTAGAACACCCACTTAAAAACATTTCTCTATTGTTTTCATATCATATAGCCAGGTTTCCTTCTACTGTCATGCCATGTCTTGGAAGGGTTGCTTAGGTTGTTTTTACACAGATATGAATCATATTCACTAGCATATAAATTACAATGTGCTTAATAAGATCCTTAATTTCAAATAGTTAACATCTAATCAGCTGAAGAAAAAGTTCTAGTGATAATTAAAAAATAAAGTAGGAAAAATAAATTCAAATGATAAAATAAATGAAATAATACAGAATTGGTGGATTAGATTAATAAATTAAAAGAACCAGAATGTATCATTGGAATGTTAGAAGAATAGTAGAGGAATAAATGAAATGAGATATTTAAAGTAAACAGCAATTTGGAAACAAGAAGCTATATAATATCAAAGTATCATAAAGAAAAACTCTCATGACTGCTGATGTCTTAAAATAGTTTTCTCTAGTGGGGAGGAAAAGGGTGAGAAAACTAAATATGTTTTAAAATTTTTGAAGGTTCACTAGAACAGTTAGTTTCCTAACAGCTCCTGATAGAAAATAAAAGTAAAAGTATTTCTTCCAAGGAACTCTCTTCTAGGACTGGCTGGTATGGTTCAGTGGATTGAGCGCCGGCCTGAGAATCAAAGGGTTGGTGGTTCGATTCCCAATCAGGGCTCGTGCCTGGGCTATGGGCCAGGTACCCCGTTGGAGGGGTGTGAGAGGCAACTACATATTAATGTTTCTTTCACTCTTTTTCTCCCTCCCTTCCCATCTCTCTAAAACTAAATAAAGAAAATCTTTGGAGAAAAACAAAACAAAAAAAGTTCTCCTCTAGAATAAACAGGTTAAAAATTTAGTAACATTAATGGTTTTAATTACTTGTCTTCCACACACCATTTTGGCTGTTCATACAGAGCAAAACACTTCTCATAAGAGATTTGTTAACAAGAAAGCACTATAAACCCACAGAAATAGTAATAATCATTCCTGCATGCCAAGCATCTTCTTACAGTAAACACTTGATGCTCATTATTTCTAATTCATAAAACAATTCTGTATAACAGGAATGGTCACCAATCCTGTTATATAAACTAAGAAACTGAGACTCAGTGAAGTTTAACAACTGTGTAAGTTCACACAACCAGTTAAATGACAGATTCAAGATTTAAACCCACCTATCACACATGTCTTTCAACAATTGACTCCATATAGATTAGCACTTCGCATAGGCAGAGATTATAAAATACCATTATATTATTTATTATGGGTTTTTCTTATCACTTGTGAAATGTTTTAACTACTTATTGTATAACATCCTTCTATGTGTTGAAAACAGCTGGAATCTAGATAATGTCCCTTAGATTTTAACATAATGGATCAGAAAATTAGACATTACTCACAAAGAACAGGTCAGCATTCTGGTCATGATCAGCTAATTTGCCCCCACTTTGCATTTTATTTTTAAATTTTTCTTTGCAAAATACTTCATGGTGTGAGGTTTTGGCATCCACGATTGCTGTAATCACAGTGGTCCTCACAGGTGACTTGAAATTTACAAGAAGACTATATAAGACAGACTGATTTTGCATCTTGCTGTCACCTGGATAAACTATTCTTAGTATGTAGGTCCCTTCTTCAATCCTCATATTCCCCCAGGAATTTGTTTTCTCTTCAGACTTGTAATATTCAGTGTGCTCTCTTCCCTCTTCATAGCTCCTAATTCCACAAGAAAAGCATCTAATTAAGTCATATTTTATATTATAACATAAAATAACTTGCCACTATCTATGAATTATACCTCTTGGGACAATATTTATCTTATTAAAAGGAATAGATTTATAATATGTCAAATTTAAAGACAATATATTGATTGAGTCATAGATATTTTCTGTCTCCTTTATTTTACCTAGATACAACTTATGAACAAAATTGTCCACAGTTAAAAGCCATCACAGTGAGGGTCATCCAACCTGCCATTATTAATTTTTTATTGTAGTATAATGGATATAAACATTATATTATTTTCAGGTATACAACATAATTTTATACTTGTATATATTGCAAAATGATCACTATACTAAGTATGGTTAACACCCACCCCTATAGGGCATATATAGTTAAACTTTATTTTTCTTGTGATGAGGACTTCTAAGATGTTCTTTCTTACTTAACAACTTAAAATGCAATTCAGTATTATTAACCATAGTCTTTATGCTATACATTATACCCATGAATTCTTTATTTTATAACCGGAAGTCTATACCTTTTGACCCCCTTCTCCCATTTCTCCCACCACTACTTCCCACCTCTGGCAACCACCAATCTGTTCTCTGTATATATGAGCTTGGTTTTCGTTTGTTTGTTTATCTCTGTTTGTTTGTTTTTAGATTCCACAGGGTGAGATCACAGGGCATTTGTCTTACTCTGTGTGACTTATTTCACTTAGCATAATGCCTTCAAAGTCCATCTATATTGTCACAAATGGAAGATTTCATTCTTTTTATGGCTAATGAGTATGTTATTGTATATACCACATATTATTTATTCATCCATTGATGCACATGGATTATTTGTATATCTTGGTTATTGTAAATAAAACTGCAATGGACATGGGAGTGCATACATCTTTTCAAGTTAGTGTTTTTGTTTTCTTAGGACAAATACTAGAAGTGAAAATGCTGAGTAATATAATAGTTAGATTTTTATTTTTTTGAGAACCCTGCATACTATTTTCTGTAGTGGCTGCACCAGTTTACATTCTCATCAGCAGTGCACAGTGTTCCCTTCTCTCCAAATACTTGCCAACACTTACTTGTTGTCTTTCCAAAAATAGCCATTCTAACAACTAGGAGGTGATATCTTATTGTAGTTCTGATTTGCATTTCCCTGATGATTAGTGATGTTGAGCATCTGTCCATGTACCTGTTGGCCACGTGTATTTTTTTTTGAAAGAATACATTTGCCATGTGTATTTCTCTTTTGAAACAATGACTATTCAGATCTTCTGAAGATTTTTTAATTTGCCTGTTCTGTATTTCTATTGCATTGTATGAGTAGTTTATGTGTTTTGGGTATTAACTCTTTATCAGACTTGTGATTTGCAAATATTTTCTCCCATTCAGTAGATTGCCTTTTCATTTTGTTGATAATTATTTTTGCTGTGCAGAAGGTTTTTAGTTTGAAGTAGTCCCGCTTGTTTATTTTTGCTTTTGTTGCTTTTGCTTTTGGACTCGAAAATCCAAAAGAAAAAAAAAAATCACCAAGATTCACCATGTCAGAAAGCTTATGACCTGTGTTTTCTTCCAGTAGTCTTGTGGTTTCAGGTTTTAAATTAATCTTTAATCCATTTTGAGCTGATTTTTGTGTATGACATAAGATAATAGTTATTTTATTCTTTTGAATGTGGTTGTCCAGTTTTGAAGATATTATCCTTTCCCCATTGGATATTCTTGGTTCCTTTGTTGTAAATTAATTGACCACATGCTCATGGCTTTATTTCTGGACTCTTTTTTTATTCTGTTAATCCTTGTGTCTGATTTTATGCCAATACCATACTATCTTGATTCCCACAGCATTGCAATATAGCTTAATACATATTATAGTATTATATAGCTTTGGAATGTGGTCAAAAGCCCTCAAGGCCGGGTCATAAATTCTGATTCTTTGTTAAGTCTAGTACCAACTGATCTGTAAAGCATAACAACAGTGCTGCTCTCCATGATCAGTGCCTTGTCTTCAGGCACAAAGCAAAGGGTGTGATCATTGTAGTAGGATATAATTATGCTACCAGCTGACCTGAAGATAGAAAAATTCAAAATTGAAGGCTTTAAGGGAAGTTAGGGGTATCTTTTTAGTGGTGTTGTTGAATAGCGAACTGTCCCATTATTCATCCTTCTCTGTAGAGAGCTCTCTGATAGTAACTTCAGCTTAAGAGCTTCCTGAAATCTACTATTCATAATTTAGACTCATGCTTGAATACTTTGTGCAATAGTTGAGTTCCAATAACCTCTACAAGCTAAATATATTCAATTTATTCAAGGAATATCAGACACCAAATATAACACTGCCCTTTGAAGTTCATGATTTGAGATGTCCTTGAAAGTAAGATTACTTATAATAAAGATGCCATTTTACTGCCTTTGTAACTCACCTTTCTTGGCCAGGATTCAAGACAGAGTAGTATTTAATCTTATTCTGCTGGTCCACAGCTTTCATATCCTAAAAGTGTATTCCATAGCAACTTTTCAGTATTTGCTTGTAAAATAGCTGCAAAAATTTATTTTTACATTCTTAAGACCTAACTGAATGACACAATAAAAGCTAAATAATCTTAATTAAACTTAAAAAAAAATAAAGCAACCCAGAAAAATGCAGATTACTAATGTATAAATTAATATACTTCACCTTTGCTATTTTTTATCTACCAAATTAAAATTTTTACATGTGTACACCAATTCTACCCTATCTTGGCACCTTTCAAATAAAATGCACAAAGAGCAGTCTCACACACAGAATCCAGAAGTTCCCTAAGGGAAATTTACAGTAGAGTCTTGTTACCTCAAAAATGTCTAATTAAACAAAACTTCCTAAATTTCACAAAAATGTGACAGTGTTCATGTCAACATATACTGCAGAAATATGGCTATTCCCCTGAACACTAGAGTGTAAAATGCAAAAGACTCTACACATTTAAAAATTTTTGTCACATTATTGTTTTTTGCTAGGAGCTAAAATGATGGATAAGCTCATTTCATAGCCAGAAATAATCATAGCAGAGGTGCATATTTGTATATTTTACTATTAGTTGTTCTCAAGAATAACAAGCATCCCCTACCTATATTCTGGGGGTTGGAAAACAGACAAATCATTTACTTGATAAATGAAGTATCAAAATAAAAAACACTGAAAATCTTTATAAATATCAATTTTTATATTAAAATACTGCATCAACAATCAACAATATTAATGAGTAGAACAAAACAATAAATATACATTATAAAATAATAAAATGAAATATAAACATTCAACTTAAAAGATAGTCAGCTAATTCCCCCAAATTACTAATTTTTAAAAATCTCTATGAATGTAAAATTAAAATGGCTGTTTCATAAATAGTCCCCTTGACTAACTGATAGACTGAAAATGAAAATATGATCTTTATATGAAAACCATAGAGAAATAGAATGTAATGTAGCTTTCACTACAGGCTTTTAAGCCTAAACTATGGTTGCAAAATGAACATGTACATGAGAGAGAGAGAATGTGCATGGGGGTGGAAAAGACTGAGACTCACTATGGGTGTACCTTAAGGGACAGATGTACCCCAAGCAATGAGGTGCTAAATTTAAATTGCACAATAATTGAATTCCAGTAACTTTAGATCTGAAGAAAGGTACATAGCATTCATCAAATTCTAAGTGTTATTTGTAACTTCCCCAAATTGCTACTATCACTTTACATCCCTGCTTTTTCTTTCTTTCTATACAATGAAAGTTATAGTCATAGTGTGTCATTACATCTTCTAAGAGAGTCATTGTATGTTGCAGGCTCAGATCTGATATTGACTATGGATGTGTTAGTTTTTCTTCAGTAGTAGATGCGGCTTGTGGTTTTCAATTCTAGGTATCAGATCAATGAAGCCAAAACTGATGGTGCAATGGAAAACTATGAAAGTGCACATTTTGGGGAGAGTACCATGAAGAAACTCAGTCTTGTATTTATTAGTTTTTAAAATTGTATTAAGGTGAATATTCTGGAGCTACTAGGTTATCCAGGAAGATGATTGAGATTTTAGGAGGTGGTGACATGAATTCTCAAACCTTCTCCCCAAAATGGTCTGAAATGGATCAGAACCAGTTGTCATAACACCTGAATTCAAATTCGAGCTCTGTATCTACCTACTTGAGGGGCTTAAGTTAACTTGCTTAACATCCTGAGCTTCTCATCATCCACATCTACAAGCACAAATGGCAACTATGCGAAGTGATGGATACGTTAACGTTATTTTGATAATTTTTCACTGTATATACATGTATCAAATCATTTTTTAAATTTTTATTTTTATTGTTTTTCTATTACAATTGTCCCATTTTTTTCCCTCATTGCTACCCCCACCCAGACCACCCCTTCTCCCACAGTCGATCCCAGCCCCACTGTCCATGTTCATAGGTCATTTATATTAGTTCCTTTACTAAACCCTTGCCCTACTTACCCCCCTTGCTTCCTCCCCCTCCCCCCTGATAACTGTTACTCTATTCCTTGTTTAATTTTGTTCAATTATTTGTGTTGTTCATTAGCCTCCTGAATTAGGTGATATCATATGGTATTTTTCTTTCAATGCCTGGCTTATTTTGCTAAGCATAATTCTCTCTAGTTCCATTCATGTTGTCAAAAAATGGCAGGAGTTCCTTCTTTCTTTCTGCTGCATACTATTTCATTATGTAAATGTACCACAGATTTTTAAGCCACTCATCTACAGATGGACACTTAGGCAGTTTCCAGCACTTGGCTATTGTAAACAGTGCTGCTCTGAATATAGGGGTACACAGGATTCTTCGGGTATAATCTTAGCAGTGGAATTTTGGTTGAAAAGGAAGTTCCATTTTTACTTTTTTGAGGTAATTCCATATTGTTTTCCATAGTGGCTGCACCAGTCTGCATTCCCAGCAACAGTGCACTAGAGTTTCTGTTTCTCCACATCCTTACCAGCATTTGTTGTTTGTTGATTTGTTGATGATGGCCATTCTGACTGGTGTAAAGTGGTATCTCATTGTGGTTTTTATTTGCATCTCTCTAATTTAGTGATGTTGAGCATTCTTTCATATGCCTAAGGACCTTCTGTATATCTTTCTTGGGGAAGTGTTTGTTCAGGTCCTTTGCCCATTTTTTAATTGGGCTGTCTGTCTTCTTTGTGTTGATATATGTGAGTTCTTTGTATATTTTGGAGATCAATCCCTTATTTGATGTATCATTGGCAAATATATTTTCCCATATGGTTGGTTCCCTTTTCATCTTGCTGATGTTTTCTTTTGTTAAACAGAAACTATTTAGTTTGATGTAGTCTGATTTGTCTATTTTTTCCTTTATTTCCCTTCCTTTAGGAGATGTATCAGTAAAAATATTGTTACATGGGACATCTTAAATTTTTCTGCCTATGTTTTCCTCTAGGATTTTTATGGTGTCACATCTTACATTTAAGTCTTTGATCCATCTTGAATTTATTCTGGTGCGTGGTGTAAGTTGGTGGTCTTATTTCATTTTTTTGCACGTCCCTGTCCAATTCTCCCAGCACCATTTGTTGAAGAGGCTCTTCTCATTCAATTTCATGTTCCTTCCTCCTTTGTTGAATATTAGCTGACCGTAGAGAACTGGGTTTATTTCTGGGCTCTTTATTTTGTTCCATTGAACTATCATCTGTTCTTATGCCAGTGCCAGGCTCTTTTGATTACAGTGGCCTTGTCGTATAGTTTGATGTCAATATTGTGAGTTCTCCTATTGTGTTCTTCTGTCTCAAGATTGTTGTGGCTATTCAGGCTCTTTCTTGATTCCATATAAATTTGGAAGTGTTTGTTCTTAGGACTGTGAAATACGTCGCTGGTATTCTAATAGGAATTGCATTGAATCTATAAATTGCTTTGGGTAGTATGAATATTTTAATGATGTTGATTCTTCCCATCCATGAACATGGTATATGCTTCCATTTATTTGTATCTTTCTTAATTTCTTTCTTCAGGGTTATGTAGTTTTCTGAGTACAGGTCTTTTACCTCTTTGGTTAAGTTTATTCCTAGGTACTTTATTTTTCTTGTTGCTATAGTAAATGGAATTTTTTTCTAGTTTCCATCTCTGATATTTCATTGTTGGTGTACAAAAATGTCTTTGATTTCTGAATATTGACTTTGTACCCTGATATTTTGCCAAATTCACTTATTAGGTTGAGTAGTTATTTCTTGGAGTCTATAGGGTTTTCTATGTATACTATCATGTCATTTGCAAATAGTGACAGTTTTACTTCTTCTTTTCCAATTTGGATGCCTTTTATTTCTTTTTCTTTTCTGATTGCTGTGGCTAGAACTTCCAATAGTATGTTGAATAGGAGTGGAGAGAATGGACATCCTTGTCTTGTTCCTGATCTCAGGGAGAATGCATTCAATTTTTTTACATTGAGTATGATGTTGACTTTGGGTTTCTTGTATACGACCTTTATTGTCTTGAGGTATGCTCCCTCTATTCCCAGTTTGACTAGTGTTTTCATCATAAATGGGTATTGTATTTTATCAAATGCCTTTCCAGCATCTATTGATATGATAGCATGTTTTTTGTCTTTCATTTTATTTATGTGGTGTATTACATTTATTGATTTGTGAATATTAAACCATCCTTGCATCCCTGAGATGAATCCCACTTGATCATGATGTATGATTTTTTTAATGTATTGTTGGATCTGGTTTGCCAATATTCATTTGAGGATTTTAGCATCTATGTTCATCAGTGATACTGGCCTGTAGTTTTTTTTCTTTGTTGTTTCTTGACCTTGTTTTGGAATTAGGGCAATATTGGCTTCATAGAAAGAGTTTGGGAGTCTTCCCTCTTCTTGGATTTTTTGGAATTCTTTGAGAAGGGTAGGAGTTATTTCTTCCCTAAATGTTTTGTAAAATTCACCCGTGAAGCCATCCAGTCGAGGGATTTTTGTGCCGGGAGATTTTTTATTACTTTTCAAATTCACTCTTTGTTATTGGTCTGTTCAGGCTTTCTACTTCGTCTTGACTCAGTTTTGGTAGATTATATGTTTTTAGAAATTTTTCCATTTCATTTAGGTTGTCAAGTTTCTTGCTATATAGTTGTTTGTAGTAATTTCTTACAATCCTTTGCATTTCTGTGATATCAGTCATGATTTATCCTCTTTCTTTTCTGATTTTGTTTATTTGGGTCTTCAATCTTTTTTTCTTGATGAGCCTGGCTAAAGGCTTATCGATTTTGTTTATCTATTCAAAGAACCAGCTCCTGCTCTTGTTGATCTTCTGAATTGTTTGTTTAGTCTCTATGTCATTTAATTCTCATCTGATCTTGATGATTTCCTTTCTTTTACTCACTCTGGGCTTTGTTTGTTGTTGTTCTAGTTCTTGTAACTGTAGGGTTAGATTATTTATTTGACATTCTTCCATCCTTTTCAGGTAGGCCTGTATTGCTATGAACTTTCCTCTCAGGACTGCTTTTGCTGTGTCCCATAGGTTTTGGGTTGTTTGTGCTCATTATCATTTGTTTCTAGAAACTTCTTGATTTATTCCTTGATGTCATTGTTAACCCATTCATTATTTAATAGCATTTTATTCATTCTCCATGAGTTTGAATGTTTTTGAGTTTTTTCCTTGAGGTTGATTTCTAGTTCCAAGGCATTGTGATCTGAGAAGATGCTTGATATAATTTCAGTTTTCTTAAATTTGTTGAGGCTCGTTTTCTTCCTATCATGTGGTCTATCTTTGAAAATGTCCCATGTGCATTCAAAAAGAATGTATATTTTGCTATTTGGGGTAAAAAGTTCTATATATATCAACTAAGTCCATTTGATCTAGTGTGTTATTCAATGCCTCATTACCCTTGGTGTTCCTTTGCTTCACAGATCTGTTCATTGTTGACAATGGGGTATTAAAGTCCTCTATTATGAGTGTGTTGTTGTTGTTTATATTTTTTTGTAGTCTTTTAGTATTTTCCTTATATATTTTAGTGCACCTATGTTAAGTACATATATTTTATCAGGGTTATATCTTTTTGATGGATTTTCCATTAAGTATTATAAAATGTTCTTCTTTCTCTCTTTTTATGGCCTTTGCTGTGAAATCCATTTTGTCTGATATAAGTATTGCTACCCCAGCTTTTTTTCATGTCCATTTGCTTGGAATACTTTTTCCATCCCTTCGCTTTCAGTCTGTGTAAATATTTTGTTGTGAGGTATGTCTCTGGTAGACAGCATATATGTGGATTATGTTTTTGTATCCATTCTACTACCCTATGTCTTTTGGTTGGAGCATTTTTTCTATTTACATTTAAGGTTATTGACAGGTATTTATTCATTTCCCTTTGTACCTCTGTTCTTCTCCTTCTCTCTGTTTCTTTTGCTTCTAAAGCAGAGCCTTTAGCATCTCTTGCAATGCTGGTTTTGTGCAGATGCATTTTTTCAGTCTTCCTTTGTCTGTGAAACTCATTATTTCACCTTCCATTTTGAAGGGGAACCTTGCTGGGTAGAGTTTTCTTGGTTGTAGGCCTTTGTTTTTCATTGTTTGAAATATTTTTGACCATTTCCTTCTGGCTTGTGGTGTTTCTGTTTAGAAATCAGTTGATAGCCTTGTCAGAGCTCCCTTGTATGTTATTTGCTGTTTTTCTTTTGCTGCTTTTAGGATTTTCTCTTTGTCTTTGAATGTTGCCATTTTAATTATGGTGTGCCTTGGAGCAGGCCTTTTTGGGTTCATCTTCTTGGGACCGTCTGTGTTTTCTGGACTTGCATGACTTTTTCTCTCATCAAGTTAGAAAATTTTTTTGTTATTACTTTTTCAATCAGGTTTTCTATCCCTTGCTCCTCTTCTTCTCCTTTCTGTATCCCTATGATTCTAATGTTGTTTCGTCTCATGTTGTCCTGCAGCTCTCTTAAACCCTCTTCACTCTTTTTCAGTATTTTTTCATTTTGTTGCATTGTTTGGGTTTTTTTTTTTTCTATGTTGTCCTCTGACTCACTGATCCAATCCTCTGCTTCATTTAGCCTGCTTTTTATTGATTCTACTGCATTCTTCAGTTCATAAGTTGTATTCTTCATTTCTTCCTGGTTCTTATTGATAGTTTCTATGTCCTTTTTTATGCTGGTGTAGTTCTCAGTAGCTCCTTGTAGCTTCCCTGTAGTTCTTTGTAGTTCCCCTGGAGTTTGTTGCAGTTTTCTCTGAGTTTGTTGAGTTCATTGAGCTTCCTCATTACTAATTTTTTGAATTCCATGTCAGATAGCTTGCTTGCTTCTATTCCATCTATCCCTCCTTCTGATAATTCCTCCTTTCCTTTTGGTGGGGTGTTGTTTCTGTTTAATGGGGTGTTATTCCACCTCCCCGTTTTGGGCACTGGTCTTGTTTCTGCTTCTTAGATTGATCTGCTTTTGTTTTCTGCCTTAATGCTTTGAGCTTCTCATATACAGTTGTTGAGCTGCTGCCTTCAGGTGATGCCTCTTGGAGGGGAGCAGTCTGCTTAAGTGATTTCTCCAATAGCACTTGGGATGCTTCTGTACTAGGACCTAGTTCGCTGCTCTCCCAGCTCTTTCTCCAGAGCCATCACCCAAAACTTATTACAAAGTGCCTCTAGTTAATTTAACTGTCCTTTGACCTCAGCCACAGGCGAGTGCATTCCCTCCTGCAGGCCAGGGGCAGATTGACCCATCGCCAACCAGGGCAGGTGGATCCAAGGCAGACTTGTTGCTCTCCTGTTCCAGAGGAGAGGGAGGCCTCTACGCATCAGTGGGCAGGTTTGTTGTGGGCCTATTAGGGTGGCTGGCACGTTGATTTCACACCTGTTGGGGAGGGTCTGGGTGGCGCCTGTGCATGGCAGCCATCGCTCTGGTCCTGCGACTATGTGTGGCGGCTAGCGAGTTGGTTTTGCTCCCATTGAGGCAGGGCCATGGGCACTTGTGCACAGCAGCAGTGGGCGCCTGTGTGTGGTGGCCGGCCTGCTGGTCTTGCACCTGCTGGGGTGTGTTCTGGTGTCGCCTGGGCAAGGCAGCTGGCACGTTTGTTTGGTGCCTATTGGGGCGGGTCCTCAACTCATGTTTTATAGCTTAAACTTATGTGACTTATATCTCAATAAATTCGAAAAAATAAAATAAAATTAGGGCACAAAGTCTTAAAATGGTATTTCAAGACAATGCAATATAGCAGAATCAATATAAGAAATTGAGTCCCAAGAATTGGTCGATATTTTTGGACTGTTAGAACATTTTATCATGATTGATTATATCTTGCATAGATATAAAGAGCATTAAAAAAAGATAAAATAGATATAATATTCAATTATTCCTCAAAGTGAAATAGGACCAATGAATGCTAAGTAGGCAAGACAATATGGAAAAAACAATGATGAACTCTCTCTTCCTGGAAACACATTTGTGAGCATATTTTTGCCAACATGCTATGGGAACCCAAAGAAAATGGAAGCTCCTTTTAGAGAACCTGATTAAGGCTTTACAGAAAAGGTAACAGCCTCTGGAAGAAACACAGGGTTTCGTTTTTGTTTTTTTTGTTTTGTTTTTTTTTTTGTTTTTTTTCATGACGAGTGGGGAAAGAAATTCCTGGCACTGGAAATGGTAGGCAAAGGGGCATAAAGGTAAATTAGGGTCTGCCCTACTTTCAGGATGTGGCAAAAACTTTGTGTGCATGAGATGGGAAAACAATGAGAAGTAATAAAGTGAGATGGGCCTTAAATGGTAACTGACATATGATTGAGAATTCACTTCCACCCTACGGGTTTTGAACACATTCTAAAAGAAGTGTGTCAATGGCAGGTATGTGGCTCAGCTCCTGTGTCTTAAAGGGCAGACTGAAAGTCACCTTAAAGTTTCCTTGTGTAAGTTTCAGCAAAGCAGACATAAAGATCATATGTGATCATTTGCTGCTCTTGTTGTGTTTATGCAAATGAACAAGATAAATTAAAAATGGACTTAATGCAGTCCCTTTAATGACAAGGAGGGTAATCTTAAGGAGAAAAATTGTGATTCATGGAAAGTCACAATGCTCAGTGGTAGACTATAAAGTAGTGCAGCTACTGTCTTTAAAGTTTCTTTTCATTTAAAGTTTGTTTTAATTTGAAAGTTAAACTAGGTCTGTGACATCATCAAAGATGCTTAATTTACAGGCAAGAAGAATGTCAAATGCCTTGCAACTGGATGTCTTTCCAATAAGAGAGTCTTGCAGACTTAGAGACTTTTTTTGTGGGTTATGTTGCATAAATTAACATGTGTGTTCTGTTTTCATAGGGCATAAGCTTATGATCTCATTACCTGAGTAATTGTCTGTACGTATAAGCCTCACTTAATCCTGTGTGTATTTCTGCCCCCTGAGACTCAATGGTTTGGCTGAATTAAGTGGCTTGGTTGGTAAATCATGGGGTGGCCTATGGGCTTCACTTTAAAACTGTTTTCTCTTTTCTATCCTAATGGCTTGGACAGAAAGGGCCAAGAGATCTGAGATGGGGGAAACCTAAAATATTCCCCTCAGCCCAAACTAAGTATAGTGGGCAAAAGGGTTTTAGACAGGTGTGACGTGCCTTATACACCTTCCTCCAGAGAAACCTTTTTTTCTCTATGTGGGAGATTGAAAAATTAATACCTGCCTTTTGTCATATAGTGGTTATGGATTGAATGATGCCTTTTAACCCTGTTGCCAAATCTGTTGCCCCCAGAATACAAGAAGGATGACAGCCTGTTAAACCAAGCATGCCGTTGTTCAGGGACAGCCAACTGACATGGAGACTGCAAGATCCTTCCCCATGTAGGAAGACCACCCTCCCCTCCACACCCCCACTATTATTCAAGATTTTAGGACCCAAGTGTAGGTAGGACAATGACCATGTCCACCTTGAGTCAGCTAGGGAGCACGAGACCTTCTTCCATTGTCCTTTATAAGATTATAAAGAGTCTTAAGTCTGAGAGCGGGGAATTGTTATAAAAAATTAATTAATTTTTAAAAAGAATAATATAGGAAAGGGTGAAGCCAAAGAACTTATATGCATGACCCATGAACATGAACTAAGTGGGGTGGGATTGCTGGGTGAAGGGTGGTACTGGGCAGAGGGGAGCAAAGAAAAAAAATTGGAACTATTGTAACAACATAATCAATAAAATATACTTTAAAAAGAAAGAAGAAAATGCAGGGCTACAGAGTTAACCGGGTACTATCAAAGCTAATATGATAGTATTACTCTTTTACATGCAATAATTATGTTCTAAATACAATATAAATAAACTAAGAGGTTGTATTTCAGGAAAAAAATAAACAAAAATAAACTTAAAAGTAAATTAAAAAATTAAATAAGTGTGTCAAAAGCAGAGAGGTTAATTCTCCAATGGCTCCAGGTTGGTGCACACAGAAGGAGGAAAAATGGCACCAACTTCAGAAGCTGCTTGCTTGTGTAACTGTGCATCTCTTACTCATTCCATAGTCTGGTTTAGGAATTGTATTAACTTTACCTAAAAAACTTTTCTTGTAGGTAATTCTTTAAGTTGAGTATGAGTATTATACAGTGGCTTTATAGTTAAAAGTTAAACATCACTGTAATAGTATTATATAATTTTTCTTTTATATATTCTGTTTCTGTTTATTTTATATTGATCAGAAATACAAATTCCCTTACAAAGCCCAATTTATAAGATGGAAGTATTGGTGACTACAATACTTTCTTGCTTTTAAATGAGTGTATTTTCCTACTGAAAAAGAAACAATTTTAACTTAAAATTAGGGGAATGTCCTTCTTCTATCAAACATTATATTTATAAATTCTCTTAAAACCAACTACATCACTCTAAGTACAAAGATCAATCTTTGTTTTCCTTAGGTTTCTTGGTGAATGCTAATTAACGTTTCTCAGTATAATCTTAAATGTAACATGCCAGTCCTCTCTGAAGGTCTGCATGCTATTTTAAGAAAAATATGAACAAATACATAGTAGGTTTAAATGCAGACATAGACTGTTTTATAAAAAGTGAATATAATAGTTTAAGCTAAGCTCTCCAGTGACTTGGAGATTAAGGAGTTGTTTCTCAGCTATTATACTGCATCTAAATAATACTATCTAAGAATGACATCACATAAAGGTACAGTAGAAAGATGGGATTGAAGATAAGGTGGAAAAAATAGTGGAATTTATTTTATTAATATGTTTATTAGTAAATAAATTTTTGAATAATGAAAGTTCCTGTTTGTTTCCAAAAGGTACCATCAGCTGCACAGTATTCAGGGACTTCAGTTTGACTAGACTACAAATCTTTTATGGATATGCCATGTCAGATATTAAGTCAAGAGCCTGAACAAGGTAAGAATCTTAAAAAATAACATAATCTGTTGAGGGTTCTTTTTGATTCTTGGCTTCCACCCAATGCTTTCATCATTGGTTTTACTCCCTTAGGCTATGGCAAAAAAAAAAATTGTATTTCACTGAAATGGTTTAAGAAGATGCAGTTTTGAAGGAAGAATAATGATGTATTACTACATCCATTTTCTGTTAGTATTAATGAAACCATTTTGGCCATTCATTTCTGCCAAAACAACACTTTGGTGCTAGTTGTTTGTTAAACTAAGCTGAGAAACTATGGGAGGATATTTGTGAAGAGAAATAATAAATAACATTTATAAGTCTTCTTTGGGAGGTTAAGTGGGAAACAAAGTTTGAGAGTTTTTGGAAAGTATCTTAATACTTTTAGCAATTTTATTATTTTGGACAAAATATTATATGATCTTGGCCAAGTCACTGGGCTAATGCATTTTAATTAATAAATCACAAAAACATAAAATCTACTCAATGAATATATAAATATATATGTCTTGTTAACATTAGTGGACCCAGTTATCCACTGTTGACTATAATCTAGGCACCCCCAAAATGTTAAGATTTTGTTGAACTCTACTTGGCTTCCTAATATGCTTTTCTCATGAATAATGATGACTTGCCTTAGAGAGAAAAAGAGACTGTTATGCAGGAGAGAAAGAGTCAGGAAATACCAAGGGTACTCCTATTTAAATATTACTCAGTTTCCTAAGCCACAGAGGGATAGAGTCAAACACATTATAAATTTGATTATGCATCATTCAAAAGTCACTTCTGTGAAGCTAGGTAGGCTTTCAATACTACTCAAATTCACTTGGGGTTTATAGAGTTGGCCTTGGCTTTTACAGGATAGATGGACCTGTGTAGATATACAGCCCAAATGCCATAGCAAAAGAGGCAATACGGAATGTCAGCATATCTTTGAGCCACAAGGAACAGAATCATTCATCAAAATTTATTTCTTTGTTTTTATGAACCTAGTAATTGGGGAGAGGAATTTTGGAGTGGCTGTAACACTGAATACTAGTACAGAATTCAATTCTCCAAAACATGTTAGAACAGTGAAGGGTAAAATTTAAAACTTCTATTCATTACTTTAATTTTACCATGAGAGGAATAGCTACTGTCTTTGTAATTATCCTCCAAATAACAAATGGACAAAAAGCTATAAAATTAGGCCTCAGTACTATGTTAGCAAAGTCTCAAACATTACTTCATTAATGTCTCCATTTTAAAAAATTTATGTGATTCTCTTACACCAGTTGCCATTGACCACCATGATCTTCCCCTGTCCCCTGCCACCCCACCTCTTCACACACATACTGAATAGATAGCTTACAAATTAGAGCTCTCTATAGAACCATGCTGGTAAGTCTATTTTAGCTCTTGACCACTTGCTGTTTGGGGTGTAAAAATTGTTGCTACCATGGAAAAAATAGTGACACATTAACTGTGGAAATAAAACATTGTATGGTTATACTGTTTGTTAAAGCTACTGAGATGCACAGCATGTTTAAGGTCAAGAATGCTGAGCAGTTTGGCAAACTGGCCTTTATTAGAGAGTACAAGAAAATACATTTTTATTATATTTTGATGATCCACAATCAGCAAGCTCTAGGAAGCAAGAAAGGAAAACAATTAGGGATTTTGAGAAGCAAACAAGCCATGATGTTGACATTCCAAATACTGTTTTTGTTTTTTTTTTTTCACTGAGCAGTAGTGTGTAAGGACTATCCTGGAGTAACACTTTAACCTTTTCTAAAGTAAACATTTTTTCCCTTAAACAAAAGACAGTCCTGCTGCCTCTTACACATTCTAAATAGATGAATACATAATTCAGTCACTGGATAGACAGAGAGAAGAAGAGCAGAAACATACCCCCTCTGGCCTTAGAAACAGGAAGAAGGTGGTGCCTTGGAATTGGTCAGGTGGTAAAAAGGAGGAAACTTGATCAGCCGGCCTTTGTTGATAAGTTGTCATAAGAAATGTTAGTCCTTTTGCTACTTGGAACCCATCCACCCAATAGAGTGAGGAAATACTCTGTGTGTGTCTGCTTGCGTGTGTGTTGACCATGGATTCATCTCTCACACAGAATTTTATATGGGTGTCAAACCCACCTCCTAAAGGTAAACATTTTATAGGAGAAACTTGAATACTTATGAGTGCACAATGTCTGAGTACACTGGCTTTCCCTTTTTGATAGTTATGTATGGAAACTCCTAAATATCAATTCATTCACACTGTAAAAAGGAAAATCCAAAAGACTAACCTCAAAATTCATGTAAATAACATAGTAAATTAACTTATATATACATACATTGACAATGACATACAGATGAACTTGTAAGGAAATGTTATCTTTGATCATTTCATATATGTCAATAATTACTTATGTCAATTTTTGCGAATAGAAGCTAATTATGTAAACACAGACACAGACAAACACATGATATTAAGAATACATCTACTCTGACAACTGAGATGTGAGGTTTCCTGTAACTCCAAGTGCAGTTGTCCTTCTTGTGATACTTTACAACTATTAACTAGTTTATTGTTACTTCTAAAGTTACTTTTCATAATTCATTTTATTGATATTTTTCCTTTTAAAAAACACTCATTCTAAGCATGTTATCATGACTATGCTACTTTTTATTACTTTGTTTAGATTTTACTTTATAATCTTTTAGTTACACTATTTAAATTGCATGAACATTATCTACATGTTGGCCCTATTTCTTGGGTGCTAGGCATCCAGTATATAGATGAAATGTTCTGTTTTTAAAGGTTCTGTCCTGTGCCCAATAGGGAGTTTGTGAGGACACCCTTAATGTTCTGTATTTGTCTTTTTCAATGAATCATTAAAAAATATTTCTAGAGATGCATAATGATTTAACTGACAACACTGACGGAGATTCAAGCTTTTGCAAGTAAAGATCTGAAGAATTCCTTATGGTTTCACTTTTGGTTTGACTGAGAAAAGACAAAAAGAGATGCTAACCAATTAAAAATACATATTGTTCTTATTCAGAAAAGTAAAAAACAAAATAAAACAAAAACACTGTTGTTTGTACAAAGTTACAAGTCAGATGATTTCTGGTCAGCTTACATATTGTGAAACTCAGCCAACCAGGACAGCCTCTTTCCCATTGTCATGCTTCTGAAAGTCAACCATCAATAGGACCTTTAGTCCAGGGAGCATCCTCATAGTGTTAAGTTCCACCAATCCGTAAACAATCCAGCTTCTGAAAGTCCACCAACCCTTGAGCACCAGGTTTCCAAAATACTTAAATAAGATAAATTTGGCTTCATTACAAAAGACTGTACCCTACAATTAAGCTCTCTTTTGAGTAAATGAGGAGTTTGCCTCAGCTTTCAAGTTCAATTATTATTAGTTCACGACACTTTCAATGGCTCACCCATGTTTATGATTAGTTTTAAGGTGGACTTGTGAGTCACAATCATAATGATACTCTGATATGAGATTATTGTAAACATAGTACAAACCTTGTCAAAACACAAGTATACGTGTTTTGAACAGTGGACAATTACTAGATAAGGAAAAAGAGATTTGAAGTTGTTTGTATACGTTACAATTGGTCAGTCAATATAAAAAATGATGAATATTCAGATATAAGCCAGTATATAATACAGCTAAGGAAAAGAGATGTATAATTTATCTAGTAGTAAAAAAATGTAATAAATAACAAAATCCAGAAGATAAAATAATCACAGCAGTAGTTGTACTGATCATTTATTGCATAAATAATCAGTTTTATAGCTAAAATGATTATATACACTGCTACCAGAAGCATTTTCTGATTCCAAAATTACAAGCAAATTTTTAAGTGTCAAAATGAAATCTACTATGAAAATGAAAAATGTTATAGCTCCATTTACATTCACAGATATTATCAAAGATGTAAATGCCTCACTCTTTTTTTTTACCATAAACACAGACACAAGTTATTACAATGCAGAACAAAATTTCCATTTGTTTGTGCAATGTTTTTCTCCTGAAAATGACTTGCTTTTAAGGTTAATACAAGGAAAACTCAGATAATACTTTAGAAAAAAATAACAATTTTTTTTCAAAAAAAGAGTATTTTTTTTTATTTGCTTCTAATTTAGACCTTGTTGGCTCTCTTTAACAAATGCAGTTGAGCACATTTCATTTATGTGAGACACTGCAATCAAACTTTAATTCTAAAGAAAAGAGCCCCCAAATTCTTAACATTTTTAATAACCTATTCAGTAAAGCCTACTTATTTCTTGTTCATATTTCTCAATATCTGTTTAGTGAATTGAAAGTTATTAAAGTACTTTGTTGCTTTAAAAAAGTACCGAATTTGTTAAAGAAAGAAATGACAAAAATTATTTCTTTAAGTGTCAAGGCTGTGATTAAAATGGAAACTATTATTTCTGAACAGGAGAAGAAATTCCAATTATGTCTCTTGCCATGACTTCTATTTAGAACAGACTCCATCCACTGGGGAGTAGACTTTTTACATACATGAGATTCTTCACCAGCATGAGAACATGTGGAATCATAGTGTACAGTGATGAAGAAAAAGAAAATAAAAATTCATGATAATGTTTTTTTGTGTGTGTGGAAAACTTTTTAAAAAAGCCATTATGATTAGATACAGAGAAATACAGTACTAAAAAGTGGAAAAGCAAGTTATGCCTTTAAAGATGGTATTGCTTGCTTCAAAAAAATAAAATTTGAAGACTAATTCTCATAATAATGTATTAAGAAATACTACATATGATACCATAAGCCATTTAAGGATTTAAAAGTGAGAAAACAAACACTAGAAACTATACTCAAGGACCTAGCTGAATCTAACTTTATCTTGTCCCTTCAGTACCTTGAAGTTTACATAGTTGTAAGGAGATGGAATTACCAAGGTGCATAGAGCTGGAAATCCTTTACTCAGCCTCCAAAAGGGTAAGAGTCAAGGAACTTTATATTTTACATATTTTGGAACTGGAAGTTTAAAGATGACTTGGCCACTACTAGAGGAGAAAACTGTGACTCTCTATCTGTTGGTGAAAAAATGCTGCCATCTGCCCTCAAGATCCCTCATGGAGATGGGCAGCCCTGCCTTGCTAGCCACCTCTTAGCTTGAAATTCATTAATAGTCTGTCAGGTTGCCTTTCTCTACCCTCATGTGCATTTAGAGCAGAAGAAAGCAGAAAACTTCATCTCTTTGGTAGACAAAGGAGCAGGTGGAGAGGCTGCTACAGCTCCTCTTCACCCTCCTTGGGCAGTAGTCCCATTAAGGATTGTCAATCTTCCTTTCTCTCTCAGCCTCAGAGAGTTTAGTGTAAGTGGTTCTGTGATAGTGGAAAATTGTAACAGTGGGAATTGTAACCCACCCCACTATTCTTTGGCACTTGTTTCTGGAAGTGCTGAGTCTTACTAATATGTAGCTTTTGGATGAACAGCATATTGTGTAAGAATCCTAGGGACTAACTTCAGAAGATGCAGACTCAGCCCTTCAGGCATCCCAGCTCAGGGAAATTTACTGACCTTCAACAGTGGAGCCAGGATGACATAAAACAAGGATGATGAAAACAAGGATGAAACACATCAGAGTATCATGACCAGTTTTGAGGTCTTTATCAGAATGAACTGTGTTAGTCTGCACATAGAGAACATTTCAACCCCCTTTCTAGATCTCTTTGTTCTTCTTCCCCTCTCCCTCCTTGTAAAAAAAAAAACTCTTCTTGCACTAAGATATTAAGATGGGGTTTGAGACATGAGTCCACTATCTTTTCAGGTGACAGGCATTTGAATAAACCACTTTCCTTCTCACTAGCACCGGTTTCACACATTTGGATTTCATTGCAGCAGGCAGCTGGACCTGCTTTCAGTTACAGTGCAGGCATGTGGCTAATTGTGGACTTGGATACCTGGTTGTAGAACACTCTGGTAAATCAGAATCCTTTCCCTTTTTCTTTCTCCATGACAGGCTGGGTCAAAAAGCAGCTGGATGCTGTACATAAATGTCTTTGAAGGCAACAAGGATTCTTGTTAGAGCTCATATGATGCCTGAAGGTTTCAACAAGGAATACTATTTTCTTGGAAACTGCAGCAAAGGATACTGGTGTCTACACTTGGCATAGAGGCTGTAGTGACACCTGCTTTTAATGAACCATAATAAGTTTGACAATGAACATATTGTTTGCAACCATGATAGACTGAAGGTTGAAGATTCCTTCTAAGGTATTTTGGATATTGTGTGGTAGCTAAAGATGAAGAGGGAACCCATTAATGACAGATATTAAGATGTACCCACCTTACTTAATGGGATGTAGAGTTCAATTTTATTTAACTAAAAAAAATGAAATAATGCAATGTTTTTGTGCTTTAGTATTTGGAACAAATTCACGCTGTTACATTTACTATCCCACTTCACCTTCATGACTTTTAAAAGTGGGTATTATTCTTTTTACAAGCAAAAAACTAAGACATTTAAAAATTATTTTCAATTGGGGAAGATGGCGGAGGAGTTAGGGGAGGCTACGCTTTCAGGCTCCCGAGATCCGTCTGCAGTTTGGGCTAATTGCAGACAGAACATCTCAGTAAGCAGCTGGACACTGGCAGGAGTCAAGCCTTGGCACTCTGGATTAGAGAAAACCATCTGGGAACAACCTGTTTAGTGAGGATAGCGAAGGAAAAAGGGACGAAATGGGATTCCTGACTGGGGTGGTTGCCCAAGCTGTGGCTGGAAGTACACAAAGGCTTTTTGGTGACCACAGGCTACCCCATAGAGGAGTCAGGAGGAGAACAGATCTCTGCTGGCTGGCAGAGACGGGACTCGACCAGGTGGCATTGGCGCTGGAAGATGGGAGACAGAGTGCTGTTGTGCAAGTGAGAACGTAATTTTTCCTTTTTATTTTTCTCTTGTGAACTGTGGAGAGAGGGGGAGAGTTTAGGGGTGATAGGACATTCTTGAGGAGTGCAGGCGCAGAAGTGCGCTCACCCACTCCCCAACCCTCCACTTGGGTCACGCGGGTGTGCATAGGGAAGTGTCCTCATTCGCTGGCCCAGGTTTGAGGGGCACACGTCCAGGACCCCTCAAACACACCCCAACAGACATAAGATCAACACCCCAACAGACATAAGATCAGTGCCCCAACAGACACAGGGAGGGACCACTGGACATGCAGAAGACCATGCACAGACACCCCTGACCAGCTCCAGTGGGCAGAAGGCCAGAGCACAGACCACTTGCTCAGGCTCTGTTCATGCCCACCCAGGCGGGTGCAGAATGATGGGTGACTGTGGCGCAGGAACAGCGGGTAGCAGCTACTCACAGATGCACACTTCCACTGGGCACAAGTGTCCAGGGCCGCACCCTAAGAGGCGAGAGACAAACTCCTAGAGCATGGCTCGGCAGGACTTAGGCTAGCTCTCAGGTCATTTTGCGTGTGCACGAGCGCATGAGTACAAGAGCACCACGGCCCAGCTTCAATGGTCATCAACCGCTCACTTCCACTGTGCACGAGTGTCCGGGGCCCAGCCTTGGGAGGCGAGAGACCAACTCCTGGAGCATGGCTTGGCAGGCCTGAGGCGGGCTCTCGGGCTGCCTTTTGCATGCAGGGGCATGTGTGCAAGGGCACCTCAGCTAGTTCCAACGGGCACCAAAGGAACATGCCATGCTGGCCACCACTGGCGCACACTGCTGCTGCAAGGAATAGGAACCTCTGACCCACCTCATTAGACCAGCTGTGGATGCAGAAAAAGAAGATGACACACAAAAACTGAACTGAGTAAAAACATTTATTTTTTTAAAGGGGAAAGGAAGGAAGGAAAAGAGGATAAAAAACTATATGTCTAATTTGTTTCATACAATCTCTCCTTCTCATCCTTTCTCTTTAATTGTTGTTTATTTGTTTGTGGATCTAGTTTAGACTCCCTTTCACTCTAAATAAATCGAATATAACTACTATGTAAATCCAATACTATACAATCCCACTTTTCAACTATATTCTGCATTCTTCCCTTCTTTTCTTCTATAGTTATTAATATACAATGTAAATATTATCTACTGTCTTGCACAGTCTCAACTATTATTAATCTATCATCCCCTCTATCAAAAATCATATTTTTCCTCACTAAAAACAACTCTCATCTATTTTTCCTATAGTATAAAAGCTCTAATCTCACTACATTTATATTAATACTGGCTCATTGGCTGACAATAGCAGGATAGAGAGTGGGGGATATTTTTGAGGGTGTTGGTCTCCTGACTGGGCTGTGTGTTTATGTTTTTAACAGCATCTCCAGAAAAGAACTCAAGACAAAGTGGACAGAGTGACTCTCAATCAACTAGCAAGAAGGAAGATCCTAACAAAGAGCATCTGAAATATAACCAGACAGCGTAAACAAATGATATAAAGGGTACCCCAAGAACATCAGACTCAGGAGATAAAAGAGACTGCACCACTGAAATCCCCAGATCTCCTATAAAGAATCTCATACCACAAAAGTGGGAAGTCAAAGCAGACAAACCCAAAAAACAAAAACAAACAAGAAGAATCCAACATGGTAAGATGCAGAAACAACCTCTCAATGAAAAGAAAAGAGGGATCCCCAGAAAGAGAGGTAGATGGAATAGACATAGCCCAAATGTCAGACACAGAATTCAAAACAATGAAGGTGAAGAAGCTCAATATACTCGAAGCCTTAAAAGCAACTATGAAAACCTCCAAGGAAGTTACAAACAGCTCCAAGAAAATTACAGGGAACTTGCAGAGAACTACACCAGCATAAAAAAAGACATAGAAACTATTAATAAGACCCAGGAAGAAATGAAGAATTCAATCTCTGAACTGAAAAACACAGTAGAATCAGTCAAAAGAAGACTAAACGAAGCAGGGGATCGAATTAGTGAGTTGGAAGATAATGTAGAAAAAATTCCCAGATGATACAGCAAAATAAAAAAAGATTGAAAAAGTACAAAGAGGTAAGGGAATTACAGGATAGCATAAGGAAAAACAATATCAGAGTCACTGGAATCATAGAGGGTTCAGAAGAACAAGGAATAGATAAACTGATAGGAGAAATAGTGACAGAAAATTTACCCAAACTGATGAGAGAAAAAGTTATGCAAGTCCAGGAAGCATAGAGAGTTCCAATGAAGAGGAACCCCCCAAAACCCACTCCAAGGCACATCATATTTAAAATGGCAACATTCAAAGACAAAGAGAGAATCCTAAAAGCAACAAGAGAAAAACAGCAAATAACATACAAGGGAGCTCCGATAAAGCTATCGACTGATTTCTCAACAGAAACACTACAAGCCAGAAGGGAATGGTCAAAAATATTTCAAGCAATAAAAAACAAAGGCCTACAACCAAGAATACTCTACCCAACAAGGCTCTCATTTAAAATAGAAGGTGAAATAAGGAGTTTCTCAGACAAAGGAAGACTAAAAGAATACATCTCCACCAAACCAGCATTGCAAGAGATGCTAAAAGGAATGTTCTAAGAAAAAAGAAGAGGAAGAAGAAAAAAAAAAAAAGGTGGAGAGGAACAGAGGTACAAAGGGAAATGAATAAATACATGTCAATAATAATCTTAAATGTAAATGGATTAAATGCTCCAATTAAAAGACATAGGGTAACGGAATGGATAATAAAACAGGACCCACATATTTGCTGTCTACAAGAAACACACCTCAAAACAAAAGATTTACATAGACTGAAAGTAAAGAAATATAAAAAAATATTCCAGGCAAACAGACCTGAAAAAAAAGCTGGAGTAGCAGTCCTCATATCAGACAAAACGGATTTCAAAGCAAGGGCAATAAAAAGAGACAAAGAAGGAAATTTCATAATACTTAAAGGAACAATCCATCAAAAAGATATAACACTGATAAAGAAGTATGCACCCAACATAGGAGCACCCAAATACATAAAGCAAATACTAGAAGACCACAAGAAGGACATTAACAACAACACACTCATAGTAGGGGACTTCAACATTCCATTATCAACAACAGACAGATCATTGAAGCAAAGAAACACCAAGGATATACAGGCAATGAACAACACACTAAACCACATGGACCTAACTGATATATATAGAACTTTCCACCCCAAAGAAGCAAAACATAAATTCTTTTCAAATGCACATGGGACATTTGCAAAGAGAGACACATGATAGGACACAAAACAAGCCTCAACAAATTCAAGAAAATTGAAATCATATCAAGCATCTTTTCAGACCACAATGCCTTGAAACTAAAAATCAATCTCAGAGAAAAAAATCAAAGACACCCAAACTCATGGTGAATGAATAACATACTATTAAATAATGAATGGGTTAACAATGACATCAAAAAAGAAATCAAGAAATTTCTAGAAACTAATGACAATGAACACACAATAGCCCAAAACCTATGGGACACAGCAAAAGCAGTCCTAAGTGGGAAGTTCATAGCAATACAGGCATATCTGAAAAGGATGGAAGAATCTCAAAAAAAATCTCTAACCCTAAATCTAAAAGAACTAGAACAACAACAACAAACAAAGACTAGGGCAAGAAGAAGAAAGGAAATCATCAAGCTCAGAGCAGAATTAAATGACAGAGAGACTAAAGAAACAATCCAAAAAATCAATAAAACTAAGAGCTGGTTCTTTGAAAAAATAAACAAAATCGACAAGCCTCTAGCCAGGCTCATCAAGAAAAAAAAAGAGAAGACCCAAATAAACAAAATCAGAAATGAAAGAGGAGAAATCACAACTGATACCACTGAAATACAAACAATAGTAAGAAATTACTACAAACAACAGTATGGCAAGAAATTTGACAACCTAGAAGAAATGGACAAATTTCTAGAAACACACAACCTTCCAAAACTGAATCAAGAAGAAGTAGAAAGTCTCAACAGACCAATAACAAAGAAGGAAATTGAAACGGTAATCAAAAATCTCCCTGCACACAAAAGCCCTGGACCGATGGCTTCACAGGTGAATTTTACAAAACATTTAGGGAAGAACTTACTCCTACCCTCCTCAAACTATTCCAAAAATTCCAAGTAGAGGGAAAAATTCCAATCTCTTTCTCTGAAGCCAGTATTACCCTAATCCCAAAACCAGGTCAAGACACAACAAAGAAAGAAAACTACAGGCCAATATCACTGATGAACATAGATGCTAAAATCCTCAATAAAATTTTGGCAAACAGGATCCAACAATACATCAAAAAGATCATACACCATGATCAAGTGGGATTCATCCCAGGGATGCAAGAATGGTTTAATATTCACAAATCAATAAATATAATACATCACCTAAACAAAACGAAAGACAAAAATCACATGATAATATCAATAGATGCAGAAAAAGTATTTGATAAAGTACAATACCCATTTATGATGAAAACACTCAGCAAAATGGGAATAGAGAGAGCATACCTTAACATAATTAAGGCTATATATGAGAAGCCTGAAGGCACCATCATACTCAATGGACAAAAACTGTAAGCATTACACCTGAAATCAGGAACTAGACAAGGCTGTTCACTCTCTGCACTGCTATTCAACATAGTGTTGGAAGTCCTAGCCACAGCAATCAGACAAGAAAAAAAAAGGCATAGAAATTGGGAAATAAGAAGTAAAACTATCATTATATGCAGATGACATGATAGTATACCTAGAAAACCCTATAAACTCCACTAAAAGACTTCTCAATATAATAAGTGAATTTGGTAAAATAGCAGGGTACAAAATAAATATACAGAAATGTAAGGCATTTTTGTACACCAGCAATAAAATATCAGAGACAGAGACAAAAAAGAAAATACCATTTACTATAGCAACAAGAAAAATAAAGTACCTAGGAATAAACTTAACCAAAGAGATAAAAGTCCTGTACCCTGAAAATGACGTAACATTGGAGAAAGAAATTAAGGAAGATACAAATAACTGGAAGCAAATACCATATTGTTGGATAGGAAGAATGAACATCATCAAAATGGCCATACTACCCAAAGCAATTTACAGATTCAATGCAATCCTTATTAAAATACCAATGACATATCTCACTGACCTAGAACAAATACTCCAAAAATTCATATGAAACCAAAAAAGACCCCGAATAGCAAAAGCAATCTTGAAATAGAAGAACACAGCAGGAGGAATCATGATACCAGACACCAAACAATACTACAAAGCCACTGTGATCAAAACAGTCTGGTACTGGCATAAGAATAGACATATAGATCAGTGGAACAGAATAGAAAGCCCAGAAATAAACCCAGGCCTCTATAGTCAACTAATATTTGATAAAGGAGGAAGGAACATAAAATGGAGTGAGAAGAGCCTCTTTAACAAATGGTGCTGGGAGAACTGGACAGGGACATGCAATAAAATGAAACTAGACCACCAACTTACACCACACATGAGAATAAACTCGAGATGGATCAAGGACTTAAATGTATGCCATGACACCATAAAAGTCCTAGAGGAAAACACAGGCAGGAAAATTTCAGATATCTCATGTAACAATATCTTCACAGATACATCTCCTAAGGCAAAAAAAAAAAAAAAAATAAAGGAAAAAGTAAACAAATGATACTACATCAAACTAAAGAGTTTCTGCTCAGCAAAAGAAAACATCAGCTAGATGAAAAGGAAACCAGCCATATGGGAAAACATATTTGCCAATGACATCACAGACAGGGGACTGATCTCCAAAATATATAAAGAGCTTATATGACTCAACATCAAGAAAACAACCCAATTACAAAATGGGCAAAGGACCTGAACAAACACTTCTCTGAAGAGGACATACAGAAGGGCCATAGATACATGGAAAAATGCTCAACATCATTAGCCATCACAGAGATGCAAATAAAAACCACAATGAGATACCACCTCACACCAGTCAGAATGGCCATCATCAACAAATCAACAAACAACAAGTGCTGGCGAGGAGGTGGAGAAACGGGAACCCTAGTGCACTGTTGGTGGGAATGCGGACTGGTACAGCCACTATGGAAAACAGTATAGAATGACCTCAAAAAACTAAAAATGGAACTGCCTTCTGAACCAGCGATTCTACTGCTAGGATTATACCCGAAAAATCCAAAAACACTAATTCAAAAGAACTTATGCACCCCTATGTTCATAGCAGCACTGTTTACAATAGCTAAGTGCTGGAAATAGCCTAAGTGCCCATCTGTAGATGAGTGGATCAAAAAACTGTGGTACATTTACACAATGGAGTACTATGTAGCAGAGAGAAAGAAGGAACTCCTGCCATTTGCGACAACATGGATGGAACTAGAGAGAATTATGCGTAGTGAAATAAGCCAGGCAAAGAAAGAAAAATATCATATGATATCACCTAATACAGGAAACTAAAGAACAACACACACAAACGAACTAAATAGGACAAAGAGCAGAATAGCTGTCACTAGAGGGGAGGGGGAAGGGAGAGAAGGGGGATAAGTAAGGGAAGGATCTAATCAAGAAACATGTATAAATGACTCATGGACATGGACAATGGGGAGGAATATGATTGTGGGAGATTGGATGGGCTGGGGGGGGGGGCAATGGGAGAAAAATGGGACAACTGTAATTGAAAAACCAGAAAATAAAAGATAAAAATAAAATAAAATAAAATAAAAATAAATAAAAGAAAAATTAGTATCTACTTAATGGGATACATAAAAGAAGGAATGAGGCCTAGAAACTTTTGTGGACTGTGAAGAAACATCTGAATATAATTGGTAGAAAATGAAATCTAATTTACTCAAAGAAATAAGGGAGACATTGACACATGTAATTGAAAAGTCTGTGACAGGGCTGGTTTCAAACCTCAGGGTTGATGTAGGGACTCTATGTCATCAGTATTCAAGTCCTCTCTGGTTTTTGGCATTCTATTTTCTCTTCCATATTCATTTCCAGACCCTGTGCCAGCAAGTTCTGAACTATGTTTTTCTAGGTTGAAGTGTAGGTGAAAATATAGAGCCTCTCTCCATATAGCCCCTGAAATTCTCCTTGAGCCTTATTGGCTCCACTTGGATCACATGCCCTTCTTCCACCTGTACCTGTGGCCAGGAGAATGACTGCTGTTTCTACAGAGACCTGAGTCAAAGACCTATCATGGAGTAGGAGCATGAGGGAGATACATCTCCACATGTGCATGGAATAAGATTTTAAAATGTGGGTTGTTCCGTCACAAGATACTCTCTTCAGAAAGATGAATACTTCTGGGTTTCAAAGTGAAAACAAAAACAAAGCTGGTACCTACTACAGCCCTCTCTCAATGCCCCAATCTATTGGCTCTATGCCACTCACCTGCTCATAACACACAATGCATTCCCACAGAACTGTGCTCTGTTAAGGTGAGGATTAGATCTTCCACTTACATTATCATCTTTGCTATCTTTCATGTAGTTTAACTGGCTTGGAGGTATAGGTACACACAGTTATTAATAGCTGCTAATTACAGTTCCTACTTCAGGCACAATCTCTATTTTTCCTATTAGACTGAATGTTTCCTTAGCAAATCAAGAGTTCAATTAAGTCTTAGGCTAAATTGTGCAGTAATTAAATGCCCTTACGTTTCCTAGCCAAGATTAAGAATGATAGTAAAACTATTATTCAGTAAGCACCTACTATGTGCTTGGCTCCTTTATAAAGAAGGTATTATTCTCCCTATTTGTCAAATGAGAATAAACTCAACTACTGGTTCAAAAGAAAATATATTTTAAAACATTTAAGGTGCTCCTAGACAATAGTACAAATTTTTTTTCTGCTCTTGCTAAGTAATTAACTATTTATAATTAACCAACTCATACTTAAATGTAAGTGGCCTAAATTTTATTTTGTTAAAATATCATCAATCATGGTTCATTGCCTTCAAATCTTCAGAATTGGCTCAGAACTTCTTTTTTTTTTCTTTAATTCTCCACTAAGTCAAACTGCTTGCAAAGATATTTTACAGAAAATCTATATTAAAGGAATAAATACTCATAATTTTTAATAATATTTAAGCTTGCATTATTCTAGAACTGTATTTTAAAGCAATGGCTATACATTCTGTTATTTGATAAAGCAATTACTTGTTGACAAAGTACAGAAGATTAATGTATAACAGGTGCACTATTTCTCAACTGTGTAACTACACCAACCAAGGCTTAAGTTAATGGGTTTCATAAAAAGCTTTAGGATTTGACTTTGGGTGGTAAATACACAATGCAATATACAGATAATGTACTATAGAATTGTAATCTTGAAATCTATATGATTTTATTAATCAATATAGATTGACATTAATATTGAAAATCAATATTAATAAATTTAACTTTTAAAAAATCTTCGGAAGAGAGATCAAAGATAAAAATTATAGTTTGGATGGGATAGAGTTTATGTAGTCCATCAAGCTCCATCTCAACTATTTCAGAAAGATAGTTTTTATACTATTCTCAAAAACAACCCAGGAAAAAGATGCCAAATTAAAATCTTTATAAAGTAATAATCCCCCAAAGGATTCTATTGCTGATTTTTCATGTGTGAAATGGCACTGGAGACATGGTTTATAGATGTAAAGTGATATTTGTAAAGTTATTATATTTAAAACATATGGTTTCATTTAAAGATGTCCTATTAAGAAATTCTAAGGGTAGATAGGAAAGGGTGAAGCCAAAAAATTTATATGCACGACCCGTGGACATGAACTAAGTGGGGTGGGACTGCTGAAGGGAAGGGGGTTACTGGGCAGAGGGAAGCATTGGGGAAAAATCGTAACTATTGTAACAACATAATCAATAAAATATACTCAAAAGAAAAGAAATTCTAAGGGTAAATTTATAGTCATTGCCTGAAAATCTACATAATCCCCTTATGATCAGAGTAGATATTCATAAGCATCCATAGTTAACACCGATTCTAGGAAACCAGTTACTCCACTGTTATCTGCCAGTGCCTCAGGTTTCATATTTAGCAATTAAAACAGAGAAAGAAAAGTCTTTCTGTGATAGAGAAAAGAGGATAATAACTATGGGAAGTTAAATAGAAGTCACTTATGTTGAGTTCAGCCTTTTCAACCCATTTTAATCCACTCCATCTCCCATTTGTGGGTGTTTTCAGTGTAGCTTTACTAAATAAATTGTTTTACTAAGATGTTTTTCTCCTCTTATCATTGCAAATGTTTCTGTTTGTACAGAAAGAAACCTTTTCCTAGTGTGGTCATTCCATTAACTTTTAAAAATATAATTAATATCTCAGGGTTTAAATAATCAATTTAAGTCTGTAAAGTCTGTGCTGTAAAGTCTTACACTTGATAGGGTATGCAGTGCTTGTCAAACTAAGACACTAATAGTAAGTATCAATAATTGCTTACTGGTTATGACAAAATAAAAAAAAAAAAAGGATTTCTCTTCAGGTAAAGAAGCCCTATTTAATACAGTATGAGAAGACATGATATCTAGTTTACTACAATGAACTCCTTATATATATAAACAAGAGCCCAGAGGATGAAGCAGAAACTGGCAAAGTAGGATAACAATAGTGGAAACCTTAAATAAAGTTATTTCATCATACTTTAATGCACACATGTTTTCATGTTCATATAAGTTCTTTTAACCAGCTAACCGCTAATGTGGAACTATGGTATTTGCAGGTGTTTAGACTACTAAGCATAAGGTATTAGCTAAAATGGGACACTTTCACATAAAAAGGCAGCAGACTGTATTTTTTAAAAAGGGGATTATATGTATATATATTGTTTGCATATCATCATGTATGCATTTGAATTACATACAGTGAATGCTTATAAAACTTAAGCTAAAATTTTGCATTGTATACATAAGCTCAAAGGAAAAGAAATTTTAAATACACTTTGAAATGTGCTACCATGACTTCTATTGAAGTATTGATACTAAAGAGAATATACTTGAGAGGGAAGGCTGCTACAATATCTTATTGAACACTGAACTTTGCTATTACTTTTTATACACCTGATATATGGGACAGAGGTTAATATCTAAATACTGTACTGCAGTTTCTGGGTAGTGAAAGAGGATCCCCAATTCATAGGGTTCCAGTGAGCACAATCAACTGACTTACTCTATTCAATAAAACTTACTAAAGCCATTTAACATGATTATGAAAATTGTTCTTTTTTAACTGTAAGATGCAATAAAGATTCACCTTTTGCAGATCATAAGTCAGCATTTCACTTGGATAGTTTCTAAGAAATGTAAATAATGATTCTATCGTTAGTAATATCATAAGAAGAAATAATTTCTATTAGAATATATTCTGTACTAGAAATATAAACCAGCTAACAATGCCTTTTGTTTAATTGTTATATAGGTTATTTAAAATTATTTTTAATTTTTTATTTATTTATTGTTTTTCTATTACAGTTGTCCGACTTTTTCCCTCATTGCTCCCCGCCCCCACCCAGCCCTCCCCTTCTCCCACAGTCAATCCTCACCTCGTTGTACATGTCCATGGGTCATTTATACTAGTTCCTTGACTAGACCCTTCCCCTATTTACCCACTTTCTCTCCCCCCACCCCCTTGGTAACTGTTAGTCCTGCTCCTTGTTTACATGCCTCTGGTTCAGTTTTACTCATTTGTTTTGGTTGTCCATTAGTTTCCTGTATTAGGTGATATCATATAGTATTTTTCTTTCGTTGCCTGGTTGCCTGGCTTATTTCGCTAAGCATAATTCTCTCTAGTTCCATCCATGTTATCACAAATGGCAGGAGTTCCTTCTTTCTTACTGCTGCATAGTATTCCATTGTGTAAATGTACTACAGTTTTTTGATCCACTCATCTACACATGGGCACTTAGGCTGTTTCTAGCACTTTGGTATTGTAAATAGCACTGCTTTTAGTGCTGGATAATAAAGAAATCCAACTATATTATTGTAGTGTATAGAAGGCCAGGTTCTAAAACCATTTCAAAACATTTATTTGTTGTTAGGAATACATAGTATCAATGCCTTTGGTATGAAACAGTAACACTGTCCTTGATGAACACATTACCTTTTACATAGTACATATGGATAGTCCTATAGTGTTGCCTCAACCACCCATTAATTACAACTTGAAAACAAAACAAAGTTTTGTTCTTTCCAGGACAAATAAGACCAAGAAATAGGGAACTGAGCATGTCAGTCTTATTCAAGTACCTGGTAAATCAGTTGGTCTCCAGTGAGGGTCACTTGTGCATCAGAGTCATGCATATTCTTTTTCAATCCCTTAGAGGGACAAAAAGGACTATCTACACCAACACAAAGCAAAGGTTTCTGTAAATCCTTTATAATCAGCAACTGAAGGCAATCCTTTGATGTATAAATAGACAAGACAAAGATGTTTGGTGTATAGTTAAGTGTTGATTTACAGTACAGGAGCCTGGCATAATATAGTCAGGGTTCCCTGGTATTGTGAAAAGCACCCCAGGATGTGTGCAAGGCCGTGCCATGGGACAAATTTATTTTTTAAGCAAAAGGAAGAGCATCCACTGGTTTTAGTAAGTACAGTTTAAAAAAGAGAAAAGACTGAAAATACAAATATAATTTTATATCCTGTGATACAGCAGTTTGAAAGCCCAAAATTCAGATGCATTTCCTGGAATGGACTTTGTTAATTAGGAAAGCATCAGAAAGTGCTCGTGAGGAAAGATGTCATTAGCACAGCAGTACAGTCACTCAAGCCTTACATATTAGGGACCCTAATGCCATGATGAAAGTGAAACTCCTAACTGAACATGTGAGGTCTTTGAAAAACTTCAAGAATTAATCAAAGTCACAAAGGCTTTCCCTTTAAACAGCTGAGTCAAAAGCAACACTGGAGCAGCATTTTAAGAGTACAGAGCTCTTTTGGTTACAAATCACCACTGATATGAGATGCAGCTATTTATCAAGAGGCCCAAATACCACATAGTGAAAGGACTTTTACCAAAGCAATGAGATAGTCATAGAAATGTGGGCTCCAGAAACTAGTTTGTTGGAACTTGATCATTATAAAAGTAGTCTGGATTTTTCAATGGCCTTTCAGTTAGAATTCAATGGACTCATGGGCATTTATGATGACCAACAACTTCAGAATCCCTTTAGGAGTGAACTTCAAAGAAAAGACCCTCAAAAGAGCCTAAGTAGGTGGTAAACATCACACTCATACACACACACACACACACACACACACACACACACACACTACTGCAAAAGAAAGCTCGTATACACAACTTACATGCATTCATCTTTTTCCTCTGAAAACTAAAATATCCTGGCTCCAACTATTTTCACTTGGGAAAAGAGAACTCAGATGAATTAAACATCAATAAGGAAATGCATACACTCGGTGATAGAGAGAACTAATTTGTTATATCAAAAAAAGCAAAATAATCATCTGACTTGTTTTAAAAGATGATTTCTAGACTCAGTAGAAAGAAGAAGGTGCCCAGGAACCTGCTGGGAGTGCAGCAGGGAGGCCGGGTAATAAGAAAGGACAGCTCAGGTGTGCTTCCAGCTTAGTGGTGGTGATTAGCTCTACGGCTAGGTGCATGATATAAACACAGGCCACTCCAGTTCTCATCCTCAGCCAGATAGTGGAGTCAGTGGCTGCCTCACCCTTGGCATCCAGGACTGTATAATTAAACTCCTGGCTATCCTAGACTTCATTGAGAAAAATATTCAGTCTCTTTTCATAAATGCAGATTTTAGGGAGTTTGTGGTATAGATTATGGAGGTATAAAACAACCAGAGATCTTTCAGCCCTATCCTAAAAGGATGAAGAGCAGAAATTGTCTCTGATAACATTTCTTATGAATGGGACCCTTCCATCAAAGCTCAGGGGTGGCTTGTGAAACAATTAAGTTTTTCAATAGATTGTTGTCAGATATGTTGGTATGTGTTCAGTTATTGCTATTTTTGTTGTACAAAAAAATGCACAACTGGCTTATTTGAAGTTTCTGCAAGTTTTTTCTTCCTCTTTGAAAGGTGTGATAACATAACCTTTGCAGCAAGGCTCATAAAGTATCTTTGTTTTGTAGGCCTGGGTAGCACTTGTCCATGAGGTTCAGAAACTTGTCCCTGACAACAGCTTCTCCATCTCCTTGTGACTCTGGGTCAGCAACACTGGTCTGTCATGAAAGCCGCTGAGTATCTTAGCTGTGTGATTTCTGCATTGTTCATTTATATTGTAGAAAAAGTTTCTTACAGTGTTAAATTATAATCTACATCTAATATTTACGATGTTATTGAAAACTGTACGATAACACACCCATCAATGAGTAGGAAATTATTAAGTAACTGGTGTTTTAAGTGCTTTCTATTGTGTAAAAGTTATTGGTGACTTGTTAAATAGGTGTTTAAAAATGTTTTAATCAGATTGAAAATATATTGGTCGGTGTTTTTGTATTAATGAGGAACAAGTTATTATTTTCACTCTTTTAAATAATAAAATATCCAATGTGTTTTCAGAAATAAACTAAATTTTAATAATAAAATTCCATATAATTAAAAGTTTTCTCTTCTTTAAAGAATTTTAATAATCATTCCTCTTTTTATCTTACAAGCCACAATTAAATTAATTTGTTTATTGTTTCTTTTTTAAGTATAGTTTATGGATTATGCTGTTACAGTTGTCCCAATATTTCCACTTTTCCCCCCTATGCCCAGTACCACCTTCCCCTCCAGAAATCCCCCTTTAATTCATGTCCATGGATTGTGCATTAAGTTCTTTGGCTTCTCCATTTCCTACATTATTATTACCAGGCCCCTGTCTATTTTGTACCTACTAATTATGCTGCTTAGTTCCTGTACATTTTCCCTCATTCTCCTGCTTCCCATCCCAGCTGATATCCCTCCAAATGATCTCCATATCTATGATTCTGATCCTGTTCTAGTTGTTTGCTTAGTTTGCTTTTGATTTTTAGATTCAGTTGTTGATAGTTGTGAGTTTGTTGTTATTTTACTGTTCACAGTTTTGATCTGTTTCTTTTTCTTAAATAAGTCCCTTTAATATTTATGTAATAATGGCTTGGTAATGCTGAATTCCTTTAGCTTTACCTTGTCTGGGAAGTACTTGATCCGCCCTTCAATTCTAAATGATAGCTTTGCTGGATAGAGTAAACTTGGTTGAAGGTCCTTGCTTTTCATCACTTTGAACACTTCCTGCCAGCCCCTTTGTGCTGGAAAAGTTTTTTTTTTAGAAATCAGCTGACAGTCTTATGTAAATTCCTTTGTAGATAACACTCTTCTTTTCTCTTGCTGCTTTTAAGATTCTCTCTTTATCTTTAACTTTTGGCATTTTAATTATGATGTGTCTTGGTGTGGTCCTCTTTGGGTCCAACCTGTCTGGAACTCTCTGTGCTTCTTGGATATGTATGTCTATTTCATTCACCAAATTAGGGAAGTTTTTCGTCATTATTTTTTCAAAAAAGTTTTTGATTTCTTGCTCTTCCTCTTCTCCTTCTGGCACCCCTATGATTTGAATGCTGGTACTTTTAGTGTTGTCCCAGTGGGTTTCTAATGTCCTCTTTTTTTTTTTTTTTTTGAATTATTGTTTCTTCATTCTGGTTAAATGTCATTTCTTCCTTATGTTCCAATTCATTGATTTGAACTTCAGCTTCCTTCCCATCACTGTTGATTCCCTGTAGATTTTTCTTTATTTCGCTTAATGTAGCCTTCATTTATTCCCTCATGCTTTTGCTGTATTCAATGTGTTCTCTGAGCATACAGATCACCAATGCTTTGAACTCTGTGTCTGATAGGTTGGCTATCTCTGTTTCTTTTATTTATTTTTCTGAGGTTTTGTTCTATTCTTTTTTTTGGACCATATTTCTTAGTCTCCTCAATTTGGCAGTCTCTGTATTTATTTCTGTGTATTAGGTAGAGCTGTTTTGGCTCCCTTTCTTAGTGTACCTATTAAATTGTATGGGGCTGAGTCTTACGTATTAGCCAGGATGGGGCAACCCACTTAATTGCTTTGAGACTCTGTGTGGCGGGGGGCGGGGGGGGCAGGGAGGGGTGCGGTCAGAGAGGGGACAGTCCCACTGCTTGGCTTCTGGAGGTTCACTCAGTACTTGTCCCATTTCCAGTCACTTCACCCACCTGCTGTATGTGACTGGCACCCTTCTAGTTGCTGCCCTGGTGGTGATTTTCAGAGTGGGTGTGTTTGCATACATTCTAAGTCCATGTGGGCCCTTTAAATGGACTCTCCTGAGAAACTGGCAATTTCTTCTGCCATCACAACCAGTGCTGGTGTTTACAGTCAGAATGTATGAGGCTTTATCTTCCCTATATCAGAACCTTGAGCTGCATGGTCTGGCCCGGAACTGGGATCTCTCACTCCCAAGGTACCCCTCTTGATTTTGATCCACCAAACATGAATGTGAGACCACCTGTTTCACCACCACTGCCTCTCTGCACCATTCCATGTCCTCTCTGCCCTGATTCCCCATCTCTGCCCCTCCTACCCATATGCATATTAATGGCTTCTTTAAATCCTTGGTTGGTGGACTTTCATACAGTTCAATTTTCTGACATTCTGGGTGTTTTTTGTTTTGAGATTAGTTGTTATTTTTCTTGTGATTGTGCGAGGAAGTGAAGCCTGTCTCCAAATTGACCAGAAATCTGTTTATTGTTTCTTTTATAATTTGCTTTGGTTAATTTTAAAAGTTAAATTTAACTGAGCCATTAAAACAAGACCATGTGAGTTACAGAAATGATTTTTCTATGTTAAATAAAAATACTTTCAGCAATTAAGGACAGTATAGTTCTGAGATTCTTGTTAGCCAAGGTAAAAAGGAAAATGATATGTGTTATATAATGTTTACTGTCGAGGTTGAAGCAAGTTTATAACTTGACACTAGACTCATTTATAATAAATTAAATTAATACAAAATTCTTTGGAAAATGACAAAATTTATGCATTATGAAGTATAATTAGATTACATTGTAAAACCTAGCCTAATTCTATTACACCATTGTGGTTCAAAATGGATGCTCACTCAATCAGAAGATGATATTTTTGTTCAGTTTTCCAAGGAAACTGTATGGAATGAAGACTCAACTTATAGCTAAAAGATGACTAATTTCAGCAAAACATTTCATAAAAAGTGATTTAAAGTGCTTTTTCTCTATTTGCTCATGTATTTCCCCAGTAATAAAGACAGGTCAGAAAACCATAGGGTTATTTTTGGTGCCACCATTTTGACATGCCAATATTGCATTCAAAATAAGTTATCATTTACATTGTTTCTATTGATAGATTTTTATATCAATAAATTCACAACATTTTTAGTAAAGATGTAATGATGTTTCTGTATAAATTAAGGAAGGCAATGTGTTCATGTTATTGAAACTTTTATTAAAACAATTATAATGAGCACCATTAGCCATCATCTCTTCAGTCACAAGGATGTCACTGAAGCATATTAAAACAGTTTGGAAAGAAAGCCAGTCAGAATTACTAGAGTCATATGAACAGTGTTTCCTGAGTGACAATATAGATTACATTAAAGAATATGCAAGGGTTGAGAAAAGATGGCAGCAGAGTAGCTAGCAGCCCTTTCTACATCTCCCATCGTGGACCAGACTTGTGGTAAAAACATAGAGCAGAGAATGAGTGAGAGCAGCTGTTAGTGAGCACAAACAGGACAACAGCATGGGGACTGCACGGGAGTGGGGAAAAAAATGTCAGCCCGTGCTTTCTAAGAGGACTTTCCAGGGCTGCCCATCAGTGCTTCTGGCTGCACCCTGTAGGGACAGCTGTGGATTAGCTCAGTAGTCATGGGCTACCAGATTGGAGAGTGAAGGCAGAGGCAGTGAGGACCCTAGAAACTGCACTCCTGCTGTAGGTTGAAGATGTCTGGAGGGAACACAGTCAGGATTCTGCCATTGTGTTACTGTATCACTGCAGGGATCCCTCTCAGTACCATCTGGGAAGGATCCAGTGTGAAACTTTTTTTTGAAACTGTTGGAGGCATGGGAAGACAGAGGTCAACCCTGACCATGAGAGACTGTGTGAGTTTTGGAACTGGAGAACGCACAGAGAACCATGCCCCCAGGGGCTAGGACTGCAGTATGGAAGCCACACAGAGACTCTGTTGGAAGGAGAGCTGAAGAAAGACCTGAGACTCAGCAGGGACCCTGGGATCGGACACCTGCGTGCAGGCACAGAGGCTGTGCTAGACAAAAATGCCATGGGCTGAGTGCACCGCAGGACCAGTGGGAAGGACTCAACCCAGAGCAGCTCAGAGAAGAGGGCTGCTATAAGAGAAGAATTTGGAAGGGCCACCAACAAGAGAGAGCAGCAGCTTCAGCATCCAGCTACATCTCCTCATAGCCAGCCAGCCAGAAAGGAAGTTATGAAATCCATGAAATTTTGACTAGGGGCAGATCTAGAAAGAGAAGAAAGTAGTAAAAACCAGATGCTACAGAGACGAATATCACCGCAGTCTACCTCATGAGTTATTTTCTCTCATGCATAGCTGCTCTTCCAGTTTGTTCACTTTGTCATTAGTTTTTATACTATAGTTCATTTCAAATCTCACATTTTGTTCCTCCCCTCTCTTACTCCATTTTACCACCTGATTTCCTCTTCTTATTTTTGTTTTAAATGTTATCTTCTATTTTGCTACAACTCTTTTCATTCTGCACACTTAGTATTTCTCCCCTTTCCAGCCTCTCAAACATTTTTCTTATCATTAGTCATCTGACATTTTTTTCCTGGTTCATAAAATACACTTATTCCCGCTCCACCTTGATCAATCTTCATTCATGGGATGTGGATATGGTGGTCGTTGTGGCATTTCTCCAATTTTATTCATATATCTTCACTATTTTGGTATTTCAAATCTCAAATTTTATTATCCCCCTCACCTACTACATTAACAACTTCCTCCAGCCCTTTCTTTCTTGCTTTCATTTTAAATTATAATTTTTCCCTATCATAGCCTGGTTTTCATTCTTTATTCTTAGTATGTACTCTCCCTCGGTCATCTCAAAATCACTTCGCTTTACTCCAGACATATGTTAAGCTTTTCTTTCTTTCTTTTTCCCCTCTAATTTCCAACACACCTATATTAACCTTAGCTCATTGGTAGTCAACAATGCTGTGGTGAAACTTCTCTAATTTACTTCCTTTTTATTCTTCTTCTTCCTATTGTTATTTATTTATTTATTTTTGTTTTTGGTCTATCTCTCTCACTATACACACACACACACACGTGTGTGTGTGTGTGTATATATATTTACAACTCTTGGTTAAACCTACTATATGCTTCCCATCTCTTACTTCATTCTGTCTTCTTATGTCCCTTTTTTATATATAATATAGATTTTACTTTTTTTCTATCATTGCCCACTTGCTGCCCTTATTGCTCTACCCTCTCCCCTCTCAAATTATTTTATGTTCAGTTAGTGAACTCCTATCCATTTTTCCTTTCTTATAATAGTCTTAATCTCTTTATATCTATAATACTATCTAATTTGCTATTGATAGTGTGATTGCGGGTGCGGGTTATTTTTGTGGGTGTGGGTTTCTTGCCTGGGTTGTGTGGTTTAGTTTCAGCAGCACCTTTAGAACAGTATAGAAAACATGGTTGGTGGAGTGACTCTTAGTCAGCTAAGTAGAGGAAAGACCCACCAAAGAACAAGAGAATAACAACCAAAATCCAAGTGTAATCAGACAGTACAATAAACAACATAAAAGGCATCCCAAGAGCATGAAGTTCAGGAGATCAAGGAGACTGCACCAATGAATCCCAGAGGTCTCCACCACAGAAAATCACACCATGAAGACAGGGAGTCAAAGAAGACCAATCTAAAAAGCAGAAACAACATGAAGAGCCACGTAAATGGGGAGAAAAAGAAGGAAAAAACCCCACTGAAAGGAACGGAGGAATCTCCAAAAGAGTGCTAAGTGAAATAGAGGAAAGAAAATTATCAGAAATGAAATTCAAAATAATGGTTATAAGGAAGGTCAATGAGCTCAGTGAACTGATAGAAAACAACAATGAACTCCAGGGAACTAACAAGAACTCCAGGGAAGCTACAAGGAACTTACTGAGAACTACACCAGTGTTACAAAGGACATAGAAACTATCAATAAGATCCAGGAAGAAATTAAGAATACAATTTCTCAGTTGAGGAACACAGTAGAAGGAATCAAAAGCAGGTTAAGTGAAGCAGAGGATTGGATCAGTGAACTGGAGGACAAAGTAGAAAAAAATTCCCAGCCAGTTCAACAAAATGAAAAAAAGACTTTAAAAGAATGAAGAGGTTTTAAGAAAGTTGCAGGACAACATTAAATGCAATAATATTCATAACATAGTGATACCAGAGGAGAAGAGGAGCTAGGGATAGAAAACCTGTTGGAAAAGTAATGATAGAAAACTTCCTTAACTTGATGAGAGAAAAAGTCAAATAAATCCAGGGAGCACAGATAGTCCCAATGAAGATGAAACCAAAGAGGACCACCACAAACACATCATAATTAAAGTGGCAACATTCAAAGAGAGAAACCTAAAGGCATCCAGAGAGAAACAGACAATAACATACAAGGGAGTTCCGATAAGGCTATCAGCTGATTTCTCAACAGAAACACTACAAGCCAAAAGGGAATGGCAAAAAATAATCCAAGCAATGAAAGGCAAAGGCCTGCAACCAAGACTGCTTTACCTAACAAGGGTCTCATTCAAAATGGAAGGTGAAATAAGAAGTTTTCCAGACAAAAGAAGGCTAAAAGAATACATCTCCACGAAACCAAAATTACAATAGATGTTAAAGGGACTTCTTTAAGAAAATGGGGTTGGGGGCATAAGTACAAAAGGAAAGATATCACAATAAATACTTATCAATAATAACCTTAAATGTAAATGTATTAAATGCTCCAATCAAAAGATATAGGATATCTGAATGGATAAGAAAATGTGCTCTACATATATGTTATCTACAAGAGACACACCTCGGAACAAATGATCTACACAGAATGAAAGTGAAAGGATAGAAAAAATATTTCAAGCAGATGAAAAAAAAATAAAAAGCTGGGGTAGCAATACTTATATCAGACAAAATAGATTTCACAACAAAGGCCATAAAAAGAGACAAAGAAGAACATTTCATAAAATGTAAGGGAACATTTCACCAAGAAGATATAAACATTGTAAACATATATGCACCCAGTATAGGAGCACTCAAACATATAAGGACAATCTTGGAGGACTTCAAGAAGGATATATAGACAGTAACACACTGATGGTAGGAGACTTTAACCCACACTGTCAACAGCGGACAGATCTTCCAAGTAAAGTAACACCAAGAATTCTGTGTCACTAAACAACATGCTAGATCAAATGGACTTAATTGATAGATACAGAATCTTTCATGCCAAAGCAGCAAAATATGCACCTTTTCAAATGCACATGGAACATTTTCAAAGACAGACTACATGGTAGGACACAAAACAAGCCTTAACAAATTCAGGAAAATTGAAATTATATCAAGCATCTTCTCAGATCACATGGCCTGAAAGTAGAAAGCAACCTCAAGGAAAAAAAGTCAAAAACATTCAAATTCATGGAGACTGAATAACCTTCTATTAAATAATGAATGGGTTAACAATGACATCAAGAAGAATTCAAAAAACCTCTGGAAATGTTAAAATGAACACACAATAGCCTAAAACCCATGGGACTCTGTGAGGGTAGTCCTGAGGGGAAAATGAGGAAGTAAAAAAAAAAAACAGTCATTATTTGCAGATGACATGATAGCATACATAGAAAATTCCATAGGCTCCACCTAAAGATTATTTAACCTAATAAGTAAATTTGGCAAAATAGCAGGATACAATATTAATATCAATATTCAGAAATCAAAAGCATTTTTGTGTACCAACAGTAAAATATCAGAGATAGAAACTAGAAAAAAAAATCCTATTTACTATAGCAACAAGAAAAATAAAGTACTTAGAAATAAACTTAACCAAGGAGGTAAAAGCCTGTACTAAGAAAACTACAGAATATTGAAGAAATAAACTAAGGAAAATACAAATAAATGGAAGCACATACTGTGTTCCTAGATGGCAATAATTAGCATCATTAAAATGTCCATACTACCCAAAGCAATTTATAGATTCAATGCAATCCCTATTAAAATGCCAATGACATATTCCACAGATCTAGAACAAATAATTCAAAAAATTATTTGGAATAAAATAAAAAATCCTGAATAGCCTCTGCAATCTTGAGAAAGAAGATCAAAGTAGGAGGAATCACAATACCTGGTGTCAAACTATAGTACAAGGCCACTGTAATCAAAACACTATGGTATTGGCATAAGAATAGACAAATAGATCAATGAAACAAAATAGAGAGCCCAGAAATAATACCAGTTATTTATGGTCAATTAATATTTGGCAAAGAGGGAAGGAACATAAAATGGAATGAGCAGAGCCTCTTCAACAAATGGTGCTGGGAGAATAGGATGGAGACAAGCAAAAAAAAAAAAAAAAAAAAAAAAAAAAAAAAGAAACTATACCACAGACTTACGCCACACACCAGAAAAAAACCGAAGATGGATAAAAGACTTAAATGTAAGCCATGACACCACAAAGTCCTAGAGGAAAACATAAGTAATAAAATTTCAGATATTTCACTGATATCTGATATATTTTCACTGATATATCTGTTAGAGCAAGGGAAATAAAGAAAAGAATATACAAAAGGGAGTACAGGAAACTAAAAATTTCTGCTCAGCAAAAGAAAAAATCACCAAGATGAAAAGGGAACCAATCTTTAGAGAAAACACATTCGCCAATGATATCTCAGACAAGGGTTTGATCTTCAAAATATATAAAGAACTTACATGACTCAACACCAGGAAGACAGAAAATCCAATTAAAAAATGAGCAAAGGACCTGAACAGACACTTCTCTAAGAAGGACATACAGAGGACCCATAGGCATATGAAAGGATGCTCAACATCAATAGCCACAGAGAGATGCAAATTAAAATCACAATGAGATACCACCTCACACAGGTCAGAATGGCCATCATCAGCAAATCAACAAACAACAAGTGCTGGCGAGGATGTGAAGAAAAAGGAAAGCTAGAGCACTGTTGGTGGGAATGCAAACTGGTGCAGCCACTGTGGAAAACAGTTTGAAATTTCCTCAAATAACTAAAAATGGAACTGCCTTTTGATGCATCGATATCACTGCTGGGATGTACCCAAAGTATCCTGAAACACCAATTCAAAAGAACCTATGCACCCTTATGTTCATAGCAACACTATTCACAATAGCCAAATGCTGTAGCAGCCTATGTGCCCATCAGTGGATGAGTGCATCCAAAAACTGTGGTACATTTACACAATGAAGTACTATGCAGCAGAAAGAAAGAAAGAACTACTTTTGCGACAGTATGGATGGACCTGGAGAGTATTATGCTAAGTGAAATAAGCCATGTGGGAAAAGACAAATACTATATGATCTCATCTAATAGAGGAACCTAATGAACAAAACAACAAAGGAGCAAAATAGAGACAGAGACATGGAAACAAGGAACAGACTGACAGTGACCAGAGAGTAGGGGGAAAGGGGAAAACGGGGTGGGGGAGAGGAAGGGGCTAGTCAAGGAACTAGTATAAATGACCCATGGACATAGACAACAGGGTGGGGACTGACTGTGGTGGGGGTTGTGGGTAGGTACAGGGAAGGGCAACTGGGTAAAATGGGGCAACTGTAATAGAACAATTGAAAAAAGAAATTTAAAAAATTAATTAAAAAAGTGACAAACAAACAAACAAAAAATAAGTATACAAGGGTCAAAATGGGCTACAAAACAAAGAGCTGTCTAATGCTTTCTCCAGGAAAGCAAATTTAATGAGCTACATAATAACAAGCAGTAATTAGCTTACTAGCTATTTGTGTATAGTACTTAAGGACACCAGAGGATCTTATTCCCTTAACTGGCTTAAAGATTCTCTCCCAAATTCTTGTTTATAACATCAATTTACACTCTATGTAAAAAGAAGGAACATTATATATGAAGATAAGATGACCTTTGGTCACACATCTCACATAGTTCATCTTAAATCCACAAAGTATCCTAATGAAAATAGCAGAAAAAGTTAAAAATAAAAAAGTAGAGATGAATAATTTGGGCCTCAAAGTGGAACATGCTTATTCTCTGCAATCTCTTGCAACCTCATGAGCTTTGTGGAAAAGAAAATTACATACAGTATTTTCCATGGTACACACAGTAGGGCACTTTTATGTACACTGGCACAGAAGCATTCAGGGGTCACATGTTTTGATAGAAGATCCCAAAGAGGTGGCACAGCGGAAAGCCAAGGTTCGCTGGGGAATTATGTTTTGTGACAATGCAATATGAAAATATATCTGAAGAGACATTGTCAAGCATGTACTACGTGATCAAACTCTTCATATATAAGGTTACTCCCAGAAAAGAAAAATTTCTTAACTCAGTAAGTATCCAGATGCCGATATATATCCTGTAAACCTATAAATTCTGGCCAAGTTGATTTTACTTCTGTGGTCTCTTTTTGAAAAATGTAATGATTCACATTAATGGCTAGATGATGGTGACCTGGAGGAGGGGGAGTGTCAGGGTGAATAGGGCTTGATGTGCTTGCTTTCCAATCAGTGTCACTCAATCAGAATATGTGGCACAATTAGTATCTTATCAAGTATCTTATCATGGCGTTTGCTTTCCTCTGTTTTTGTACTGAATGATTTGGTACTTTGTTATACCAATGTATGTTTCTTAGCTGCCTCTTGTAGCACTCATTTATTTGGACGTCACTTCTCAGAAAAACTCTGAAAGAGAAAACTCCAGCTGAGAAAGATAAAGTAATCTGCGGAAAACCCAAGTCCTCACTCATTCGACTTTACACATGAATCTGTCAGGTTCGCTTTGTCTATCTATAACAGGTCAGAAGCAGTAAAGCGGAAACCTACAATGTGCTATATAGAGAAATCGTTATATAAGGCTAGTGGAGAAAGGCATATTGAGAATAGCAGAGAATAATAGCAGACAGTGTAGGAAGAGACAAATAAGCTATATAAAACTCAGGTAGGAGAACTTTAAAGGCAAACCTTTTTCTCAGGTAGAATTCTCAAGAAACCAATTCTAAAGTACGGATTCAAAGTGCAAGTACTTATTTAAAAAGTTTTCTCTGGAGAAATGAGCAGGTGAGTGGGGAAGCAAAACAAAAAAATGTAAGAAACCAAGCATAGTAGGATTTCAGGCCAAATTCCAACCTCAGCCTTACTCTGTGTGAAACTATGCAGAACAGTTTGCATCTCAGAGTGTGTTCTTTCTCAAAACAAGAAACCTCTGCTTCTGTGTCCCTTTATTGGTTATTCATTGGCTTGGGGCCAAGGGTGGGGAGTGGCCTCAGGAGGATATATCCTGTGTCCCAGGAGTCCAAAGGAGAAAAGTCACATGCAAACCATTCACAGCACAGCACGAAAACTCAGGAGGATGGGGCCACAATGCCAGTAAAAGGGTCCTAACGGGTATCTCTTTAGGCCACCAACTATATACATCCATTTCCGTGTGGCCAGTCATTTAATGCCCCTAACAATCACTGAGGTCAAGAATTATTCCTTATTTAGTGTCAAAAACAGATGTCTATGGCAATAAAACTGTTTAGGTTCATAATGAGAAGCCTGAGTTAATTTAACTCAATAAAATTTCACCCCTACTTTAGGGGTCACTATACCTACTTTGTTAAGACCATAGGATTTAGGAATTAAAAGTTCTAGTATTGTCCTTGCTGCCACTGGACACCTATATAATCTTGGTATGTGTTCTAAACTTACTTTGATAATATGAATGGCTTCTTTATATCCCAATTAAACCAACTCCATATGTATCCCCCCAAACCCACAATAAAGTGTCAAAATGAGACAGTGTCTAAAAGAGCCAGAGTATGGCCAACAGAAAATACTAAGTAAATGTTAGCTAAAAAAATAAAAATAAATGGATTTAGCCCATATTTCATTTGACTGTTAATATCTAGGACCCTGAAGAGGAAAGAGATATTTATCAATAGCCTAATGTATTTTTAGCAACAATATGAAATGTTTTTCTTAAATTCCTGAAATTGTCTTCTATAAATATATCAAGTTGCAAGCGTATGATGTAGTCATTTTTTTCTAATAGCTTAACTATGTACACATTAAAATGAATGATTGTTCTTTAAATTGCCTGTACAGTATTCCCTCACTTATCACAGGTATTACATTCTAAACCCCCTGCGAAGTAGGAACCTTACATTTATTCCACACTTTTAAACCTACATAACTTTAACAACATACATATACAGTACCACAAAATCCCACGATATAGTGAATAATCTGCGATAAATAATTAAATATAATATTTTTTAAAATCCCGTGATACAGTGAGGCCACGATAAATGAACCACGGTATAGAGAGGGACTCCTCTATTTAAAATGTGTCAGTACTAAGAGGTTATGTTTTTCCAGAGAAAAGTACATAAATCTAGGAAAGGCACATTTATAAATGTTTTAGTTTGATATCATTTTCATATTTTAATTTTCTTAGATTCTGCAGAGTTGTGTAGAAATCTTCCTTTTCTAATGTATTTGTCAATATTTTCAGAAACATCCATATTTAGATTTTTCAAGGCAATCCAGTATCTGCATAAAGACAGCTTAAATGACAATTTTAAAACAACAAACACTAATCCCTAGTGACTGTACATCTGTGTCACAAAACAATCACATAATCTGGCATGGTTAAAAGGTTTGCTGATCAGAGCTCTACAGCTGAGATCCAAATATGGGAAAGTATGATCTAGTTTTCTGCTTTATAATTGCAAAGAAATACTGGCCCATAGACCATAGAAAGTAGCTTTTCTTACACAATTTAGGTCTGGAGCAATATTGAAGAAAATTGTCCAATAACAAACAATTCCTTTGAAAAGAAAGCTAGACACTGGAGTTTTTGGCTTATACAGTTAATTCTAATTTTACAAGTCTGTGTTTAAAATGAAAATACAGGATGCCATGTTACACATAACCTTTAAAAATATTTTAAACACAATTATCCTCTACAGCAAATTTATATTGAACGTCTACATGAAATGAGAGAAAGTGATGACTGGTATTTTAAGTAAACATTCAAAAATAATGATGGTGATGATGATGATGATATGTAGTAAAGTCATTTGCATACTTATAGATATTCTCCAGAAAGAAATCCTGTCTTTGTCTCTGTGTCTATAGTAACTAGCCCCAGTCTGTGACTGACCCATAGTTGGTACTCAGTCAATATTTTTAACTGAATGAATGAATGTTGTTTGAATGAATAAATAAGTGCACATATGCAAAAAAAATTGTTAAAAAAATCTAGGAATCATAGTGATTTCTGTACTGATGTCTACAAAATGCTAGAAGTTGCAATCACATTAGTATGAATAATCCACTGGGCTAAGGAGGAAATGTACTTTAGCATGCCAATTATTTTTTTAAAGGTACAATTCATATTGTCATATACAAAGTACTTGATTATAAACCTTGTATTCTCTCGACAGCTGACTCCTTTGAGAAAAATATAAGAGCAAAACACATTAAGGATCGAATTTTGGTGTTACAGATTGGCTTCACTAACTTGGAGATTTCTTTACTCTGCACATTATGCCGGTGATTTTGGATCGGGCTCAGAAAATGCAGGATAGCATTATTTGAATCAATTTTTTGGCACAGTTCCTGTCATTTTTGATGTGTCCTGGCAATGGTCCCAATAGCAGAGCTGCAAACTCCTGCTTTCTCTATTTTTATTGAAATATTGAATGTAATAGAGAATACTCAGAATTGTCTGCACTTATTAGGGCTTTGGGTTTAAATTGTTTCTTCTTTCTATATTTCACACCTCTTTCCTCTACACTTTTTAATTTTTTATTTCCCTTAAATTTCATTGTTTTGGTTTTCATCCTGTATATTTCTATTTCTGAATATTAAACCATACAAGCTCTGTATGGCCTTTTCCAGTATGACTTTCTATGTGTAAATAATTAAATTTCAAGTGGCAGCAGAGACTAATTAACAAAGTGATACTCAAACTCATCATGGTTAGGTCAAATGCCACCATTCAAAATGCATGCCTAGGCACTGTAGAGTTAGACCATCATGAGAGACCAAACACCAACAGACATATGAAAGAATGCTCAACATCACCAGCCATCAGAGAGATGCAAATTAAAACCACAATGAGATACCACCTCACACCAGTCAGAATGGCCATCATCAATAAATCAACAAACAACAAGTGCTGGCGAGGATGTGGAGAAACGGGAACCTTACTGCACTGTTGGTGGGAATGCAGACTGGTATAGCCACTGGGGAAAGCAGTATGGAGTTTCCTGAAAAAAGTAAAAATGCCTGGCTGGTGTGGCTCAGTGGATTGAGCACCCACCTGTGAACAAAAGGGTCGCTGATTCAATTCCCAGTCAGGGCACATGCCTGGGCTGCAGGTCAGGACCCCAGTTGGGGGCATGTGAGAGGGAACCACACACACATCGATGTTTCTCTTCCTCTCTTTCTCCCTTTCCCTCTCTCTAAAACTAAATACATAAAATTAAAAATGAAACAAAGAAAACAAACAAAAGCAAAAATTTTTAAATAAAAGTAAAAATTGAACTGCCTTTGACTGAGTGATCCCACTTCTGGATATATATCCAAAAAATCCTGAAATGCAATTCAGATGAACATATGCACCCCAATATTCATAGCAGCATTGCTCACATTAGCCAAGATCTGGAAACAGCCCAAGTTCCCAACAGTAAATGAGTAAATAAAGATGCCGTGATACATTTACACAATGGAATACTACACTGTTATAGAAAAGAAGGAACTCTTACTTTTTGAGACAGTGTGGATGGGCCTGGATATTACTATGTTAAATGATCTCACTTCTTTGTGGAATCTAATGAACAAAATAAACTGACAAGCAAAATAGAAACAGATGTATAAATACATGAAACAGACTTATAACTGTCAGAAGATTTGGGCGAGGGGAGCCTGGATGAAAGAAGGTGGAGGGATTAGCTGAAAAACATATATGCATAACCCACAGATATAGACAACAGAATGAAGAAGGGGCAGCAGCTGGGTGGAGGTGGGCAAGGTGGAGGGAAATGAAGACATCGGTAATAGTGTCAACAATAAAAATAAAGTTTAAAAAAACCATTTAATACATATCTACTGTCTGTGAACAAAAAATTCAAAACAAGAAATGGAAAGAAAATGAAGACATCAAAAGATATAAAATGCCTATATAATCCTCAGATTTAAAACCACCTTCTAAATGAACTGTCCCAACAACTGTGTTTCTCATGAGTTAAGGAAACCTATTCTTCATAGATTGTCTGTCAGGGAGATGTCTCCTGAGGAAGATCAAAATTACAGTTTATTTTAAATTAAGATTAGAAACAATGACATTTTATATTCCTAATCATGTGTTTTTAATAGATAATTATAAAGAACACTACAGTTTTAACATTTAGCTTATTTTCAAAAGACTAAAGAGTGTAGGAAGCATTTAACAGTGGGAGCACTTAGAGGCAGAGCACTTTATCTGAAATCTAGAACCACTGTCTTTTGTACTTTAATGTTATAAAATTAATTTGTAGTGAGTATCCATAGAGAAATATTTCTTTGAGACAAGCATCTTTAAAATCCTTGAATGTATCTAGTATGATTACAGTTTATTTATATATAATGTTATCTGTACAATTGTAATGAATTCATAAGTGTATATATAGAAAGACCTAATATGTGAGACTTAAAGGAAAGGTAATATTTATTGTTAGTCATGTCAGATATCACATGAGTGCATTAAATGTATGAGATGCTGCATTTACGAACATGTAGGTAATTATTATTTTCATCCCCATTTTACATATGAGGAAACTGAGATGTGGATATGCTACATCAGGAGGGGAATTAGGGATTCAAAATGAGGAATGTCTGAATCCAAAGATATTCTTAGCCATCACATTTGCACTGTACAATACGATAGCTACCCGCCACTCATGAAATGTGGCTAGCTTAAACTGAGGTGAGTTGTAAGTGGAAGATGCACACTGGATTTCAGATATTAGTATGAGAAAAATAAATATTTAATAAATAACTTTTATACTGATTACATGTTGAAATTATATTTTGGCTATATTGGTTTAAATAAAATATATTCTTCAAATTACTTTTACTTATTTCTTTCATTGTGGTTACAAAAATGTTTAATTACATATGGGGTTCTAATTTGTGACTTCACTATATTTTTATTGAATCATGCTGCTGCATTAAACTATAGGCTCCATTTTTCCTTGACAAATTAGGGAGAGGCTTGGAACTGTTAAACGCTGCTTAGTGGGCCTTTGCCTCCAATTAATTTTTGTATCTCTTTTGTGGATGAATTTAGTTCCTTCATTTTAATGTAGTTATTTACCATATATATGTATATGATAAGTGTATATATGGTAAATATATAAATAAAATCTCCTACTAATATTTAAGTTCCTAAAAAGTCAGGCTCTAAGTATTCATCTGGCAAAACCAAAGAACAATGAAAGAGATATTCTAGGGAGGTGGGCAGGGCAGGGGAGAGCAACGTGGGGGGAATGGGACTACTGTAATAGAACAACAATTTTAAAAAAAGAAAAGAGATATTCTAAGATGAACAATAATCTCTTTGGCTTTGGAGCCCTTCACCCTCTCTCCCCACAGACTGTCCTCTGATCACCCAGAACAGAGCCAGAAATTCCCCATCAGGATTCTTCAGAGGTGGAAAAACTACAGCTTGCGGCCAAATTCAACACATTACCTCTTTCTGTAAATACATTTTATTGGAACACAGTCACATCCTTTCATTATGTACTGTTAGGTATTTCCCCCTGGACACCTAAGCCCTCAAATTCTGATATTTACTACAAGGATCTTTATAGAAAATCTTTGCCAATGTTGAAGGAGTTGATGTCACCATTTAGAGTGGGGCCCTTCTTTCTGCACCTTACATGTCAGGAAACAATTATACTATAATTACATTAGTATCCGATGAATAACACACTCCTTGAAACCCTTTTAAAGCTATTAACAACTCCAGTTTGTTTTATATTATGTTTAAAGGATGTTTACATTTTAATAATCACTTCTGGAACAAGTATCCAGGAATCCTATGTTTGTGTGGTTATTTTTCTGTTAAGATACTGGGCTGAGAAGAAAATTTTGATATGTCATCTACCCTGATACCAGCTGAGACCTAGAGAGTTCAAGATTCTAAGACTTAGAATGAGCATGTCCAAAATAGCTGCTATGACACTTATAATGACAAAAAAAATCACTGTGGAGAAAATGAAGGATGCTTACTTTGTGTCAAGTGACCTCTTTAAAGCCACCTTACTAGAATAAAGTGTAAAGAAATCAATACAGAAGCAATGTCATTATTAATGTGGCCTGTCCATACAATGCTACTTTGCATTTTTTAAATTTTATCCTACACCAAGTGGGTCATTTGAAGGCATAGATAGTGAGGTGAATTCTCATTTTATTTAAGGGTATTTGTTTGTCTTGACAGAATCAATTGGTTTCAATTTTCCCAGATGTGCAATACCAGGTAAAATAAAAGTTATTCTTAAACAAGACATATTTTTCACTAAGGCTACCATGAAGGGATAAAGAAACATTTACTCCTTGCTGATGCTTCTATGACATTTCTCATCAGCATTTCAAATATCATCTTTATAGTGAACACCACTATAAGAAGTACTGTCTATACACGTATGTAAAATAGAGTCATAAAACAAATAAATAGGATGGGAGGGTTATATAAATCTTCAAATTTTTAATCAACTTGTGCAAGGAAATATTTTGTTCTGAGAGGAGTTTTTACAGCAGAACAAAAGATGAATCACAGTGTTTCTTTTAAATGTTTATGGGGACTTGATATTTAAAATATAGTAAAGGCTTTGAAATATTTGAAAGAAACATTGAGTGAAATATCTGCCTTGGTAAATAAAATAGGGAGACTTATTTATTCTGAGATTCTAAAGAACTATGTTAGAAAATAATGTTTATTACAGTTATCTGAAACACAAAATGACCCATTTGTGTACAAAAAGAACAACACTGAACTACTTAAAATACAAAAAAAGAAGACTAAGATTTTCTAATACTGAAGCAATGATTGATACTGACACGTTCATTCAGTCCTATAGATTACTCACCAGAAGAGAATATCCTGAAGAAAAAATGAGAGTTGTACAACATGGAGGGGCTAACAATCACACCCTCACTCACACATTTACCTTAACATCTTGCAATATGTGGGAGCTTATATATATTTCATATTCATAAATATATTTATTTTCTCTCTGAATATTTACAAGGGTCACAGTGAATTTCTCAGTTGCAAATGATAAAAATAGAACTCAAACTGCCTTGAGAAAAATGATAGGCTTCATTTGTTCACTAACTGGAAAATTTAAGGATGAAACTGGCTTGACTTCAATGTATGCCACAAGACTCTCACTGCCTTTTTCTACATTTTCATGTTTTATTTGCCACTGCTGTTTCCTTAAATCACCTTTATTCTCTCATGCTGTAGACAAAGTATACCCCTACTCCACAATCAGAAAGATGCCCAATTGTAAAGAAAAAGAGCAAAAACTCCCACCTTTCATGTGTCAAATCTAACAGAAGGAAACTTATTGATCCTAATTTGGTCAAAACAATTGATGTTGCCTATGAATCTCAGAATATATGAAACTAAAACATTCCAGGTTGCATTGCAGCATGTATGTCAAAAATCATAATGTAAAAAGAAAAATATCCACATGAAAATGTTTTGCATATATTTATCAAGCAAAAATATCTGAGCTATAAACCCACTAAGATAGAAATTTGATAGTGAAGAATTATATATGCAAACTACTAAAGTAATATTGTTTTTAACTAATTACACTTTTAATAGCATACTGCAGGAAAAAAAAACTAGTACTATCTTTCAGATATCCTCATGAGTTCTTTGAATTTGGTAATATTCTAACACAGGTACTGTTTTATGAAATATTTTTAAATAAGTTATTTAGATGACATTATGTGGACTTTACATTTCTTTTTAATTATAAATATTTTACTAAAATTTTTTCTTCTTTCTGAAATAGTTTTCTTCAAAATAAAATAAAATAAAAAAGTTAAAAATTTAAATGTAAATATATTTAGAAAATCTCTATAGTCTCTTCCATTTTTAACATTTCATGTCTCTATAATTCATCTGGAAGTCTGTTCCATAATTTTGCTTGTCCTGCCTCCCATAATCCTGGTGATACTTTAAAGATTTGGTGTTTCAAACTAATTGAATTTCTAAGATCATTCTTCTAATAGAGTAAGAAAATATTTTCCAGATTAATAACTTTAATCAGTAAATACAAATCATGTTCTCTATTTCTAAAACCAAATTTTAAATATTTCACTACATAACCCCCCCAGAGGGCCTTTACTGGACATATTTACACAAGTATTATTTGAGTTAATAGCAGAAATTTCCACTTTGTAAAATATATGAATTGAAGTTTAATAGCTTTTTGGTCCATGTACATGTCTAATACTTCATTAAGCTACTTCTTAGATATGAAAATTAAGAAAGTAAATCTTAAAATTTTTCATCACGCAAAGTTGTTTTCTGTTTTAAAATTTCTTTTTATTGTTTCTATATGAGATTGAGACAGGATAGTAAGAAGTTAGGAAAATTCCTTGGCAAGCGGAATAGGAAAACTGAGGCAGATATTTGCACACAATGGCTGAGCAATATACAGCCAGATACAAAAGGTCACCTGCCTAAAGATTACATCTAGGCCTCAGTTGTATTTCAGCTCTAAGCTTAGGAAAGCAGCAAAACCAGGTGGGTAAGATCTGAACCAACTGGCAATAACTAAAGACTGCCCTGCCCTGCCCTGTCACTGACCAATCAGCGAAGACCACAACTCTGAAAGGGCAGACCTGAAAAACTGATGCATATTCTGCTGAAACCACCCTCTGAGACCTCCCCTAAGATTTCTGCCTGCCAAAAGAGAGCTAAAAGTCTCAAGACAAAGGACCCAAGATGCATGCTCTCCTTCTGGGGGGTAGCCTGCTCCATTCTTCCCTCACTTCTTCCCTGACAGACACACATCTCCTAAAATCTAATGGACCCCTAAGACTTGCAATCAGGGGAACAACTGGGCAGCAGCAGCTTGTCCCAGGCTAGTCCTCTGAACCTGTCCCAAGGCCCTTTCTTCTCCGACTTCAAAGTGAACTAAGGCAGCCCAAACCAGGCTCTCTCATTGCTTCCTTTATGCTAAATCTTTCCCTGTTTTAATGACCCGAGCTTTAATAAATGTCCCTTCATAGTCACCTGGACTTATGTTGTGAAATCTTTCCTAACGGAAGTCAAGAATCCACACATTACCACCTGGCCCTAGGAAGACCTGCTCAGGGCCAGGCCCCCTGTTTGATGACAAGATGATGGACGCTAACTAAATTTATAGTTGTAATCATGTCACAATACATGTAAGTCAAATCATTATGCTGCACATCTTAAACTTCTATAGTGATGTATGTCAATTAAATCTCAATAAAACTGAAAAAAAATCTAATGTTGTGGGATAGATCTCTTTTCTGAACAGAACAATTGATCAAGTTTGTTTAACATTCTCTAAGATAAAATAAAGTATTCATTTTAACTGGAGGTAAGTGCATTTCAGGCCATGGATTTAGTCAATATTTTATTTATATCACCATTTGCTCTTAAAAATGGGAAAAGCTATGAAAACTTAAGTGGGATCTGCATATCCAATTCATGAAATATGTCATTTAATTCAACTCACATGCACATTCCTTTGTTTAAAAAAGGGCAAGATGTATTTCATTTTATTTTTTATTGCTCAGCATTTTTTAAGATGGATTTTGGTAAAGCATTTGGACAGAAGAATGTAGCATTTGGACAGAAGAATGTTCTTAATATAGCTACAGTTTAAGGCTATTTTAAAATTCAATACAATTATATATGTTTATAAATTTAAAATATTATTTTTCAATTTTATGAAATGTAAAACATATAAAATATTCATCAAGAGACATTTGAAATTCCAGCTGTATTCAAGAGCTTTTTTTGTTTGTTTTTTACAAAACTATAAACATATTAGATGAAAATAAAAATAGTGCTTAATTTAGAGTCTTTGGTTGGGGGGGGTCCTTTCTAGAAAGGCAGACATATTTAATAATAATATGGTGGGGAAAAATATAGTACTGCAAACAATGTTGCAAGATATGTGATAAATAAAGAAAATTTTCAGCTCAACAAGTGAGTCAAATAATATATAAAAAGTTCATATGAATCAATCATTTTAAAAAGGCAAACATCCTTAAGACTCACCAGTTGAGAAAAAGAATGTGTGTAGGTAGGCAATTCCTGAAAGCAGAATACAACTGGCCAATAAACATTCAAAAACATATTTCATTCTAAGAAAAACAATGCACTAGCATTTTCACATTAGATTGAAATGATGACAGATTGTATGTAATGCTGGAAAGTATATAAGATAATGAGCAATCAATCCTATACACTGATTTTGGGAGTTTAACTTGGGACAGTCTTTGGAGGACAATATGATCATTCAAAATATCAGATGCACAGCTTTCAACTAATTATTTTCCTTACAGAGATTTATTTTAAAAAATACTTGCACATATGTATTTCTCATGGCAGCTTATATTAGAAAAAAACTGAAAAATTCTTGAAGTAATTCAATATGATAGTAACTAGATAAAATATGGCACATCCACACTACAGAATATGCATCACCTGTTAAGTGATATTTTGACATATTACATGAAAATAGCAAAATTTAGAAGATACTGTAAAATAATGCTCTTTAAATTAACTAAATTAAAAAACCATTTCTATACATTCTCAATGCAAAAATTCAACTAAAAAAAAACTTTCTTTGTTTGAAACACTAAAAGCAACTTATTTCACATACAAAATTGTAGAAAAGAGGTAGAGGGTGATAAAACTGTTTGTATGAATTCTAAGATGGGCTGGCCAATTAATCATTTGCCCAAATCCTGAGCAACCTTTAATTTTTTTCATGGATGGAAGACCTCTAACATTTCTTTTAGGCTTTACAATCTCAATCATGTTGCAATATTGTAAAATAATATTAAAATAAACACATATAACCCCAATTACACATGAAAAGTTGTATACAGAGTAAACATTTGAGGAACAATATGCTAACACACTATTTCAGGCATTTTCTATGATGCCTGCTGGAGAGCTGCCTGACATAACAGAAGTAAATTCTCACATTACTTGGTAGAATCAAGGTTTCTTGATGACAGATTCTGCTCCTTTTGCCCCTAAATAAATTACCACATGAAATCAAATTATTTTTAAAAAGGACAAGACTGTTTCTTTTAAATAAGAGCTAAGGCACTACACACAAATATATATGGCAGAGGCAAGACTCAATATCCCTTAAAATACACTCTCCTGAAATATCTATATCTCTATCCATATCTATCTTGACATGTTTCTATAGCATGTCTATATAATATTTTATATTTATGTAATTAGATTTCTATTGCTATTGTAACAAATTAACCAGATTTATTGATGTAAACAAAGCAAATTTATAACACAGTCTAAAGGGTCAGAAGTCTGAAACACATCTCTCTGGGATAAAACTAAAGTGTGGCTGGAGCTGCATGCTTGCTAGTACCTCTCAGGGATAATTTGTCCATTACCTTTTGAGCTTCTAGAGGCCACCCACATTCCTTGGTTTGTGGATTCCACTCTCTTTCTTCAAAGCCAATCATATCACAGTTTCCAGTCCTCACAATCCTCACATTTCTCTGTCTTCAGCTAGTTAATGTATGTAGAGCCTGAGGCCATCTCTAGGGAGAGGGGGAGGTACTGAATGGATGACTAGTGGAAAGATAACATCCACACAGGGAGGTGAGTCAGGGACAGGTGTAGAGTGAATATGAGGAATTTCACAAAATTACCTAAGACTGTATCAGCTGGGATAAGATATAAAGGACATTTGAAGGAGATAAATTATTTATTAAAATTAGGATAAGCACACTTGTTCTGAAAAGGGACAGATAGTAAATATTTAGGGTTTTTTTTAGGCCAGATAGTTTGTCACAACTACTCAGTGCTGCCAGTTAGGCCTGTAGGCAGCCAAGAATAATAAGTACATTAATGGGCATGGTGGAGTTGCAAGGGACACATGGGATGCTTATAGATACTCAAATCTGAACTCCATATAACTTTTAATGTTAACATATTATTATCCTTTTTTCACTATATACTAATATAACAATTAATCCCAGCTCATGGGCTCTTCAAAATGAGGCAGTGGGCCAGATTTGCCCCATGAACTGTACTTTGTGGATGCCTGCACTCGATCACTTATAAAACATGAAAATGCTTCTCTTAAGCATCATTTCAGATTTCTGTGGTACAGTTAAAAAAGACTGCATAGTGTCTTGAAAGCCAATATATCTTGGTAGTTACTATGTTATTTAAAAAGTTGTATTTAGGAGCTACTTGCTTTTTAGATAGACACACGTACAAAGATATCAAAATGAAATATTTTCATCACAGATGGTAGAAATTAGAGCCAATATCTATGTTTTCTTGGCATAAAAAAAATGAGCCAACTAAGTATGTTTAAATCAAAAAGCATTTTTTAATTAGTGAAAATTATGGTTAATGGCAAATGTTTAAAATTGCAAATATCTTGAATTTATCAAGTCCTTTTAAAGAGAATTTCCTTGTAATGGAAGAACATAAACAAACACAAATAAAAAAAGTGCTTCTGCTGATTCTGTACAAGAAAAGGAGATAAGTACTTTTTGCCTTATTCCAACAAAACTCCCTTCTTTCAGTATTTGTCAAAGAGGAGGTCATAAATGAATAAAAATCTGACAAATGACCATAATTCATTTGAGCTGCTGAGCTGCTGAAAGGTGACTCCAAAACTAAATGTGTAAATGTTTAAGGTTTTATTTGGTATGTAGGTAGATTTCATTTGGTATGCAAGTAAACACACGTATCAGAGAAAGTTGGTTTACCACTATTAATATAAATTAATTTATACCTCATATCTGTTAGGCTGGTATTAATCAAATAAAATAGGAATATACAGGATATCTTAAGGCCTTGGCCAATGGGAGTGATCTTGTTTTTATATTATGATGTTAGCTTTGTTAATTTGCTGGGTGAGTTGGGTTCAGGGGAAACAAAAGGCCTGGGCTTATTTCTTTCCTGTGGTAGATCTGCAGAGGCTTCTACCAGCCTCCAACCCTGCAGAGTCCTCAAATAATTCATTCAACATTGAATAAATGTGGCTTTAGTGGATATCATTCAGAGCTCAGCTTTTCATCTTCTTTGTTCAGTAAAAGAGAAATTAAGAGAGGCTAGCTTAATTCTTTATGTGACCTGCATAGGGGGACTAATTTGCCAGCTGGTGAAGGCAGAAAGAAGGGAAGTGGGAAGTGTCAAGAGGAATTTGGTGATGCCAATACCTAGAACATGGTAGTATTCTGACTTGGCTACTTTTTAGAATTCCCATAGATATATAATGCTACATACATTGTATGTATTTGTATGTTAAAGATTATTTGAATGCTGCACCTCAACTTCATGAGAAAATGGGATCTAAAGGATTTTATCAGCCATAGCCAGGCAGCTCTGTTGATTAGAGTGTCATCCCGACATGCCAAGGTTGCCAGTTCGCTCCCCGGTCAGGGTACCACAAGAATCAACCAGTGAATGCATAAATAAGTGGAACAAAAAATTGATGTCTCTCCCTTTCTCTCCCCCACCCTCTCTCAAACCAATAAATAAAATTTTAAGAAAAGTAAAAATAAAGAATTTAACAAAGACCACTTATCTCTATGTAAGTGCAATAAAGAAATCTCAGGAGGTTCAGGATTCAAAGTATCTGTTCAGTGAAGCAGAAAAAGGGCTGCAATGCAAGCTTCATGAGAGCAGCAGTCCTGTTTGTCTTCATAATTTTCTAATCCCTAGTCGACATTGCCTGACACAAAGTCAGTACTTAATATATATATTCTGAATAAATGCTAAATCATTGAATCTATAAGTTCTCCCTCAGTATCCATAGAGAACTGCTCCAGGATACCTCAAGGACACCTTAATCCACTGATGTTCAAATTCCTTATACAAAATAATGTACTATTTTTATATAATCTATGTACCTTCTCCCATATAACTTAAATGATTTCTGGATTACTTATAATGCCTAATAAACATAAATACTATATAAATGGTTGTTATACTACATTGTTTAGGAAATAATGGCATGAAAAAAGTCTGTATATGTTTAGTACAGACCCAATCATCAACTGCAACCATTATAGGCCAAAATACACACTACATGTCAGTGACAATTAAAAAAAATATTTCCTATCTACGATTGGCTGAATTGTGGATGCAGAACCCATGGTATGGTTTTGTAAACCATTGTATATTATTATCAAAATCCCATACAAAGTACATTAACAGATGATTTATAAAAGACATGTAAATGGCTAATAAAAATAAAAATCAACAAATGTCATTGTGTTTTGCCCATCAGATCGGTATTCTTAAAACTAATTTCCCAGTGTTGGGGAGGGTAGAAGAAAGCAGACAATCTTTGGGCAGTTTTTGGAATCATAAATTATTGAAACTTTTCTGGAGGGCATTTATATCAATGTGTCAAATAATAATAATAATAATAATAATAATAATAATAATAATAATAATAAAAAGAAACTCTACTTCATTAAGCAACATGGATGGATCTTGGAAACATGTTGGGGGGGTAAGGCAAGCAGAAGAGAACACATACTGTACGATTCCATTCTTATAAAGTGCAAAAACTGGTAAAACCAATCTATGATGTTAGGAGTCAGGCAGGAAGTTCCATTTGGGGAGAGGGCTACTGGGGTGCTGGTGATGTTTTGTTTCTTGATTGAGCGGTGCTTACATGGTATGTTCAATTTGTAAAAGCTCATCAAGCTGTATATTCATGACTTGTGTACTTTTCTATGTATATGTTTTTCACCTCAATAAAAATATTATTTAAAAAACAAGTACTTATAAAAACTCCTCTCTGGTTAAAAGACAGTGCACAGAAAACTATAGGCTTGTAATCACTGAAATATATGGTTTCTAGTAAGTCAGTAATAAGCAAAGGTAGTGTATGCATGTAAACAGATGGACATACACCCGCATATGCAACATTTTCTGTTTAGCTTCTCACTCATTGTCAGTCCCTTTGGCCTTGAGCTCTCTCTGACCCACATCAGGTGTTGTCAGAACAATTGAAGTGATGTGTCTCAAGGTGACAGAAGATGTTTGAGGTCATCACTTCACCAGGGCCCTTAAGTAATCAGTCACTGGCGCTGCCACAATGCATTACTGAAATTGCAAGGCATCTCTGCAAGTCAGAGTCATGAACAGAGGAGAGGGCACACAGAAATGAAGCCCCTCTAGGCATATCACTCTTTGTACATATAGAAATGTAACTTGCTGCCTTAATTATTGTTCCTAAATGAAAACAGACAGAGCTGGAAACAAATGCATCACTTTTAGCTGCATGGGCACTATGCAATCATCTCAACTGCATAGTACAATAGTTTGTCATCTAGTCTGGAAACAAAGGGTAAAACTAAGAATCAAATCACCTCTGCTTACATTAATTTTTTTTCAGTTCAGTGGGACTTTTGGAGTTTTGTTAAGTGCATAGGTCTTGAACTTCTTATATTTTTAAAGTTACCTCTTTCATAATCACATTTAAAAGCCACTTTGGGGGGGGAGGGAAGATGGCGGAGGAGTGAGAGGAGGCTGCGCTTTCAGGCTCCTGAGACCCGTCTGCAGTTTGGGCTAATTGCAGACAGAACATCTCAGTGAGCAGCTGGACACTGGCAGGAGTCGAGCCATGGCACTGCTGGATTAGAGAAAAAACATCTGGGAACAACCTGTTTAGTGAGGATAGCGGAGGAAAAGGGGACGAAACGGGATTCCTGACTGGGGCGGCTGCTGGAGCTGCAGCTGGAAGTACACAAAGACTTGTTGGCGACCACAGGCTTTCCCAGAGAGGAATCGGGAGGAGAGTGGATCTCTGACCGCTGGCAGAGACCGGACTCGACCAGGTGGCATTGGCGCTGAAGGACAGGAGACAGTGTGCTGCCGGTCAAGTGAGAACATAATTCTCCTTTATATTTTTCTCTAGTGGACGGTGGAGAGGGGAGGAAAGTTTGGGGGTGGTAGGACATTCTTGAGGAGCGCAGGCGCAGAGGTGCGCTCATCCACTCCCCAACCCTCCCCTTGGGTCCCGGGGGCGCGCATAGGGAAGTGCTCTCACTCACTGGCCCAGGTGCCCGGGGCTGTGAGTCCAGGCGTCCCTCGGACACTCCCCAACGGACATAAGATCAGTGCCCCTACGGGCACAGGGAGGGCCCACTGAACAGGCAGAGAACCATGCACAGACACCCCTAGACAGCTCCCGTGGGCGCAGGGCCCCAGGCCGGAAAGCAGACCACTAGCGCAGGCTCTGTTCGTGCCCGCCCAGATGGGTGAGGGAAGGCGGGCGGCTGCAGCACGGGAACAGCGGGAGGCGGCGACCCACGGACGCCCACTTCCACTGAGCACAAGTGTCCACGGCCCTGCCCTAAGGGGCAAGAGACCAACTCCTGGAGGTCGGCTCAGCGGGACTAAGGGCACGGGCGCGCAAGCTCGAAAACACCTCAGCCAGGGGACAATAGACGCCAATCGCAGGGCAAGTTCTCGGGCTGCCCACGCGTGCAGGGACGCACGCGCATGGGGACACCTCGGAGTGAACGCGAAAACACCCTAGCCCGGGGACAATAGGCGCCAATTGCAGGGCAAGCTCTCAGGCTGCCCCACCCATGCAGGGGCTTGGGCACAAGGACACCTCAGCTGGCTCCAGCGGGCAGCAAGGGAGCGCGCTGTGCCGGCAACCGGGGGCGCACACCATTACGGCAACCGCGGGCGCACACCAGTGCTGCAAGAAACAAGAACCTCTGAACTGCCACACTAGACCAGCTGGGGAACGCAGAAAAAGAAGACGACACACCAAGGCTGAACTGAGTAAAAACAATCTTTTTTTTTTCTCCCTTCCTTAAAAAAAAAAAAAAAAGGAAAGAAGGAAGGGGAGAGGAAGGAAACAAAAAAAAAGAGGAGGGGAATAAAAAGGAAAAAAAAAAGAAAAAAACCATTATATATCTAATGTGTTCTATATAATCTTTCCTTTTCATCCTTCCTTTTTAATTGTTGTTTATTTGTTTGTGTGTCTAGTTTAGCTCTCCTTTTACTCTAAATAAATACAATTACCATATAAATCCAATACAATAAAATCCTACTTTCTTACTACATTCTGCATTCTTACATCTTTTCTTCTATTTTTATTAACATACAATGTAAATATTACCTACTGGCTTGCATAGTCTCAACTATTATTAATCTATCATTCCCTCTATCAAAAATCTTATTTTTCCTCCCTAAAAACAACTCTTATCTATTTTTCTTATAGTATAAAAGCTCTAATTTCTTTATATTTATATTAATACTGGCTCGTTGGCTGGCGATAGCGGGATAGAGGGTGGGGGATATTTTTGAGGGTGTGTGTCTCCTGCCTGGGCTGTGCGTTTATGTTTTTAACAGCATCTCCACAAAAGAACTCAAGACAAAGTGGATAGAGTGACTCTCAATCAACTAGCCAGAAGGAAGATCCTACCAAAGAACATTTGAAATATAATCAGACAGCATAAACAAACGACATAAAGGGTAAACCAAGAACATCAGGCTCAGGATATCAAAGAGACTGCACCACTGAAACGCCCAGATCTCCGATAAAGAATCTCACACCACAAAGGAGGGAAGTCAAAGCAGACCATCAACCAAAAAATAAAAACAAACAAGAAGAGTCCAACATGGTAAGATGCAAAAATAACCCCTCAATGAAAAGAAAAGAGGAATCCTCAGAAAGAGAGATAGATGAAATAGACAAAGCCCACATGTCAGACATAGAATTCAAAATAATGGTGGTGAAGAAGCTCAATATACTCGAAACCTTAAAAACAACTATGACAACCTCCAAGGAAGTTACCAGCAGCTCCAAGAAAATTACAGAGAACTTGCAGAGAACTACACCAGCATAAAAAAAGACATAGAAATGATTAACAAGAACCAGGAAGTAATGAAGAATTCAATTTCTGAACTGAAAAACACAGTAGAATCAGTCAAAAGCAGACTAAACGAAGCAGAGGATCAGATTAGTGAGTTAGAAGATAATGTAGAGAAAAACTCCCAGACAATACAGCAAAATGAAAAAAGATTGAAAAAGTATGAATAAGATGTAAGAGAATTACAGGATAGCATGATAAGATATAATATCAGGATCATCAGAATTAGAGAGGGAGAAGAAAAGGAGCATGGAATTGAAAAACTGATAGGAGAAATAGTGACAGAAAATTTTCCGAACCTGATGAGAGAAAAAGTTATACAAGTTCAGGAAGCACAGAGAGTTCCAATTAAGAGGAACCCCCCAAAACCCACTCCAAGGCACATCATAATTAAAATGGCAACATTTCAAGACAAAGAGAGAATCCTAAAAGCAGCAAGAGAAAAACAGCAAATAACATACAAGGGAGCTCCAATAAGGCTATCAACGCATTTCTCAACAGAAACACTACAAGCCAGAAGGGAATGGTCAAAAATATTTCAAGCAATGAAAAACAAAGGCCTACAACTAACAATACTCTACCCAGCAAGGCTCTCATTCAAAATAGAAGGTGAAATAAGGAGTTTCTCAGACAAAGGAAGACTAAAAGAATACATCTCCACCAAACCAGCATTGCAAGAGATGCTAAAGGGAGAGTTCTAAGAAAAAAGAAGAAAAAAAAAAGAGAGAGAGAGAGAGAGAGAGAGAAGAGAGGAACAGAGGTACAAAGGGAAATGAATAAATACACGCCAATAATAACCTTAAATGTAAATGGATTAAATGCTCCAATTAAAAGACATAGGGTAACGGAATGGATAAGAAAACAGGACCCACATATTTGCTGTCTACAAGAAACACACCTCAAAAATAAAGATTTACACAGACTGAAAGTAAAGGGATATAAAAAAATATTCCAAGCAAATGGACCAGAAAAAAAAGCCGGGGTAGCAGTCCTCATATCAGACAAAACGGATTTCAAAGCAAGGGTAATAAAAAGAGACAAAGAAGGACATTTCATAATACTTAAAGGAACAATCAATCAAGAAGATATAACATTGATAAACATATATGCACCCAACATAGGAGCACCCAAATACATAAAGCAAATACTAGAAGACCACAAGAAGGATATCAACAACAACACACTCATAGTAGGGGACTTCAACACTCCATTAACAACAATAGACAGATCATCAAAGCAAAGAAACACCAAGGATATACAGGCACTGAACAACACACTAAACCACATGGACTTAACTGATATATATATATATAGAACTTTCTACCCCAAAGAAGCAAAATATACATTTTCAAATGCACATGGGACATTTTCAAAGATAGACCATATGATAGGACACAAAACAAGCCTCAACATATTCAAGAAAATTGAAATCATATCAAGCATCTTTTCAGTCCACAATGCCTTGAAACTAAAAATGAATCTCACAGAAAAAAATCAAAGACACCCAAACTCACTGAGAATGAATAACATGCTATTAAATAATGAATGGGTTAACAATGACATCAAAGAGGAAATCAAGAAATTTCTAGAAGCTAATAATAATAATGAGCACACAACAGCCCAAAACCTATGGGACACAGCAAAAGCAGTCCTGAGAGGGAAGTTCATAGCAATACAGGCATATCTGAAAAAGACAGAAGAATCTCAAATAAAAAACCTAACCATAAAGCTACAAGAACTAGAACAACAACAACAAACAAAGACTAGGGCAAGTAGAAGGAAAGAAATCATCAAGCTCAGAGCAGAACTAAATGACATAGAGACTAAACAAACAATCCAAAAGATCAACAAAACTAGGAGCTGGTTCTTCGAAAAAATAAACAAAATCAACAAGCCTCTAGCCAGGCTCATCAAGAAAAAAAGAGAGAAGACCCAAATAAACAAAATCAGAAATGAAAGAGGAGAAATCACGACTGATACCACAGAAATACAAATGATAGTTAGAAATTACTAGATACAAGTGTATGGCAAGAAATTTGACAATCTAGAAGAAATGGACAAATTTCTAGAAACACACAACTTTCCAAAACTGAATCAAGAAGAAGTAGAAAGTCTCAACAGACCAATAACAAAGAAGGAAATTGAAACAGTAATCAAAAATCTCCCTGCACACAAAAGCTCTGGACTGGACGGCTTCACAGGTGAATTCTACAAAACATTTAGGGAAGAACTAACTCCTACCTCCTCAAACTATTCCAAAAAATCCAAGAAGAGGGGAAAAATCCCAATCTCTTTCTATGAAGTCAGTATTACCCTAATCCCAAAACCAGGTCAAGACACAACAAAGAAAGAAAACTACAGGCCAATATCACTGATGAACATAGATGCCAAAATCCTCAATAAAATATTGGCAAACAGGATCCAGCAATACATCAAAAAGATCATACATCACGATCAAGTGGGATTCATCCCAGGGATGCAAGGATGGTTTAATATTTGCAAATCAATAAATATAATACATCACCTTAACAGAATGAAAGACAAAAATCACATGATCATATCAATAGATGCAGAAAAAGCATTTGATAAAGTACAATACCCATTTATGATGAAAACACTCAGCAAAATGGGAATAGAGGGAGCATACCTTAACATAATCAAGGCTATATATGAGAAGCATGTGGTCAACATCATACTCAATGGACAAAAACTGAAAGCATTCCCCCTGAACTCAGGAACTAGACAAGGTTGTCCACTCTCTCCACTCCTATTCAACATAGTGTTGGAAGCCTTAGCCACAGCAATCAGACAAGAAAAAGAAAAGGCATCCAAATTGGGAAAGAAGAAGTAAAACTTTCATTATATGCAGATGACATGATAATATACCTAGAAAATCCTATAAACTCCACTAAAAAACTACTTGATATAATAAGTGAATTTAGCAAAATAGCAGGGCACAAAATAAATATACAGAAATCTAAGGCATTTCTGTACACCAACAATAAAATATCAGAGACAGAGACAAAAAAGAAAATACCATTTACTATAGCAACAAGAAAAATGAAGTACCTTGGAGTAAACTTAACTAAAGAGATAAAAGACTTATACTCTGAAAATTACATAACATTGAAGAAAGAAATTAAGGAAGATACAAATAAATGGAAGCAAATACCATGTTCTTGGATGGGAAGAATCAACATCATCAAAATGGTCATACTACCCAAAGCAATTTACAGATTCAATGCAATCCCTATTAAAATATGAATGACATATTTTACAGACCTAGAACAAATACTCCATAAATTCATATGGAACCAAAAAAGACCCCGAATAGCAAAAACAATCTTGAGACAGAAGAACACAGCAGGAGGAATCATGATACCAGACACCAAACAATACTACAAAGCCACTGTGATCAAAACAGTCTGGTACTGGCATAAGAACAGACATATAGATCAGTGGAACAGAATAGAGAGTCCAGAAATAAACCCAGGCCTCTATGGCCAACTAATATTTGATAAAGGAGGAAAGAACATAAAATGGAGTGATAAGAGCCTCTTTAACAAATGGTGGTGGGAGAACTGGATAGGGACTTGCAAAAAAATGAAACTAGACCACCAACTTACATAACACACGAGAATAAGCTCAAGATGGATCAAAGACTTAAATGTATGCCATGACACCATAAAAGTCCTAGAGGAAAACACAGGCAAGAAAATTTCAGATATCTCACGTAACAATTTCTTCATGGATACATCTCCTAAAGCAAGAGAAATAAAGAAAAAAATAAACAAATGGGATTACATGAAACTAAAAAGTTTCTGCTCAGCAAAAGAAAACATCAGCAAGATGAAAAGGAAACCAACCATATGGGAAAACATATTTGCCAATGACATCACAGACAGGGGACTGATCTCCAAAATATATAAAGAGCTAATACGACTCAACATCAAGAAAACAAACAACCTAATTAGAAAATGGACAAAGGACCTGAACAAACACTTCTCCGAAGAGGACATACAGAAGGTCCATAGACACATGAAAAATTCTCAACATCATTAGCCGTCAGGGAGATGCAAATAAAAACCACAATGAGATACCATTTTACACCAGTCATAATGGCCATCATCAACAAATCAACAAACAACAAGTGCTGGCGAGGATGTGGAGAAACGGGAACCCTACTGCACTGTTGGTGGGAATGCAGACTGGTACAGCCACTATGGAATTACGTCAAAAAATTAAAAAGGGAACTGCCTTTTGAATCAGCGATTCCACTAAAAGGATTATACCTGAAGAATCTTGAAACACTAATTCAAAAGAACTTATGCATCCCTATGTTCATTGCAGCACTGTTTACAATAGCTAAGTGCTGGAAACAACCTAAGTACCCATCTGTAGATGAGTGGATCAAAAAACTGTGGTACATTTACACAATGGAATACTATGCAGCAGAAAGAAAGAAGGAACTCCTGCCATTTGCAACAACATGGATGGAACTAGAGAGAATTATGCTTAGTGAAATAAGCCAGGCAAAGAAAGAAAAATACCATATGATATCACCTAATACAGGAAACTAAAGAACAACACAAACAAAGGAACTAAATAGAACAGGGAGCAGAATAACAGTCAATAGGGGGGAGGGGGGAGGGAGAGAAGGGGGATAAGTAAGGGAAGGGTTTAGTCTAGGAACGTGTATAAATGACTCATGGACATGGACAACGGGGAGGGATATGATTGTGGGAAAAGGGGTGTGCTGGGTGGGGGAGAGAAACGGGGGAAAATGGGACAACTGTAATTGAAAAACCAAAAAAAAAAAAAAAAAAAAAAGCCACTTTTGTCACTCAACTATTAATACAAATTAGGCCACTTTGGGCATATATTTATTTATTTTTTTAAAATTGTGACAAGTTTTTACTTAGAAAACATATTCCACTCATTATATTATGGAAACATGATATTTATGAGCCTCCCATTTTGTGCTTTAGTAGTAAATTAGCCACAGCATGAATGTTAAGTGAAAAGTAAATCCTTGTAATTCTGAAAGACAGGACTATAGAATTTCAATAATAATATAGTAAAAGTATCCTTTACACTTCTCTTAAAGACAGAATAAGAGGGGTTTCAAATAATAGGATACAAATAGCATACAAAATGATAATAGTATATAAAGGTTCTCTCTGCCTTTCTCCCTTCGTCCTTTTTCCACTAGTTTATTTTAAAGCATATGTCTAACTAATTATTTCCAAAGTCATTTATAATCCAGAAGCTAGTTATAATATGTTGTCATTGATAAAGTTCTTCCCTGTATTTTGATCTTGAAAGAACAAATCCAACCCTCTTTTTATCTCTACACATTCTTTTATTTCCACAGTTACAACATTACATGAAACTGTGATTAAAATAAGGATCGTAATTTTAATAGAGCATTTGCTTTTCATATTAACTAAGGTTGTTTAAGATGAAAATTCTATTCACCCTTTCCCCCCTACACTCTTTTGATTGCTTCCTGGATTGTCCAATTCACAAGTAAAAAATATGGTATAATAGGTTCATTTATGAAGATTTTTCTAGAAATAAAATAAGGATATCTTTGAAGTTGAAACTTTTCCCAAATAAAACAGATAATCATTGAGTTAACAAAGCTTCCAGAACTGGAAACCTTCAGGAGATAGATGATAGAGGAAACCAAATGTAGTATAAGAACTTGGATATTGGTATCAAGTAAAACTAGCTTTAAATCCTAGAGTTACCATCTGAGTGACTTTGGACAAACTAGTGGTTTTCCAACTGACAGGGAGAAAACAGAACTCTTCCCCCCTACTCTCAATCTGGTTCTTCTTTTGTCTTCCATATCAGTTATATGAGAGCACAACCATGTACCCAGTAATGAGCCAAAAATTGTAAGAATTATCCTCATTTTTTTTCCTATCTCTCATCATAAATTCAACCATTAGGATTCTCAAATATGTCTTCCCTTCTCTCTCTCCTTTCAATCACTACAATTCACATCCAAAGCTCCATCATATAATACTTGAACCATTGTAATAATTTCTTAACTTTCCCCATATCATTCATTATACACATAGCATCCAACATATTCTTTTGAAAATGTATTATTTTTAAAATTTTTAATTACATTTATTGGGGTGACATTGGTTAGTAAGATTATACAGATTTCAAGTATACATTTCTGTGATACATGACTTGTATATTGCAATGTGTGACCACCAACCAAAATAAAATCATCTTCTGTCACCATATATTTAAACCCCTTAATCCTTTACTATTCCCTTACCCCTTTTCCATCTGGTAACCATCATACTGTTGTCTGTGTCTATGAGTCTTTTTTGTTTGTTTTTATTACTTGTATATTTGTTGCTTTCAGCTCTATATCCCACATATCTGTGAAACCATATAGTTCTCAACTTTTTCTGTCTGACTTATTTCACTTAGCATGATATTATCAAGGTCCAAAAACAACTCATTTTGTAATTGTATCATAAAGAATAAAATACCTAAGAATAAACTTAACAAAGATGTAAAAACTGCAAAGTATTATTAAAAGAGATTGAAAAAGGTACAATGAAGTAAAAAGATATTTCATGTTCATGGATTGGAAGAATCAACATTGTTAAAATGGCCATATTACCCAAATCAATATACAGATTTAATGCAATCCCCATCAAAATCCTAATGACATTTTTTAAAGAAATAAACCCTTCCCCCCAAAAAATAAGATTTGTATGGAACCACAAAAGACCCCAATACCCAAAGCAATTAAAAAACAAAAAAACAAACAAACAACAACAACAAAAAAAAAAAAACCAAAGGTAAATGTATCACATTCCCCAACTTCAAATTATACTACAAAGCTACAACAATCAAAACAGTATGGTACTGGGAGAAAAACAGACCAATGAAACAAAATTGAAAGCCTCCCCAAAACCCACATGTATATGAACAAATAATTTTTGACAAAGGAGCCAAAAAACATGCAATAGAGAAAAGAAAGCCTCTTCAATAAATGCTGCTGAGAAAATTGAAAGGCCATATGCAAGAGAATGTAACAAGACTACAGTTTGTCCCCATATACAAAAATTAACTCAAAATGGACCAAAGACCTAAATGAAAGATCTGAAACAAATTACATGAAAGAAAACATAGATACCAATCTTATGGACTTTGGACTTAGAGAAGATTTTATAAATTTGATTCCAAAGGCAAGAGAAGGCAAAAAAAAAAAAAAAAAGGAACAATAGCAAACTAAAAAAACTTTTGCACAGAAAAATAAAACATCAACCAAAAAAGGCAAACAACCAAATGGGAGAAGAACTCATACAAGTCAACACAAGCAAAAAACAATCCAACTTAAAAATAAAAATAAAAAAAATAAGCAGAGGACCTGAACAGACACATCTTCCAAGAAGGTATTCAAATGGCCAACAGCTATATTAAAAGATGATCAACTTCTGTAGCTGTTAGGGAAATGCAAATCAAAACTATAATGAAATACCATCTCACACATGTTAGAATGGTTAGCATCAACAAGACAGATTATAACAAGTGTTGGAGAGGTTGTGGAGAAAAAGGAATCCTCATTCACTGTTGGAGGGAATGTAAACTGGTACAGCCACCATGGAAAACAGTATGGAAATTCCTCCAAAAATTAAGAATAGAGTTACCATATAATCCAGCACCCCATGTTCTGGCTACCTGAAAAATTTGAAAACACTTATTCTCAAAGATATATGTACCCCTATATTCATTGCAACATTATTATTTAAAATTTAAATAAAGTCATTTAGTCCTTTGCTTATAACCTACTTAAGGGATTTGAATATACTACTTGTAATAGGAATGCTACTTAGCTAGGCTTACAAAGCTTTATATAATTTCACCTTACTTATGTCTTCAGTTTCTTCTCATAGCATTCTTCTCCTCATCCATTATAACCCAGACACTTTAGTTCTATTCATAATGCTTTTCCTCCATCTAACCCTCAACTCTCATCTTAAATATCCTTTTCTTGACCATTCTTAAGGGGACATGAAGTTATTCAAAATTTTATCACCCTATATTATTTATGTTTTATTCAGTTCTATAGTTTTTTACAAAGCACATAAAACATATTCCTTAATTGCCTGTGGATTAATTGAATAAACTCAATTAAGGCTCATTTGTTACTGTAAAATATAGATAATTTTATCAGAGTTGAAACAGAAGTCATATGGGGCAAGGTATGTTCAGTGTTTAGCCCAGTGTCTGGGGCAAAATAAGACTTCATAAATGGTAGCTGTTGGTCTTGATTTTGTTAATATAGTGACTACAATAGGGACTTGCAAAAGACCTCTTATTAAGAAATAACATTTCTCCCAACTGTAAAGGGATTAAAGTTTTTTTCCATTTTCAGTACATATTATTAAAACAGTGCTTTTATGTAAATGGCCAGGAAATGAATGAATGACAGCATTTTAAGCTAACCTGGGCCATGTTACTGCTGATACATGTAAAATACCTTTATACTTTCTTTTTATTTAACTTCCTGAGATTTTAAACACTGCCAGACTTGGCTTTCTTGTGTATTAGCAGAAAGCTGAAAGAGATAAATTAGGAGAATCTGTCAGGTTGGAAGATGAATAGATTTAGATTTACATTTGGTCTCTACTTGCTGATAAGCCTCTAACAACCACTTGTTCACACCATGCGTCAACTTCTCCATGCGACTTCTTCTTAGGCTTATTGAGAAAGATAAATAAGATACTAAATGTAATTTACCTAGCACAATGTTTTAATATGTCACTGATGTTCAATTAGTAACACTTTCTGTATGTCACAGAAATAGCCCTAGGAGCAGCATTTGGACTTTTGTCCCTAAGTTAGTATGTGAACTTGTGCTGATTTTATTTATTTCATTTCTTTACCCTGTCCCTGAGAGTGGCGATGTGACCATACTATTGTTTTTGCTCATAGATTCAGTCTTTGTTAGTAATAACACTTAATATGACAACACAAAGCCAAAATGAATAATAAAATAAATAATGATGGCTTTATAGGGGCTAGTGAATCATTTTTTTAAAGAAGTCTTGTTGGTAGTTTGGTTTCTTAGATTTTAAAAAAATGCTTGTTTTCACAAATTTGCAATGAAAACTGGAATTTAATACTACCTATCATCCTAAGGAATTTAAACTTGAATTATTGCAACGGTATATTAAACTCACTCTAAAAAAATGACTGTGATTCTGCTTCAGAGATTCTTCCTTGTACAGGCACATGAGCACACTACTATAATGCCCACAGAGCAAACTGCTTCACTGAGCTGCAGCGATGGCCTTTCCACAGAGAAAGTTTGCAGGGTTGTCAACAGCTCTAAATGCAGCTTTCTCCTAAGTGAGGTAAATGCCTCTTCGCATTGTTTTCTTCCCAGGTGATTCAAGCTGCAAGGTAGATGACTAGAACTCAAATGCTGGAAAATAGAGGAAAGTAAACTGTGTCATTTCTCAAAGTTTTAGTCAAAATGTGTTCATCAGAAGCAGAGTTAAAATAATAGTCCAAACAATAGTGTGAAAAAGCACTCAGTTTTCCCAGCTATTCCTGTTCAGCATCTGGTTCCATTATTTTCATTCCTCCATTCAATTTGAAGCATTTTTATCCTTCAGATCATCTTGAGCATATCATCACTCAGATCTAAAGCTTAAGACAGAGTCAGTTATGTTGAAAATGATGGGCACACAACACAGTCCCTAGAGGGGACCTAGGGAAGCACTTGCAGTTTGTAATATAGCATCAATCAACTTTTAAGTCATGGACCAAAGTTATCTTCTTCTTCTTTCCTTTTTTCTCCCAAGATTATTGAGGAATAATTAAAAAAGATAATTGTATGTATTTAATGTGCACAACATGATGATTTAACATAAATATACATTGTAGAATGATTATCACAATCAAGATAATTAATACATCAATCATCTCACTTTTTTGTGTATGTATGCTAACAATGCTTAAGGTGTACTTTCAAGTATACAATACTATATTACTAACTATAGTCACCATGCTGTACATTAGATCCTCAGAATTTATTCTTCTTATAAATGAAATTTTGTACACTTTGATCTCCATCTCCCCATTTACCACTTCTCCTAAAGTTTTCTTATGAGTTATTATTGGGCAGGGAGCACACAGGCATAAGTGATGTTTACAAATTTTTAGTTAAAAATATAAGACCTAGTAAATGTAAATTGCAATAAATTTCTAAAACCCAATTTGGATAAGAATGTTAGAAGAGTTCAAACTCTTTGGCTCAGTAATTTCATTACTAAGACTTTATTCTAAAGAAGGATGCAGAAAATCAGATAATGCTCAAAACAAAATATTTATTCTCCTTAAGGAATACTTTTAATTATAGAATATAAAATGTATGCATTTATATTGATCTGAATGGGAATATATAAAGTGCTAATGGTGATTATCACTGGTTATAAAATTATGGGTGGATTAATATATTGAGGTACAATTAACATAAAATAAATATTCACCTCTCTTAGGTGAACCTTTCAATGACTTTTGATGAAGATAACCACACCATAATTAAGATATAGGACATTTCTGTCACTCCAAAGAGTTCTTTCCTGCCTTTTTGTAACAAACACAACCCTAACTGGCACTAGGGAAGCAATGATTTGCTTTCTGTCAATATAGATTAGTTTTGCATGTTCTAGAATTTTATATAATAGAATGAACACTTTCATATAGGGTGTTTTTCACTCAGCACATTCCTTTTTTTTTTTTTTACTCCCTCCCTGAGGATATTCCTACTAACTTTAGAGAAAGAGCAAGGGAGAGATAGAGACAGAGACTGAGAGAGACATCAATTGAACACTTCCTGTATGCACCCCCAACTCCTGACCAGGTATCGAACCTGCAACCCTTTGGTGCACAGGACTACATACACCAACAAACCAAGCCAGCAGGCCAGGGCTCAGCCAGCATATTTCTTGAATGCATCATTGTCTCTCTCTCTCTCTCTCTTTTTTTTTTTTTTGGCATAACTCCTTTTTTCTCAGCTCATATCTGAGATTTATCAAGGTTGTTTCATATGTTATTGAATATATTAATAGTTTGTTCCTCTTTATTGCTGAGTGTGCTGAGAAGTATCCTATTTATGTTATTATATTTGTTTATTCATTTGTCTATTGATGAGCATTTGGGTTGTTTCCAACACTTGAAAATTATAGAGAAGAATAAGAATATTTATGTATTAATCTCTGTGAACATTTTTCTTGGGTAAAATGCCAAGGAGGAAAATTATATTTAAGTGTGGATGTTTGAATACACTGTCCAGAAACAGTCCAGCCATTGTTAATATAATGAGTGATTTGCATGACATCAATGTAACCTGGCAGCCAAGGAGAGTGGACTGGAATGCACTTGCATGAACAATGATGACTTCACTGTACTAGCCAGTGGGGGGTGGTAGACTCCATTGAGTTAGCATGTGTACCATGTGGCCATGGCATTCAAAATGACTGAGTAGAGAAACTGCATTAAATTTTGTGTTAAGCTTGAACATTCCTCCATGGAAACTATTTGGATGATTCAGAAGGCTTTCTGGGATGATACGAGGAGTGCAGTGCAAATAAAAGTGTGGCACAAATGCTTCAAAGATGGTTGAGAATCTGTTGAAAGTGATCTACATTCTGGAAGGCCTGTAATAAACAGAATACCTGAGAATCTTGAACATGTATGGGCTGCCATCAATAAAGATTGGCAACTGACAGTGTGAGAACTAGAAGCTTATCTAGGCAGTTCCTAAAATACTGAGTCTGAGATTTTGATGCAGGACCTTGTCATGAAATATGTGATGGCAAAATTTGTTCCATGGTTTCTGCTACCAGAGCAGAAAGAGCATTTACTATAGTTTCTAATGACTTGATTTAAACCACTACAAATGAACCAGATTTCCTTAAGAAGGTCATATAACCAGAGATGAATCATGGGTCTAGGGCTATACTCCAGAAATGAAGGCCCCATCATTTCAATGGAAGTCGCCTGATTCTCCATGCCTGAAGAAGGCACAGCAAAGTTGCAGCATGATCAAGACAATGTTAACTGTGTTTTTTGATTGGGAAGGTGGTGTCCGTCATGAATATGCCTCTCCAGGCCAAACAATTAATGAGTACTACCTCAATAACCTATGGTGGTTGATAGATGCAATACAATGAAAATGGCTGCAGCTATGGGAAACTAATGATTGGCAGCTTCACCAGGACAATGTGCCTGCTCATGTATCATGTCTCCTGCTGAGTTTTTTTGTGAAACATCAAATCAACCAGGTGATTCAGTTCCCCCTACAGCCCAGATTTGATGCCCTGCAACTTCTAACTTTTTCCAAAACTAAAATCACCTTTGAAAGGGAAGATTTCAGACCATCTCTGAGATTCAGGAAAATACAATAGGGCAGCTGATGGCAATTCCAACAAAGGATTTTGCAGAGTGTTTTAAACAGTAGAAGAGACACTGAGATAACTGTGTGAGGTCACAAAGTGCCTACTTTGAAAGGGACTAAGATGTCATTGTCCTATATACAATATTTCTTGTTTCTTCTTCAATAAATGTCTCTTTTTCAGATTATATGGTTGGATATGTTCTGGACAAATCATATATATACACACAAAACACCTCCCAAACGTCTTCAAAGTGGTGTTAATATATGAAAATCCCACTTGTTTCACAAATGTCAAAATTTGGTATTAGCAGGCTTTTACATTTTAACCATTTTAGTTACTGTGAAGTGGAATCTCACTGGGTTTTCAATTTGCATTTCCCTGATAACTAAAGATGTTGAATATCTTTCACATGCTCATTAGCCACTATTTTGGTATAAAGTGTTCAAATATTTTGCACATTTTCTTTAAAATTGTGCTTGTTATCTGATTGTTAGTTGTAAGTATTTTTATATATTCTGCATATAAGGTATAAGTATTATATATATTTTTTCAATTTGTGGCTTGCATTTTCATTTTCTCAATTAGGTATTTTAATTTTTTTAAATTTAAGACTTATTCTCTCAATTTTTAAAGTATATTTTATTGATTATGCTATTACAGTTTTCCTAATTTTCCTCCTTTGTCCCACTCAGTCCAGTACCCCTCTTCCCTCCAGCAACCTGCCCCCATGCTTAGTTCATGTCCATGGGTTGTGCATATAAGTTATTTGGTTTCTCCATTTCCTTTACTATTCTTAACACCCCCTGTCTATTTTGTACCTATCAATTACTCTTCTCAATCCCTGTGTCTTTCCCCCATTTTTCTCCTTCCCCCTCCCCATTGATAACCCTCCAAATGATTTCTGTATCTATGATTATGTTCCTGTTCTAGTTGTTTGCTTAGTTTGTTTTTGTTTTGTAGATTTAGTTGTTGATAGTTGTGAGTTTATTGTCATTTTACTATTCGTAGTTTGATCTTCTTTTTCTTAAATATTCCCTTTAACATTTCATGTAATAAGGGCTTGGTGATGATGAAGTCCCCCCCCCCCCTTTTTTATTTGATATATTATATTTTTCTGCTGTAAAAGCTTTATTTAGTTCTATTTTTTAATGTCTTCCATTTATCTCATCATTAATTTTATGTTTCTGTTTTTAATTCTTGAGCATATTTATAGTATTTGTTTTAAAATTCTTATCTTGTTGTTGTTGGCAGCCGTCCGTCTCGAGAGACGATGGTGTAGCTTCTTAAGAGTCTATCTGCACCGCCGAGAATGGCTGTGCAGTCCGACTCGGGAGTGACACGGTATCTGTCTCCTCCCATGTTGAATTGACATCTTGCGATGACGCTGGAGTGTCCTCTCCAGTGAAGCTGAAGCTACAGAGCCTGGGCAGGGTGATATGGAGGGTCTGCTGTTGCCCATGCAGCAGACCCCCCCTCTCTTCGCAGCTGAAGGGTCCAAGGGAAAGACGGAGTCGATACAGCTTGGCTTCAGGTGCACCGCAGGAGTTGCCGGTGTTGACTACAACGTCAAACCGCCTTAGGGACTCCGGCTCCGGATTTTCTGTCGGGGTTTACTCCCTTAGCCTTTCCCCTGAAGAGGTATGCCGCAAGGCAGCGGAGGTTTTTTGGAGTCAGAGTTTTCCTTCTCTGATGTGCCCTGACTGGAAGATCGAACCAGCGACACTTAGCTCGCAGGCCGACGCTCAATCCACTGAGCCAAACCAGCCAGGGCTGTTAAAGTTACATAGGTTTAACAATATAGAATAAATGTAAGGTTCCTACTTCATGGGTGTGTGTGTGTGTGTGTGTGTCTGGAAAGTAATACCTGCAATAAGTGAGGGAATACTGTAATTTCAAAACCAGATAAAGACACTACAAAAAATGAAAACTATAGCCCAATATCCCTGATGAACACAGATGCTAAAATTCTCAACAAAATGTCAGCAAACTGAATTCAGTAATACATTAAAAAGATCATACATCATGATCAAGTGGAATTTATTCTGAAGATACAAATTGGTACAATATTTGCAAATAAATAAACATGATTCACCACATAAAATAAAGAATAAAAATCACATTATCTTATCAATAGGTACAGAAAAAGCATTTGATAAAATCCAGTACCCAGTTATGATAAAGACTCAGGAATATAATAAAGACCATATATGACAAAACCACAGCCAACATCATATTTAATAAACAACAACTAAAAGCATTTCCCTTAAGGTCAGGAACAAGATAGGGATGTCCGCTTTCACCACTCTTATTCAACATACTACTAGAAATTCAAGACACAGCAATCAGACAATAAGGAGAAATAAAAAGCACCCAAGTTTGAAAGGAAGAAGTAAAATTGTCATTATTTGTAGCTGACATAATATTGTATATAGAGAACCCTAAAGATTCCACCAACAAAACTACTAAAACTGATGAATACATTCAGTACACTACCAGGATATAAAAGAAATATCCAGAAATCAGTTGCATTTTTATACATCAATAATGAACTACCAGAAAGGGAAACTAAGAAAATAATCTCATTTATAATTGCATCCAAAAACATAAAATACCAAGGAATAAATTTAACCAAGGATGTAGAAGACCTATATCCAGAAAATTATGACACTGAAGAAAGAAAGTGAAAAAAATACAAAAAAGTGGAAGCATACACCACATTCATGGACTGGAAAAATGAACATCATTAAAATGTCCATACTACCTAAAGCAATCTATAGATTCAACGCAACTCCTATAAAGATACCAATGGCATATTTCTCAGAACTAGAACAAATATTCCAAAAATTTACATGGAATCACAAAAAAGACCCAAATAGCCACAGATATCTTGAGAAAGAACAAAATAGAAAGAATCACACTACCTGATATCAAACTATGTTACTGGCCACAGTAATAAAAAAAAAGCATGGTACTGGCATAAAAACAGACATATAGATCAATAGAACAGACTAGAGAGCCTAGAAATAAATCCATGACTTTATGGTCAATTAATATTTGACAAAGGAGGCAAAAACATACATACAATAGGATTAAGCTAGTCTATTCAATAAATGATATTGGAAAACTTGGACAGATACATTCTATAAAAAGAAACTAGACCACCTTCTTACACCCTACACAAGAATAAACTGAAAATGGATAAAAGACTTAAATGTTAGACTCAAAACTATAAAAATCCCCACAAAACACTTAAGTAGTAAAATCTTGGACAGTTCTCATAGCAATATTTTCCCCCCCGATATATTGCCTCAGGCAAGGGAAACAAGAGAAAAAAAATGGGACTATATCAAAGTAAAAAGTTTTTGCATAGCAAAGGAAAGCAACAAAATGAAAAGACAACTCACTGAATGGGGAAACATATTTGTCAATGATACATCTGATAAGGGGCTAATATCCAAAATTTATAAGGAACTTATACAACTCAGCACCAAAAAAACAAACAATTCAATTAAAAAATGGGCAAAGAGCCTGATAGACACTTCTCCAAAGAGGAAATACAGATAGCCAATAGACATGAAAAAATGCTCAACATCACTAATTATCATAGATGTGCAAATTAAAGCAACAATGAGATATTATCTCACACCTATCAGAATGGTTATCATCAATAGATCAACAAACAACAAGTGCTGGCGAGGATGTGGGGAAAAGGGAACCCTCACACACTGTTGGTAGAAATGGAGATAGGTGCAGCCACCGTGGCAGGCATTATGGAGGTTCCTCAAAAATTAAAAATGTAACTACCTTATGAACCAGCAATTCCACTTCTGAGAATATATTTGAAGAAACATGGAACACTGATTTGAAAGAATATATGCATACCTATGTTCACTGCAGTGTTATTTATAATAGCTAAGATATGGAAGCAACCAAGTGCCCAACAGTAGATGAATGAATAAAAAAATCTGTGGTACATTTACACAATAGAATACTACTCAGCCATAAAAAAGAAGGAAATCTTACCTTTGTGACAGTATGGATGGACCTGGGGAGTGTGGTGCTAATTGAAATAAGTCCATCAGAGAAAGACAAGCACCACATGATTTCACTTATATTTGGAATCTAATGAACAGAATAAACTAACAAACAAAATAGAAACAGACTCATAGATACAGGGATCAGAATGACAACTGTCAGAGGAGAGGGAAGTTGTGGGGCAACACCATTTATCCCCCCTTTACCCTCTTCTACCTTCCCCACCCTCCTTTCCCTCTGGTAATCACAGTGTTGTTGTCTGTGTCTATGAGTTTTGTTTTCCTTGCTGAATCCCTTCACCTTTTTTCACCCAAATTCTTATCTACTAATTCTATAATCTATCATATATGAATCTGTTTCTATTGATTATTTTTTCCTAGTTATAGTTCACATTTTCTTGCTTCTTTTCATTTCTAGTAATTTTTTATTGAATGCTTTTTATTTTTGAATTTCTTTGGTTTTATTTTAAAAATAACCAAACTTTGTTTCTATAATCAATTAAGAAAGTTTTGGGTGAACTTTATCTTTTCAAGGCCAGTGTAGAGTAGCCTTTATTTTAATTATAGTTTAACCCTTTCATTAAGATGAGACATTTCTGTAGTCCTTACAGAATGTCTCAGGTGTTTATAAGGGACTCTGTGCTGTGACTGGACAGGCCTCCCAAATCACCTAGTCCTGAGCAAACTCAGGGATTATTCACTTTACAGCTCTCCAGTGGATCTTTTCTTAGCCTTGTAGAATTTCTTCATGCATACATATATAATAGCTTATAGTAACAGGTTCTACAGAACTCATATGTGAATTTTTTTTTTAAAAATCTTTCCCTGCTTACCTCCTGCTCTGTATGTACTGTCTGCTTCATCTTCCTGTATTTTAATCACTGTCTTTTTTGGGGGGGGGGCAAAATATCCAAAGTTTATTCTCCAACAGTCAACATCAGCAGGTACAGCTATAGGGTTCTCTCCGTACACCATACATTCACAAGGACTACAGTGAGCAAGGCTCTGGCGTGTCCTCTGTAACAGCATTCACTTCACAGTGTGAACAGGTACTATCATTGTGTTCACTTACAATCCCAGGAGGAAAGGCACAACATGGCAAAAACAAAACAATGTTTCTGGATCCACAAGTCAGGTGCAATCACTCAGAGACCAGCTTTTGATCTTCCCACTCTACATTTCCACTTTGAGGGGGAAAAACTCCTCCATGCAGAAATTAGGGTCTTTCCTTTTTCCTCGTTAAACCATAAAAGCAGTGTTTATTGTTAGCTTCATATTACATATACAGAAAAGGGGATTAAAAAAAAATCACAGAAACATCTCGAACATCCAGCTGCTCCCACCAATACATCAACCCTTAGGTTTAAGAAAGGGACTAGAACACTTTCAGCGGTCATAAAATAGGAAAAGAGAGTAAGGCTACAAAAATAAAAAATAAATGAGGTAGATAAATTAAATCTTTCATACCCAGGACTTGCCTGTTCCAACTTCGTCACCTTCATGCAACAACAGGGGGGGAAATAATCTTCAAAATTACTTAGCGTTAAGTCACATCAGGGAAGTGTTTATAAAAATTAATATGTGAACCTCTAATAAGAAACATGCCCTTCCATGAGTTTCTTCAAGAATGAAAAACCCATTTCTTTGATAGAATAGACACTGGCAAACTAAATTAAGTCACCTGAGGTCCCCCGCTCAGGTGCACACCTGGCCTGGTGTTCAGGAAGAAGGTGGCATCTGGAAAGCACAGGGGATACATTGGCACTTATTGACCTTGTACTTCAATAAGCAGCAACATGCATGGACTCCCTAAGGACTACCATCAGTTCATTGGAGGGCACCCTACTTAAGGTCCAAGGCTGAAGAAATTTTGTAGTTCTACAACCTTAGTCAAAAAAAAAAAAAAAGTACATTCAAAGAAAATGGGTGCAGGGTTGGGTGGCACATCAAGCAGGTCCCTAAGAATGACAGATGTATTTACCCACATACCATCACCAGAGAAACACATAGCACCCCTCCCCCCGATTAGGCTAAACAGTTGTCTTTTCCACTGTGGTTCAATAAGTTCCAACTTGAAAACAGGTGGCAGTCTTTGGAAATAGTTACTCTAGCCTGGACAAAGTTTTCATGTATAGTTTGTCTCAAGTAACAAAGCTACTTTGCAAGACCCGCTTTTTTCCAAAATTAAGAAAAAATACTAGTCTGTATTTATGTTCCTATAACTTTTTTTTTGCAAAGCATCATAGCAACATCGTGATTGTAGGACTTGCCTGAGGTTGTGGTTACAACTGTAAACATCGTCTGCACATCAGTAAGAAAACAAACAGGAGGAGATAGGTTCCTTACTTAAAAAAACAGAAACAAAATCAAAAACAAGAACAGTCCCGTTCACGAGCAACCGCTGCGCTTCTCCTTCCTGCCGCTTAGCTGACTGCTATCTTGTTTTCCTCCATAAAGTGAGGGAACTGGTGCTTCGGGACGCTGTCGGCTGCCCCCGGCTTCTCTGCATGGGCGCTGGCAGCTGACTGAGAGCCATCAATTTTGGCGACAGTGGTGTTATTGACCACGGAGCTGGCCCCCAGGGACACCGGGAGAGTAGGAATGCCTCCGCCCTGGATCACTGAGATCTCGTTGGTCTTCATGGCCAGACCTCCATTGAGCATGGTCGTGTACTGGTTCCACATGACAGGGTCCACGTTCATGGAAGGGGCTACGATTTCCTTGGGAAACACCTCTGGGGCCCTCTTTGCATCTGCTCCTAGAAGAGCCGTGGTGTTCTCGATGGCCAGCTTCCTCCCACGGCAAGCAGAGCTATTGTTGGAGCCATGTGTCATCTAGTGGACCTTCAGGTTACTTTCAGTGGTGAAAGCTCAACCACAGATGTTGCACACGAAAAGCTCCCCCAGTGTGGGTGCGCTCGTGGATCTGGAGCGCGCTGGCCGAGGAGAAGTTCTTCCCGCACCGTGTGCAGGCATGTTGCTTTCCCCGGCGGCGTGGCTGGGCCGCCAGCAAAGGTGTCACGCCTGGGGATGCTGTTGCGGGTCCAAAGGCACCAGGAGCTTCAACTTTGACATAGGTTGGCTGTGCTCGGACAGATGTTGACGGGAGACTGCTCCGACCTGACTTGTGCCTGTAGAGCGTGGCCTCATCTTTGGGTTTGACATCCACCGGGGACACGTTGGGAGGCTTCCCGTTCCCTTTCTTGGATGGATCCAACGCCACTGCGGAGAAAGGGCTCTGGAAGAGCACAGAGCTCGGGGCCGGAGGCATCAAAGCACCTGGGATGCGGTGTGGAAGCACCCTCGGCCCATCCATCCGGGCCCAAGGCGAAGGACACCAGCCCTGGGGACACAGTGCTGGTGGTGGAAGGGACGTCTGTGTGAGGTAGCTTGGCTGGTTTCAAGGTGTCTAGAGACAGGCCTTGGCTTCCGGCTTTCTGGCTGAGCAAAGCCACTGCCGCAGAACCCTGCTGGGACACGCGGCTGCCTATGGTCTTCAGGGTGTCGGCTCCGCCACGCCGGAGTGGAGGGTGCCGGCGGCCCACATGGTCACCTGGACGCGGACCTGCTCCGGGAGCTGGACCTGCTGTAGCTGCTGCTACGCAAACACAGGACCTGCCCCAGAGCCCACGGGACGCTGCTGGCGCCGGGCAGGGGCGGGCAGCGTCCGCGCTCCACTGAGTCAGCGCCACCTTGGTGCCGCGTAGCGCTTGAAGAGTGACGCTAGTGTTGGTCCCTTTGCCTTTGGGTAAAGAGCTTAAGTCCTGGGGTGTGGGAGGCAGGGGGGTCTCTGTCTTTATGTACAGAACAGACTCCGCCCCTGGCTTCTCCTTCGCATCCCCTGAGCGGCCACCACCCTCTCTCTTCCTGCCTGAGCCGTGTGGCTGGTGGCTCAGCACGGCCCCAGGGAAGTCTTCCGAGGACACCGGCCCGTCACTGTCGTTCATGATGAGGACAGCTGGGTGTTTAGTGCAATGTTTCTTATGTTCCAAGAACTCCGAGAAGCTGAAGAACTCTCCACAGCATTTCTCACAGATGTGAGTCTCCTCTCGACGAGGCCTCTTTATTGTCACTCGCTCCCCATTCATGTCATTACCAGTCCCCAGGGGGTTCACTGGAGCACCCGGCTCCCCCGCCGCCCGCGCCGCTGCGGCTGCATCTGCAAACTCTGAGGCCGGCTGCTGCGGCTGCCGCTCGCCCTGGTCCTCCTCCGAGTTGATGTGTTGGGGTTTCGCTTGCTTGCGCCTGGACATGGTGCGCGCATCGGGGCGCCGGGAGAACCGCGGTTATTTGGCCACTCCGCCACAAATTCCTGGAGTTGGGAACTTTACCCCCCTTCGGCCGACAATCACTGTCTTTTTAATTGATCAATGTTTCTGATGTTCCTCTTCCCTGCACTATAACCTGGAAAATACCTCCAGGCAGAATTCTGGGGTGACTGTAAATCTCCTTTTATTCTTTTCCATTCTATTGTGAATCACAGTCTAGTATTGGTCTTTCTCAAGTGTCTGGAATCAAATGTTTCAGATACTTGCCCAGTGTTTGTCTGTGTAAGGTAGAAGGGCAAGTCTGGTTCCAGTTTCATTAACATGACCAGAATTAGGAGTTTCTAATCATATATATATATATATATATATATCGTCGGCAGCTGTCCGTCTCGAGAGACGATGGTGTAGCTTCCTAAGAGTCCATCTGCACCGCCGAGAATGGCTGTGCAGTCCGACTCGGGAGTGACACGGTATCTGTCTCCTCCCGTGTTGAATCGACATCTTGCGATGACGCTGAAGCTACAGAGCCTGGGCAGGGTAATATGGAGGGTCTGCTGTTGCCCATGCAGCAGACCCCCCCTCTCTTCGCAGCTGAAGGGTCCAAGGGAAAGACGGAGTCAATACAGCTTGGGTTCAGGTGCGCCGCAGGAGTTGCCGGTGTTGACTACAACGTCAAACCGCCTTAGGGACTCCGGCTCCGGATTTTCTGTCGGGGTTTACTCCCCTAGCCTTTCCCCTGAAGAGGTATGCCGCAAGGCAGCGGAGGTTTTTTGGAGTCAGAGTTTTCCTTCTCTGATGTGCCCTGACTGGAAGATCGAACCAGCGACACTTAGCTCGCAGGCCGACGCTCAATCCACTGAGCTAAACCAGCCAGGGCCCATATATATATATATATTTTCTTCAAAATTGTTCATCAGGTACACGAAATAATTTTATAATTAAAACATTCATTTTGCATCTTGATCCAAAGTAAAAATGGTTCTATAAGCTAATATTGAGGTAAAATATTATACTTTTTATTTTTCCTATTCTTGTTAGGCATTAGATATTTTGACCTTGGGAGAATATGGCTTTAAATTTTATATAAATATGATGGGTTACAATTGTTTTTTTAGTAATACTTACTAGTGTGGTTAATTGTTGTGTGCTTTCTCTTCCTATCTCAATAATGCCATTCTTCATGACTGTAGTTCTAGTGTTTATTTGTGGAGTTATAAAAAATGCAGGCTGAGCACCCAATCAGAAAAAGAATATGTCTTCAAAGCCAAATCTCCAATGTACAGAGGAATTGTCTCAAAATCATGCTGCAGGGTTCAGTACAATTCATACCTACTGACATTTTATAGACTAGGGAGATCCAAGCTTAGCTAGCAAAGGCAATACATTTCCTTTCTTTTGTATAAAGATAAATGTAATCCATCTTTGAAGACAGGGTTGAGATTATCACCATGTTATCCTATGGATAAATATGAGAGTTTCATTCCTGAGATGGTGGCATACTTTGCAGGCAATCAATTCACATAACGGTAAAAAGAAAAAGAAAAACAAAACCTACTTGCAAATAAAAAAGCATGAGCAGTGTCTACTTCATATCTATGCACTATAGTGTGCTGATTTACAGAGATGGTTTCTCAATACCTTATACTTAGCAAACTCATATTTCCTATTCTAAGTGTGCCCAGTCCTCTAAGGGTGAGATGTTTTTTAGAGAGTAGGTATGTCAAAAACACATATTTGTTTGAAGTGTGAGTGGCATTTAAAGACAGAGGGTGACAAGTAAATGCATCAGCACTTAATGTTATCTACCTTATCCACTTGACATCCTGTGTTCTGATTTCTGCCTTCATAAACTCAGCTCAATATTTTATTTCTGCACAATAAATTTTTTCTCAATAAAATTACTTCCTGCAATTATCTTCCTAAGCAATGATGAGGCAGCAGTAATGTGGTGACTTTATACTGATAGCTGAAAGTGTGGTATCATCTAATGCTTCCTTCAGAGGTGTTGGTGTGTATAGGTCCTTAACGAGCTCATCAGGTAGGTGGATACATCTCTGCAGACTTCCAGAGCCCAAATCGCATAGGCCCATTACCTTATTTTACACAATAAATAGCATTCATTGAATATTTACTAGGTGGCAGGCATTATACTAATGTTTTATAGACACTCTATCTTACTGGCATAACAATCTTTCAAGCAGTCACAAAATTGAACTTGTATAAGACCTAAAGAGGACAGAGTGTGCTCCTTTGTGTGGGGGTGTGGGTAGCATGGTTGACACCATTGAAAATATAGCCACATTGACATGGGAGCTGGTGGGTGGTACACAGGTTCTGCTCAAATCCCAGTGAGTTCTGAAAGCATCTTACAAATTGAGAGGAGCTCCTTGACAGTTTCTAGGATACAGAGAATGAACAATAAATGGTGCTGAGGTACTTGCCAAGTTTGCTTACAGCACTTGAGTAGAAAAACAAACAACACATTTCTTTCTTATTTGCACAAAAAAATTATTCTTTGCATAGTTATATATTCCTTTACTTTTAGGAGAAAGGGGGTGAGTTCTTTTAGTGGTACACACAAGTTGTTTCACGGTAGAGTCTGCATGGGCCGATTTTATGTTATTTCCATTGATAGCCAAATATCTAAAAAATGAGAAGTTAAATCTCACGCCATTTATGAAACACAGAGCCCAAATGGAAGAAACGCAGTTTGCTGGGTTGGAACATAAAAATAAATAAAATGCAGATTGTGTCGTCAGTATGCGTCAGTAGGGTACAGTATAAAACTGACTGTATTTTAGAGAAAAATGTAAAAAAAAAAAATAACTGTATGCATGAACTCAGAAAATAAAAATAAAAATATAAAAATCTTCCTGTTGATAAATTTGGAATTGCATTTGAAATGAACTTTACAGTGAACATAATAAGTTAACTAGTGGAGCCCATGAAGAAAAGTATATCAGATGGAGAGATGCTGTGAATAGACAGGAATGGAAGATTGAAGACATTTTCTACCAACTCAGAACTTTCTAAAAGTTCAGTATTCAGATGAATAGTTCAGCAGCCACACAATTGTTTTTCAGATTTATATGTTTAACTCTATTCTGATTGATACATCTTGTTTTCTATTATTAATCCTTCTATTTAGTCCTAACTAATTGGTCCTTACTTGGCAATACACTCAACAAATTTATCATTCTGAGAATAATTTTATTGTCTGTCATTTTTGAGTTTTGTTTAAAGTGTTCTGTATACAAGGTCCTACATTTGCTATATTTATGTAAATATCAGACATAATATAATTATAGCTCCTGAGTCAGAAAATCCTGGTAAACACGATCAGTATTTATCAAACTGTCAAAACACATTTCTATGTTCTACTCTCAAATATGATGAAGATTTTAACACAATCAAAACTAACACTCAATCATTAAAAAATAGCACGTAAAGTTTGAAAAGATATTTGAAAGGCATTAATCAAATAACTGTGATTGCCAAAACTTCAGTCTGCAATATTATGTTTAGGTCTATAAATGCTAAGACTGTGCAGACCACTTTCAGTAACCCTCAGAACCAAAATGATCTCCACTTTTAAGATTTGGTGCCAGAAAGAGGAAAAAAAAAAAAGGACAAGAACTGCATGCTTTCACTCATGTGTGGGATATAAAACAAAATGCAACAAATGAACAAATAAAAGAGACATTTACAAACAACAACAAAAGCCTTCATAGATACAAATAACAGAATAGTAGTTGTCAAGAGAAACAGGCTGGGGGAGGACAAAAAGGAGAAAGGAGGTCAAATACACAGTGAAAGAAAGAAACTAGGCTTTGGGTAGTGAACACAGAGTAAATAGATGTATTAGGAACTTGTACACTTGAAATTTATATAATGTAATTAACCAATATTATCCCAATAAATTTAATTTAAAGGTTTTAAAAAGCAGTCTTCATGGGTAGTGTAAAATATTCACCTTCTTAGAATGCATTGATGGTTATGATGTTATATTGCAGTTAGAAAGGTTATAATCAGGGAAACCTGGGTGAAGGATATAAGAGAATTCTCTGTATGATTTTACAACATTCTGTAAATCTATAATTATTACAAAATAAAAGTTTTAAAATGCAATACTGATGAAAACTAATTGTCCATAAAGAAAGAAATAAAAGCTCAAAAAGTTCTCCTCTCACTTTTTCATCTGTAACAAATGGTAGGTTCTGAAATAATGTTTCATTTAAGATAGGAGACAGAATACTGATTCTTTTCATTCCTTGTGGTTGAGTATATTATTTGAAATGCTTACTGTATATCCCAGGAGAGAGTTATTTCTTGCTAGGTTTATTCCTTTGGCAGCCTCTTAAGAGCACTGCTTACTTTTTCTCTTCAGGAGAGCATTTTGACTCTTCTCTGAGGAATGTGCCCTCAATGGCAAGGTCAAAGTGACTGCAGAGGCTAGACTTACTGCCAGATGTAGAGCTGGAACGGAAATACAATGTAACTTTTTAAAAACTCGTAAACCACTTCCAATGACTTTATAAACCTTTGAATTATCCTCTTCTTCCTTCTTCTCCTTCTCCTTCTTCTTCAGAATCTCAGGGTCTATCACACTCAATGAAGTTGCTAATATAACTCCTGGAGAGTACTGACTCATAGCCAACTCACATCTCAAAGATGCAATTATGCTCATGTTACATTCTAGTTAGTGCTAGACCCCCATTGGCAACATTTTGGAGTCCTTATCCAATTTGGTAGATTTGTAACAATGCTGTTTCAAACTGTCCTTTACTATCTCTTTTGTCTGAGTATTTCTAGAATTTATTACAAACTTCAGGTGATTAAGAACTAATAATTATCTTTTTTATTACAATTATTATTTTAGAGAGAGTGAGAGAGGAAAGGAGAGAGGAATTGATTTGTTGTTCCACTTATGGATACATTAATTGGTTGATTCTTGTGTGCGCCCTGACCAGAGATCTAACCTGCAACCTTGGCATATCTGGACAAAGCTCAAATAAACTGAGCTACCCACGCAGGGCAAGACTAGTCATTAATGCATCCCACATTCTAAGAACTGTATAGCCATTTGATATGAAACTTTGATAAATGAGAGAAATACTGAAATACATCACTCAAATTGTGTTTTCACAAATGGCACAGGATTTCTTTATATGTTTACCTCATTTTCTTTGTGACAAAGAAACACAGTCCCTGCCTCAGATGTTATCTCAAGCAGGGAAGAGGTTGAGTTGAGGGGCAAATACTCTGGCTTTTCCCTTCTCTCTGTTCTATAATTTCCTATTGCTGTCTGACATTAGCTCAGCCCGTTATTGCAATTAATAAATAAATGCATGGATAAGTGAATAATGCATGCTTGTGTGAGACAGACATGTTAATAATCACCATTCCACAATTATTGTACACTTTCTGAAGGACTGGAGTGCAATTCACTCCTGGTGTCTGCAAAAGCCAGATAAAGAGGGATAAAGAAAGAAGCACAATACACTGAAATTCACAGCCCTAAATGGCAAATGGTATACCAAAGGCCTCTTAATGACATGGTTTTTAAGTGTTTGAAGCCATTAAACCATGATTTCTACTGAAACAATTAAGAAATTTAAAATATTTGGTAAAAACCAAGATATGGATGCTGATATTACTCAAACAAATGGTTATTACTACAGTTCTGTGCTTCAGTCATGCAGGTGAGTGTGTGTATATACACATATATGTTTGTTTCCATGTCATCACATAACCATTTTATTCCCTGTCTTCTTGCTGTTGATCACTTTTAGTATGTGTCATCAAGACTAAGTATATTTCTTAGTTACTGCCTTGACAATCCTTCAAAGACTCCAAAAACCTTATTCAAATTCAGTTGTGTATAAATATATATAATATTTTATAAATGGAATATATTATCTTATAATATATATATTTACATTGCAAATATAATATTTTGTAGTAACATTTTATGTTCTCTATATAGTATGTTAAATTGTGGAAAACAGGCTTTCCAGAAAAACACACAAGAAAAGAAAAGAATTTAGGGATTATACTTGATTCAAAATAGATCACTAACATTTTACCTTAGAGCTATAATGAAATCAGTTTAAAACTCTATTTCAATCTGCTATAAAGGATGTTTCATTATGTGAGAAAGCAACCCTTAAGGAAAGGGTTTAGAAATAATCGTTCTAGCATTGTCATTTTGTGGCTATTTCAATCCATTATCAATTGAAATAGGTTGTTAGAATAATGCTATTGAAACAAATTGGAAATTGATATACAAACAATAATAAATTATTCAACACCTTCTATGTGCCTTTTTTTCCCTTTTGTTGTCAAGTGATCATATATATTTTGATGGTTTAAGCAACGAGACTAAAATATACCACTATTGAAATAAGGGTTGCTTAATTGAGGTAGTATCAGAGAAAGCAAAAATTATCTCAGAAACTTTAAATCAACATCTTCATTTTACTAGAAAGAAAATTGAGGTCCAAAAAATCACATAAACATTGTTATGTACTCTATGCAATTGTTCTTACATATTCATAATTTATGACTTCTGTATCTACTATTGCCCTCACACAAATGTACATACTGGCCCTCAGGGACTATTCTTTCTATCATGAAGCTTTTATTCCTTTCCTGCCCTTAATTTAAGCTGCGAATATTTCTTGTGTTACATCCACATCCTACAATATGCCTGGAACTGTTGTAAGACATAGCAATACCTTTGTGTATAAATATAGCCCTGTATTAATACTATAATATGACAGCTGGAAGAAAATATGGATGAATATGGTTAATGTATTTATATCAAATCATAAGACCCTGTGACCATTGCTATATTTATTGGGAAATACAGATGATGAGTAGACACAGGGTAAAGAAATCTGTCTTGTTCTTGAGAAGAAACATTATTGAAGGAAGTACTTGAAATTTTAATAGGAAGAGAGAAAACTGATATTTTAAAAGTTTGAGCAGTCCTTTGGGTAAACATGTCAAACAGAAGTACATATGTTGTCAGCCCACATTATACACACAGGAGCCCTCCCTCACTGGTGAATGACCACAGAAAAACGAACTTTGTTCACTCAGTTTTGTGATCCTTCTTGAGACAGTTTTCTAGGCAGCTACTGATAAGAACTAGAGATGCTTTCTGAAATGAAATTTTTTGATCCCAGGAATTAATCCATTCAACAAATGTGTTAAACATCTACTATGTGCTAGGCATTTTTTTAATTGTTCAAGATGAAGAGATACTAAAGCAGAGGCCATGCACTCCGGGATCCCAGAGATTTAGTAAAGAGTCATGTAGTCCCATCAGAGAACAGAGTGGCAAGAGAAGTTCAACAAGGCAGTGCTGCAGGAAAGAGTAAAGAATATGGCTATATTTAGAGAGAGGAAAAATTGTAACCGAAACTGATCTGTGAGCAGTGTTTGAAAGGATGAATGAGAAATAATCAAGTAGACAAGAGAGCAAAACACAATGCATTGACAATAATTATATAGCAAGTTCAAGGAAGTGTTAAAATTGACAATGAGGAGAAAATGAACTATGCTGGGTGGGAGAGAGCAATGGAATGTTAGGGTGAAAAGGAAGTGTCCCGACTCAATTATCACACACAGACGCACACTTCCCGTGTGCAGCTCTTGGCTTACGGGCTCAGAGAGAGGATTCCTGCACTTTGATTGCTCAGTCTCACTCTATCTAAACTGGAAGCTGAACAAGAGGATGCTCACAGAATGAGCAGGAAAAAAGGAGCTTCCAAAAGGACCATAGAAACTACCTTTATTCAAGATAATACTGTTTCTAGGCATGAAAAGTAAAATTAAAATGAAAGTGTAGTAGGGCCCAGATATATGTGATTTGCTAAATAAAGCTCTATAAAAAAAAAAGAAAAAAAGAAAGAAGGAAAGAAAAAATGAAAAAGATAAATTCCCCAGGCTATCAAAATAAATTTTGCATTAAAAAAAGGCATTAATGATTTCAGATATGAGGTGGTTTTGAGGCAGCAGCTTTCAAATTGCACTTAAAGAATTTATATTTCTTTTCTGTTACATGTATATTTAAAAACAGAAAACTATTTGAAAAAAAAAAAAGAAAACTGGGATAATAGTGGCAGCCCTAGCCCATTTCCTATTCTGCATAAATAGGTCTGAGACCTTTATGTGGACCACAAAACCATAAAACTCCTTCCAACAATAAACTGAGAACACGTTTTCCCTCATTGCTTTGGGATAATATATCACCTAGCAATGTAATTTCTCTCTAGTGTAATGCTAGGTAAACAGATACCCCCAAAGCCAGGCGCTCAATGAATATTTTTTGAATAAGTAAATAGTTTATTTTTTTAACTTTGAAACTTCGATTTACTTAATGTAAATGGCATACACTCAGAGAAAGTAAGTACTGTAAGCTGCTATTATGCTGTCACAGTTTAGGGTGATGAAGTTCCTTACCTTTCTGAGAGCATGGTTTGATAAGGAAAGACCAAAGAATGACTCTGGAGAATAAGAGGGAGGAACAACTCAACAAGAAACTCATTGCTGACTGTAGGACTCTGTCTTTTAATAAAAGCAAATGCACAAACAACAGCATCAAACTAAAACTCTACAGCTATGAAATTGCTTTTGTTTAACTGAACAAATGCTTTTCATTTGATGAGCATTTAAATTTATTCTAGGCTGGATGTTAGATGCTATCAATTTAGTAAATGTTAAGGGAGAATAACATTTTAGATATTGTATTTTGAATGGAAGAGCATAAGATAGGGAAATAGAAACATAGAAGTTTAAACAAAAATAAAATATCCATCAAGATCTACTACTCATATTATGAAATGCACTAACCCTGGCTGAATGAGGTTTAGTTTGGGTTCAAAATGATATAAGTTAAAGTACAAAATATTCTGACAAAAGAAAGCTATTCTATAAAGATAAAAGTAGCAAACAACAAAGAAAGGTACTAAAATAATGTCTTAAATGTAATCCTATTCAAATAATTTTTTCAAGTAGACTTTAGAGGCTGTATCTTCTGACACCTTCTCTGCAGAGAAATTATATTAAATTAGAGGTATTACAGAGTATATATCACTAACATTACTTTCTAAAGAAAACTGGCCCCAAGAAAGTTACCATGAATAGAAACCCTCACATGCCCCAATTTTCCATTGCTGAAGCTGATTTCATATGGTGAGGGTTTCTCACTCAAGGTGACCCAATACATGAAAGAGTGATTGCTCTTTGCTTCTTCCCTGAATGACTTACACTTAGGAAATCTAAATAAGACAATCAGATCTGGTTTCACATGTAATTGAAGTGGGAAATATAATGGAATTTTTCAGTTATCAGTGTACATGAAAATAAAAGGTATCATAAGATAGAGTTGAAACAAAAAATGTCAAAGTCAAAATCAGTATCATGAATTAGACAAAGTCATGTGGGAAAGCAAACTATGCATAAGGATTCAAATTCAGTTGTTATTGAAGAGAAAGGAAGAAAATATGATTTTTACAGTACTGTATTATATTAATAGTGAAGTACAAGAGTAAAGATCAATGTTTTCTCCCTGGGATGTGCAGATCTTGAGATGTGATCTAAGAGCAACCCTGGCAGGTTTAGGTCTTGATAGAGCCCATGAATGTTTTTCTCCTACATGTTCCACTTGTTTTTACAATAACTCCTGTTTTCTGGAATTAGCTGGAATAGATACCTAGCTTTACATTTAAATAAGTTTTAATATATAAATACATTTATTAAGACATGGACATATATTAAATGTCTTCAATATACTGTAAAGTTCATTATAAAAAATATGTATATTTTTAGAAAAAGTAAAAAACATCCTTAGGAATCTTTAAATTATAGTGACATACATTATGCTAAATATACTATGCTAAAGTTCTTGTGAGAACTGGATTTTTATAATTGTTTCAGGCATGTTTTATTTCAAATATTTAGTCCTTTAAACTATATATATAGTTGAAAGATATATTTTTATATATACATATAAATAAAATATAAAATTGCTGGTGTGAGCAGTAGAGTATGAAACCACATAAAGTATTGTTGAATTGTGCCAGATTTTTGTGTCCACACTGCTTTCCCAAATAAAAGTGACTGAAAGTAGGGTTATGATCAACATGTTGGCATAGGTAAACATGGTATTCAAAACCTCCCACAATCACATCAAAATTACAACTAAAACTACAGAACAATAACCATTCAGAACTTCCTGAAATCTAGCTGAATGAAAGTCCTACCCCTAAGAATATTAGGAAGAAGTCACACTGAGACTGGTAGGAGGGGCAGAGAGGTGACACAGGTTGGTTCCACACACGCATGTAACTGTTAAATATCAGGAAGGATATCTCAGCATCAGAAGCCCCCCATGAGGCACAAGGGGTCCCAGAACCACATGAGGCCCTCCAGCCCAGTGATTTAGTGCTGGGAAGAAAAGTCACCATAACTTCTGGCTGTAAAAACCAGTGAGAATTGTGACTGAGTGAAACAGAAGCTGCTGCTGGAACCTCAAGCAGCATAGACTAACTCAGACTCACGTGTTATGAACTTCAATTCTGGGGCAGCAGCTCCAAAGTCACCAGGGACATATGGAGAGGAACTGAATTGTCTGACAACTAAACAAGAGCTGGAGGATCAGCTTTGTCCCATAGAGAACTGCTGGCAGAGGCCATTATTTCTTTTCTGAGTCCTCCCCACAGAGTTAACAGACGGACACCACATCTGAGTCTCCATCAACCTCACACTGTTTGCCCCACCATGCTAGTGATTCTCTGAGACCCCACCGACCTAAATTGAGAACCCACCCAAGCTATTTCCAGAGGCTTTTTCATACAAATGGCTTCTCTTACCTCAAACTTTTCTAAAATCTCTCAAACAAGCATGACTTGGCCTTGGCTTGCCCCACACCTCTCATTAAGTGGTCCAAGTCCTGGCACTAGAGGAAGCTGGCTTTGATTTGCAACTTGACCTCTCCTGGACAATTTCAAGCCCAGCACAAGTAGCAACCATCTTCAGATTGTTAGTTGGCCCAAGGTATGCTACAGGTAGTGGCTGATGTTGGCTTTGCACCTCCTAGGAGGCCCCATAGCCGCTTGCACAAGGGAGATACTCAGAGGGCACAGAGCCCTGCAGAAGTCATTCCTGCTCAGTGGGGTAGGCCCCTGCACAGCAGCTCCTCTACTATAGTCACAGCTGGTCCTTGTAGCAAATCAGCCTGAAAATCAATCTTTCTCAGTGACATACCAACAACAATCAAGGCTCAACTATTACAGAACAGTGCACACAGCCTGCATAGCGGGTATGCCCAGAGTACCCAGCTTGGGTGACCTGCAAGGTCACATCACTGGGCCCTACAAGGACACCTCCTCTATAAGGCCACACCACCAATTCCAGGAGATATAGCAGTTCTACCTAATACACACAAACTAATATTATATATCAACTGTAATTAAAATTTTTTTAAAATTTTAAAGTAAAAAATTACTATATTTACACACACACAATAATTAAATTAATAAGAGATCACCAATCTTGAGAGGAAATATTCAACATTTCACAAACTTCCTAATCTCTAAAGGAAGAAACATTGCTATAAGCTATAAAAGAATAGACATTTGTTTAAATTCAAAAAGATTGTAAATTAGGGACCAATTTGAAAGTAGCATGCATTTATAATTCCTGTTATGTGAGGTTTAGTGAGTATCACATAGTTTGATAAAAACTCTTTGTATCAATCTTGCCAACAAACAACACACCTATATTCTCTAATTAGATAGTTTCAAAATCTAATATCTGGATTTATACCCAACTTTTTAATTCAGTATTTTTCAACTATAGTTTATTAATTGATGGAAAAGACAGTAATTGAGCTACAGTCGCTATAATGAGAGTTGAACACAACCTAGTACCTGTCTCTCTGTGAGAGCCCACAGAGGTTTATCATTATGAATTTTGAGTAGGTCATTCAAATAAACATAATTCATCATTTAAATCAGAATAAAGAAAAGAATGTGGGGTACCTGTGTCCCACAGTCAAGCCCACAGCATGTTAAAGACAATCATGTAGCTATAAAGGTGGCGGCAGAGTAGTTGGGAACTGAGCCAACTTGCTTATGCCCCCAGCATGGATTTTCAGCTGATCTTCTGACAAGTGACCTGAACACTCACGAAATCACAACTGAAATGGATTGTTGAAGCTAAGGAGTACAGTAAGGTATTTTATAAGTTGAAGAGGAAATACCCTGTGCGAGGCACCTGCAGCAGAGACAAGACCAAAAACATAGCTTAGTAGCTCCCTACCCACCTAGAGTGGGGGGACCACCGTCTGACATTATCAGAGACAGAGGCAGAAGAAGAAAGCAATAGGCAAAAAATAGACTCTGCTGGAACAAATTCCATCTCATTCTTTTCTTTATTTCTTTTATTTTTCTCCTGCATAGCTTTGTAACATTTTTTATTTTTCTTTAATTTTATTCCTATCATTTCATTATTTTTGTTAATCTTAGTTTTATTACAAATCTCATAATTTACTCTTCCCTTCTCTTACTTTTTTTGCCTTCTCCCTTCCCTTTCTTACTTCTGTTTTAAATTTTATTTTTCCCTCTCTATGCTCTGTTTATAATCCTTAGTCTTACTATTTCTCCTCCTTCTATCTTCTCAAAACTGTTTTTTATTAGTCATCTCACATTCTTTTTCCCTTTATTGTAACATTCTTGTTTTCTTTCCACCTTAATTAATCATTGATTGTTTTCTGTTGATATTGTGGTCATTGTTGCATTTCTTCAATTTTATTCCCAGATGTTCACTATTTTTTAATTTCAAATTTTATATTTTAATCTTCCCCTGTCCTAATCCATTTTGCCTTCCTCCTGCCCTTTCTTATTTTTGTTTTAAAGTTCATTTTGTCCCTTTATTAGTCTGGTTTCTAATCTTTATACATTATTTCTCCTCCCTCTACTCTCTCAAAATCTTTTTTTTTTTCATTCCTATAGATATCTCACAATCTTTTTTTCTTTCATTCTTTCCTTTTTTTTTCTTTTATATAACATTCTTATTCTCATCTCACCTTTATTAATCTTTGCTAATATGTCATGGATATGGTTGCATTGACTGTTTTTCTTCAATTTGGTTCTTAGTTTTCATTTTTTAAAACATTTCGAACCTCATAATATTCTTCCTTTCTCTTACTCCATTTTGCCCTATTCCCTTCTTTTTGTATTTATATTGTAAATTTTATTTTCTCCCTCTCTTTGCCTTGTTTTTATTCCTTACTGTTATTATTACTCCTCCCTCTACTTTCTCAAAATTATTTTTTGTTCCATTAGTTAGCTCATATTATTTTTTTCTAATAATATTCTCATTCTCTTTCCACTTTTATTAATCTTTCCTCATCTGTTGTTGATGTTGCAGTTGTGGTTGCTGGGTAATTTTGCTGCCATGAGTTTTGTTTGCTGGGTCATTTTGTTTTGTTCTGGCAGCCTCTGTACTACAGCATACAAGATGTGGTGGGTGTTGTGAACTTCAGTCAGTCAGCCAGAAGGGAGAACTCAGCAATGAATGAGTCAACAGCAACCAAAACCCAATTACAACAAAAGATCCCACATCAACTGCATAAAGGGAATTCCCTAGAGCATCCAGCTCAGGAGATCATAGAGACTGCACCTCTGAGTCCCATAGGTCTCCTACTACAGAAGGCCATCCTACAAAGACAGGGAGTCAAAGCAGATCCATCTAATATGCAGAAAATAGTTCCTAAAATTGGGAGACAAAGAAAGTACCCTTAAATGAAAGGAAAGGAGGAACCCCTATAAACAGTACTAAGTAAAATTGAGGCAAGACATCTATCAGACATAGAGTTCAAAATAATGGTTATAAAGATGCTAAAGGAACTCAAGGTAACTACAGGGAACTTTATGAGATCTACAAGGAACTTAGTGGGAACTACATCTGCATGAAAAAGGACATAGAAACTATGACTAAGAACCAGGAGGAAATGAAGAATACAATATCTGAAATGAAGAATAAACTAAAAAAATTAAAAGCAGGCTAGATGAAGCAGAGGATCATATCAGTGGGCAGAAAAAAGAACACCTAGTCAGAGAAAGAAAATGAAAAAAAGAAAAACAAACCTAAAACAGAATGAAGATTATTTAAGGGAGCTGCAGGACAACTTACAATATAACAACATTCACATGATAGGGATATCAGAAGGAGAAAAAAAGGAGCAAGGGATAGAAAATCTGTTTGAAACAGTAAGGACAGAAAGCTTCCCTAACTTTGAGAGAAAAAGTCACACAAATTCAGGAAGCACAGAGGGTCCCAGTCAAGATGAACCCAAAGAGGCCCACTCCAAGACACGTCATAATTGAAATGGCAAAATTTAAAGAGAAAAGGAGAATCTTAAAGGCAGCAAGAAAGAAAGCTAGTAATATATAGGGGAGCTCTGATAAGTCTATCAGCTACTTTATCAACAGAAGCACTACAAGCTAGAAGAGAATGGTAAAAAAAAAAATATTCCAAGTAACAAAAAGCAAAGACCTGCAACTAAGACTACTGTACCCAGCACTGCTCTCATTTAAAATGGAAGGTGAAAATAAGAAGCTCCCAGACAAAACAAACAAATAAACAAACAATCAAAAAAACCTAAAAGAATACATCTCCACCAAGCCAGTATTGCAAGAGATGCTAGCTAAAGGGACTGCTTTAAGAAGATGAAGAGAGAGAGAGAAACACAAGTACAAAAACAAAAATGGTAATGAATAAGTACCTATCAATAATAACTTTAAATGTAAATAGAGTAAATGCTCCATTCAAAAAACATAGGGTAGCTGAGTAGATTAGAAAACATGACCTGCATATATGCTGTCTATAAGAGAACCACCTCAGAACAAAAGATCTAAAAGTGAAAAAAAAAAAAAAAGGTGGAGTAGCAATACTTATATCAGACAAAATAGACTTCAAAACAAAGGCCATAACAAGAGACCAAAAAGGTCACTACATAATACTTAAGAGAGGAGTCCAACAAGAGAATGTAACTCTTGTAAACATACATGCACCCAACATAGATGCACCTAAATATATAAGAAAAATTTGGAGAACTTTAAGAGATTGACAGTGATATACAGTCACTGTAGGGGCTTTTATCATCCCACTATAAACAATAGATAGGTCATTCAAACAAAAGTTAACAAAGATTCTGTGGCATTGAATGACACTCTAGATCAAATGGACTTAATCAATATTTACAGAACCTTACACTCCAAAGAAGCAAAATACATATTATTTTCAAATGCACATAGAATGTTTCCAAAGATAGACCACAGGGTAGGACACAAAACAAGTCTCAACAAATTCAAGAAAATAAGCTGAAATCATATCAAGTATCTTCTTCAATCACAATAGCTTGAAACTAGAAACAAATCTCAAGGAAAGTACTCAAAAACATTCAAATTTATGGAGACTGAAAAACATATTATTAAATAAAAATGGGTTAACAATGAGATCAAGGAAGAAATCAAAAAGTACCTGGAAACGAGAAAATGAATACACAACAACCCAAAACCTACGGTACACAGAGAAGGCAGTCTTGAGAGGGAAGAACACAGCATACAAGCTTACCTAAAGAAGATAGAAAAGTCTTAAATAAACAACTTAACCCTACATCTAAAAGAACCAGAGGAAAAACAATAAACAAAGCCCAGAGCAAGTAGAAGGATGGAAATAAACCAGGTCAGAGCAGAATTAAATGGTACAGAGACTAAAAAAAAAATCAGAGGACCAGTGAATCAAGGAACTGGTTCTTTGAAAAGATAAACAAAACTGACAAACCTTCAACCAGACTCATTAACAAAAAATGAGGACCCAGATAAATAAAATCAGAAATGAAAGAGAAGTAACAACTGATACCACAGAAATACAAAGGATTGTAAGAAATTACTATGATCCATTTCACCTAGGTAAAATGGATCAATTTCTAGAAACACAATATTCTAAAAGAAGAAGCAGAAAGCCTGAATAGATTGATAACAAGAAGCAAAATAGAAGCAATAATCAAAAAACTCCCAGCACACAAAAGCCCTGGACTGGATGGCTTCACAGGTGAATTTTACCAAATACTCAAAGAAGAACTTACTCCTATCCTTCTCAAATTATTCAGGAGGAGGGAAGATTCTCAATTTTTTTTACAAGGCCAGTATTATCCTAATTCCAAAACCAGGTAAAGACACAACAAAGCAAGAAAATTACAGGCCAATATCTCTGATGAACATAGACGCTAAAATTCTCAGCAAAATATTGGCAATCCAGATCCAGTAATACATTAAAAAAGGTCATATACTATGATCAAGTGGGATTCATCCCAGGTATGCAAGGATGATACAATATTTGCAGATCAATAAACATAATATACCACATATACAAAATGAAGGACAAGAATCACATGATCATATCAATAGACGATGAAAAAGCATTTGGTAAAATCCAGCACCTATTTATGATAAGGGTACTCAGCAAAGTGGGAATAGAAGGAGTATATCTCAACATAATAAAGGCCATATATAAGTAATCTACTGTCAACATAATGCTCAATGGGCATAAACTAAAAGCTTTTCCTTAAGATCAGGAATAAGACAGGGGTGTCTGCTTTCACCTCCCTTATTCAACATAGTACTTGAAGTTCTAGCCACAATGATCAGACAAGCATAATAAATAAAAAAGCATTCAAATCAGAAAAGAGGAAGTAAAACTGTCATTATTTGCAGATAACATGATAGTGTATATAGAAAACTCTATAGTCTTCACCAAAATCTATTTGAATTAATAAGTGAATTTGGAAAAATAGTAGGATACAAAATCAATATTCAGAAATCAATGGCATTTTTGTATACCAACAATTAACTACCAAAAAGAGATACTAGGAAACAGATCCCACTTATTATAGCAATAAGAAATATAAAGTGCCTAGGAATAAACTTAACCAAGGAGGTAAAATACCTATACTCAGAAAACTAGAACACTGAGGAAAGAAAATGAGGAAGATACAAATAAATGGAAGCATATACCAGATTGGAAGAATTAACATTATTAAAATGTCCATACTATGTAAAACAATCTATAGAGTCAATGAAATTCCTATTAAAATGCCAATGGTATATTTCACGTACCTAGAACAAATATTTCAGAACTGTATATGGAACTGGAGACTATTACGCTAAGTGAAATTCACCAATCAGTGAAAGACAAATACCATATAATCTCACTTATAAGAGAAATCTAATGAACAAAATAAACTAATGAGAAAAATAAAACCAGAGATGTGGAAACATAGAACAGATTGATGGCTGCCAGAGGGGAGGGAGGAGGCAGATGATGGTGAAAAGAAGGGTAAAGAATAAGTCAAAGAACATATATAAATGGCCCACGAACATGGACAACAGTGTGGGGATTGACTCGCGGGTGGGAAGAGAGGATGGGCTAGGTGGAGGAGAGCAAAGGGAGAAAAATTGGACAACTATAATAGAATAACAATTACTTTAAAAATCAAGCTCCAAACCAAAACACAGTCCAATCATGCATTTGTTTCTTTCTGCCAGTACAGTATTTGGACCTACTAACAGTATCCCACTTATTTTACTGTGACCGACATCATAGTCACCAAACAGCTCAAGGTCAATAAGAACATGGTATACAGTGTATAGTTAGAGGCCAAAGGTATCATTAAAAGGTAGCTTGCCAGAAAAATCATGTGAGAATACTGATAGCCAGGACAAAATAAAAATTGTAATTGGCGTGTAGGAAGAGATACTAAGTACTATAGTATTTCATAAGATCTAAGTAGCCACATCTAGTGAAAACAATGACTAATACCAGACCACCATCAAATTCTCAGGCAAGAGTGTGACATGGATCAGATACAACAGGCTGACACAGGGTCACTTCAGGAATGCAGAACGAGGCCATGACTCAAGCCTCATTAGGAAGTATATGGAAGGTTATGCAGCCTCATTAGAGTATCAAGCTTTAAAGCTAGACAGGCCTGAGTTGAATATTGAATCTCTCAGCGACTGAGTTTAATAACATCAACTATTTATTTTAATGTATCTGAGCTTCAGTTTATTAATTTTAAAATGGATTTAATGATACCTATCACATTCAATTGTTGTCAAGATCAAATTAGAAACTGTAGGTAAATTCCCTGGTAATATTAACTGGTTCATAGTTGATCCTTCATAAATGGACTCTATGCATAACATATTTTCTTCAACTTGAGAGGTCCATGCAAAGATCCAGACCTCTGCTTATCTGATATTTATTGGCTGTAATCACTTTTGAGATTAGAGATATCAAGCAAAGATTTGGGGATTGTCATTCAATGGCACACATATCGCTGTGAGTGAGGTGGCTGAGTTTGAAGTCTTACATATTATGCAAGCTGAGGTTTACACAATAAAAGCTTCAGGAACTTACAGAGCTGGGCTCATTGAGAAAATAGAAGAAAACAGTGAATCTTAGGCCAGGAAAACAGTCTCTAACTAATTTTGATACTAACTGATCCAACAGAAAGGATCATGTAGAAGAGAAATTGATCCATGACATTCAGGAATTCCATCTTTTGTCAAACATTCAGCATTGCTCAAGAAAGAAAATAGAGGATTCAGAGGGCTTAATGAAGTCTGGTCTCCATTTTGAAGTGGGGATAATTTTTTATGAAATATTACCTTTATTCTTTTTTTTAATATATACCACCAAAGTAATGTTCTAATGGACAGTATCGTTTCCCACATAGTTTGTTACTAGAAAACAGTCGTTTTCTCTTGGCAGGCTTTATAATCATTCTGGTCATTGGAAGGATTTCTCATTCATTAATTAGTATTTCTGCTTTATGTACGAGGCTGTTGTAACTTTAAGATTTGTAAGTTAATCACCAAAAGCACAAAGAACACACACTTGCTCATTCTAGGGAGCTAAGGGACAGAATTCCAGAATGCAGTGACTCAACTGAGCAAACGCCTACATAGATTAACTTCAGTATCCCTTCTTTATAATTTCTAAAACTGAGAAAAGACACCACAGGTTATATTTGTCTCTGAGCCAGCCTATGCCACTGCTGACGTTCCTGCTGCTGCCATTATTGATGCCTAGAATGCACAAGCACCATGCATATTCAGTCTGTTAATCCACTCAGAAATGATATATGGAGATGTAGTAGAGAAATGTTTGACTGCCCTGCAAATCCATTACACTCAAAATATTAGTGAGTAGGGCCAAACATCCCTTTACTTCCCATAATAACTTGGTATGCCTGTTCTCACTACTAAGAAAATAGATTTCTTATGTTTATTTCCAACTGAGGCAAATAATATATTCTTTTATTTAGCAGCTCCCTTTAATAGCTGTATTGCCAGTTCTAATACACAGTTAGTTTGTGTGTGTGTGTGTGAGTGCCTGACATAATCAGTGTCAATGGCTTAGAATTGCTTCCTGTCTCTGGATGTGGCTTTATAAATAATACTTTACAGTATACTTTATTTCCTACTAGCGCCCAATAGTAGAAAATGACATTTTATTCCTGAATCTATACTTCCATATATTTATGGTCAATTCGTCGTCGGCAGCCGTCCGTCTGGAGAGACGATGGCGTAGCTTCTTGAGAGTCTATCTGCACCGCCGAGAATGGCTGTGCAGTCCGATTCGGGAGTGACAATCCCTGCCGCACTTGGTACAGGTGAAGGCAGATGGCTGTTGTTGCTGCTGCTGACGCTGCTTCCGCCTCGATCTTTTCTGGGCCGCCTCCTCGTTGCGCGCAGCCTCCGCGCGTGACGTACCTTGCCTGACCGCGAGCCTCCAGGCTAGGCGGTCGTCTGCTTGAACTTCCCATGTGTTGAGATTGATGGAGCATTGTGTCATGTCCTTTTTGCAGATGTCTTTGAACCGCAGTTTTGGGCGCCCTGTCATCCTCTTGCCTTCTGCTAGCTCGCCGTAGAGGAGGTCTTTGGGGATACGGCCTGCATCCATTCTTTTGACATGGCCGAGCCACCTGAGGCGTCTCTCGCTAAGAACTGCATGCAAACTGCTCATATTGGCTCGCTTCAGCACCTCGGTGTTGGGGACCTTATCCTGCCAGGCGACATGCAGGACGCGTCGCAGGCATCTCATGTGGAAGCTGTTGAGTTTCCTTTCGTGCCTTGCGTAGGTGGTCCACGTCTCGCTGCCATAGAGGAGAGTGCTGAGTACGCAGGCTTGGTAGATGCGCAGTCTGGTTTTCTCAGTGAGGCTGGAATTGTTCCACGCTCGCCGGTTCAGTCTGGCCATAACTGTGGCTGCCCTGGCGATTCTCCGGTTGACCTCCAAGTCAACTGACAGAGAGCTCGAGATGGTGGACCCGAGGTAAGTGAAGTCGTTGACAACCTCCAGGGTGTATCCGTCGATGGTGATGCATGGGGGAGTCCCCGTGCCTTGAGCCATAACATTCGTCTTCGTCAGGCTGATGGCTAGTCCGAACTCCTTGCATGCGTGGGAAAGGCAAGTGACTAGCTGCTGGAGTCCCTCTTCGGAGTGTGATGTCAAAGCTGCGTCGTCGGCGAAGAGCATCTCACGGATGAGCACCTCTTTGACTTTGGTCTTGGCTCGTAGACGGGCCAGGTTGTAGAGCTTGCCATCGGATCTGGTGTGAATGAAGACACCCTCGCTGCAGTCCTTAAAGGCGTATTGGAGGAGCATGGAGAAGAAGATTCCGAACAGCGTAGGCGCGAGGACGCAGCCCTGCTTTACTCCGCTGCTGACTGGGAAGGCCTCAGAGGTTGCGCCATTGTAGGACACCGTGCTGTGCATGTTGTCGTGAAAGGACATGACCACAGCAAGCAGATGTGGTGGACAGCCAATCTTCCGTAGCAAGCTGAAGAGTCCGCTTCGACTGACCAGATCAAATGCCTTCGTGAGGTCAATAAAGGCGAGGTAGAGTGGTTTATGCTGCTCGTGACACTTCTCCTGCAGCTGGCGTAGGGAGAAGATCATGTCCACTGTTGATCGGCCAGCTCTGAAGCCACACTGGGACTCTGGGTAGACGCGGGAAGCAAGGGTCTGCAGGCGGGCAAGAGCGACCCGGGCGAATACTTTGCCGACGACGCTGAGGAGAGAGATGCCCCGGTAGTTGTTGCAGTCGCTGCGGTCTCCTTTGTTCTTGTACATGGTGATAATGTTGGCGTCTCTCATATCCTGGGGGATGTAACCCTCCTTCCAGCAGCGACAGAGTAGATGGTGGAGCGGCTGTAGCAGGACTGGTTTCCCGCTCTTTAGGATTTCTGGAGGGATTCCGTCGCTTCCTGGTGCTTTCCCGCAAGCGAGGCGGTCGATGGCTTTGCCGAGCTCTGCCGCAGTAGGTGGGGTGTCTAGCTCCTCCATGACTGGTAGGTCTGGGATGGCGTTAAGAGCAGTGTCTGTTACGGTGTTCTTCGTTGCGTACAGCTCGAGGTAGTGCTCGGTCCACCGCCGCATTTGCTGTTCCTGGTCAGTGATGACCTCACCTGTCTTGGACTTAAGGGGGGCGATCTTGGAGGGGATTGGGCCTGTTGCCTTCTTGATACCCTCATACATTCCTCGTGCGTTGCCTATATCGGCGGCTTCCTGAATGCTTCTGCACAGGTTTAGCCAATAGGTGTTGGCACAGTGGCGGGCGGTCTTCTGGACTTTGTTCCTGGCAGCCCGTAGAGCTTGAAGTGTACTGGGAGTGGGCGTGACCTTGTAAGCCAGTAGGGCCTTCCTCTTAGCCTCGATCACAGGTTCCATTTCTTCCCAGTGAGCCTCGTACCAGTCAGCGTTCTTCCGCTCTTTCTTCCCGTAAGCAATAATGGCGGAGTTGTATATGGCGTCGCGGAGACGTGGCCAATTGGATTCGATAATGTCATCTGCCGCCACTCCCTCGCCGAGTGCATCTTCCATCTTCTTGATGAATTGCTGGGTCTTAACTGGGTTGCTGGCACAACTGGTGTTGATGCGTGGGCGACCCTTCATCTTGGAGTGGTGCAACCTCTTCGGCATTATGCGCACCTTGCTTACCACGAGGGCATGGTCCGTGTCGCAGTCTGCACTGTGGTAGCTGCGGGTGAGGAGGGTGCTGCCAATATCCGTTCTTCTGGTGATGACGAGGTCAAGCTGGTGCCAATGACGGGAGCGGGGGTGCCTCCATGACACCTGGTGGATCTCTTTGCACTTGAAGAATGTGTTTGTCACGCACAGGCCGTGGTGACACAAAAGCTCAAGCAGTCGCTGACCATTCTCATTGATCTTTCCTCTCCCAAAGTTTCCAAGGCAGGTGGGCCAGGCCATGTGGTCGGCTCCTACTCTTGCGTTGAAGTCTCCAAGGAGATAGAGAGCGTTACTTCTGGGAATCTTGGATAACGCTTCGTCCAGTGCATGGTAGAACTGTTCTTTCTCTTCGGTGGTGGCGCAGAGGGTTGGGGCATACGCGCTAAGAATGCTGACTGGGCCGAAAGTTGTTGACAATCGGAGGGTAAGTAATCTCTCTGTGCCTCCTGTGGGTGGCTCTATGGAGTTAACAAGCGTGTTCTTCACAGCGAACCCAACACCATGCTGTCTTGGTTGGTCCGGAGACTTCCCTTGCCAGTAGAAGGTGTAGTTGGTTTCTCTGATAGTTCCGTTGTCGGCCAACCGGGTCTCCTGTAGAGCCGCAATGTCGATGTTTAGTCGTGCCAGTTCCCTATCGATGACAGCGGTTTTCCTGGCACCCTTGATCCACGGAAGGTCTGCAGTAAGTCCGGGGCACATGGTCCTGATGTTCCAGCTAGCGAGGCGAAGAGCCGGAGGCTTCTTTCTTGTTGTTTGCTTGGAATTAACTGGTGCGGGTGTTTTGTGGCCCACTTTTCGAGAGGCGCCTCTCTGATCCCCACGCACCCAGTGGGGCAGGCGAGCCATGGCGAGACGGTAGCTGTCCAGTGAGGTGCGATGACCTCTCCCACCGTCAGAGGAGACCCCTGGTGCTCGTTTCCTTCGCCAATCGGATGAGCTTATAACCGGTATCTGTCTCCTCCCGTGTTGAGTCGACATCTTGCGATGACGCTGGAGTGTCCTCTCAAGTGAAACTGAAGCTACAGAGCCTGGGCAGGGTGATATGGAGGGTCTGCTGTTGCCCATGCAGCAGACCCCCCCTCTCTTCGCAGCTGAAGGGTCCAAGGGAAAGACAAAGTCAATACAGCTTGGCTTCAGGTGCGCCGCAGGAGTTGCCGGTGTTGACTACAATGTCAAACCGCCTTAGGGACTCCGGCTCCGGATTTTCTGTCGGGGTTTACTCCCTTAGCCTTTCCCCTGAAGAGGTATGCCACAAGGCAGCGGAGGTTTTTTGGAGTCAGAGTTTTCCTTCTCTGATTTTAGAGATGTCCTTCCTCTTTCCTCCTTTACAGTCTTGAGGGCAGCATTTACAGGCTAAAATAGAAAACTGGCAGTGTAACCTTCTAAGCAGATACTACCAATACCCTGCTTGGGTATACTCACCCAACAATAAACATCTCTTAAATGTCCTCCAAGTGCCATGCCTCGAATTAGTAAATGGCAGTGCAATGGCAGCCAAACATTTGGATCAGTTTCACTAAGTAAACCACCAACACAAGTAGGTTTTTAAAACAATAGAATAGTGTCTCATTTTATTAAAAATAATAACTATTTTTAAGCAACTTACCAGCAACACTGAATAAAAACCTGGCTGTGTTTCCCACTGTTTCAACTGCTCCTCAGCTGGCTTTAACACAGCAGTATCCTGACTGGTGGCCTGAGTTAAGACTTGAAGAACAACAGTGCTGGCACTATTGAGATCCATGGAAACCAATTGGCACAGTCCGAATAGCCTGGCTCTCCAGCTTCCACTGTCCAACACGAGGTGGCGTCGGTTGGTCCCGCGCCCCACGCTTGCAAGTCCACGCGCCGCCGCCCACTGATGCCGAAAGCGGCTTCTAGGAACGCGCCATGTTCTGAGTCGCAGCTCTAAACGATGCGGACGCTAGAATATCACGTCACAGACATCCACAGCAATAAAAAAGATCAAAATACTGATACACAAAACAACACAAATGAATCTCAAAAAGCATTACGCTAAGTGAAAGAAGCAAAGCATAAAAGTCTACATGAAGTTCTAGAAAATGCAAAATTATAGAGACAGAAAGTAGATCACTGGTTGCCTTGGGCTATGGGGCTAGAGGAAAGGATGATACAACAAGACACAGGATAATTTTTAGGGAGATGGAAATGCTTTAATCTTGATTCAATAGTAGTTATGCTACCGAAAAGCAATTTGGGGTCCTGCTGCCTGCCGCCACCCTCTAGGCAAAATTCCAGAAGCAAAGGTTTGGTGATAAAGAAAGTCTATCCAGTCACAGCTTCAATTACTTAAGCCTATCAATTAAGGCTAAACTCTAACACCTGGGCCCTGCTATCACTTCCCCCTGTTTTAATCACCTTATTTCTATAGGGCTAGTTACAAACTAAAACAGCATAAAATACAAAAACTACACAACTTTGGAAGAATGACAGGCTTCTGCCTCATAGCCTGTTCCCTCTAGAACACCCAAAGAATAAACCAGGGACCCTCTGCCAGGCCAGCCCAATCCTTTAGAAAAATAGGAAGCCCCACACTTTGTTCTTCCACAGAGACACGAACTTAACAATATACTGTCTAAAAACGCTTTAAGAGAACTCCAGAAACCAGTTAAAAAGTCATAATATCCCAGGAAAGTGCAAAGCCAAAACCAGCTACATTAAAATGGTTAAAAAATTATTTCACCCATGAGAGCCCCTCCCCTAAGCCAGCACAGAAACAACCTTAAAGAAATGAAGACCTAATAATTATGAGACAAAAATAAAAACGACCATCTTAAATAAGTTCAATGAACTTCGAGAGAAAACAGACAACTAAGGAAAATCAGGAAAATGATGCATGAACAAAATGAAAATATCTTAAAAAACAAAACTTCAGGAATTGAAGAATATAATAATTCAATTAAAATATTCACTAGGAGGACTTCTGGCCAAGATGGAGGCATAGACAGACATGCGGCGTCTCCCCCCACAACCAAGAAGGAACACAATTACCTCAAAACTAGAAACAACCATCAGCCCCAGAAAATCAAAGTGCATGGAAGTCCAGCAAACAAAGACATAACCTGCAACCAGTACCACCCTATTCAGCTGCACGTTTACATACTGGTAAGGACGCTGTGAGGGGACGTGCAGAACTCAGGTCGTGTCTTTGCAACTTTGATTCCCTTTTCTCAGCCTACAGTTATGGTCAATTAATATTTGACAAAGGGGGCAGGAGAATAAAATAGAGTAAAAATCGCTCCTTCAACAAATGGTGTTGGGAGAACTGGACAGGGACATGTAAAAAAATGAAACTAGGTCACCAACTTCCAATATACACCAGAATAAACTCAACATGGAAAAAGACTTAAATGTAAGCCATGATACCATAAAAGTCCTAGAAGAAAACATAGGCAGGAAAATTTCTGATGTCCCACATAGGAATAATTTTGCCAATATAAAGTAAAAAACAAACAAATGGGACTACAGCAAACTAAAAAGTTTCTGCACAGCTAAGGAAGCCATCATCAGAATAAAAAGGGAGAACATATTTTTAATGATATATGTATTGGACAAGGGTTTGATCTCCAAAACATACAAAGAACTCATATCATTCAACACCAGAAAGACAAACAGTCCAACTAAAAAGTGGACAAAGGACCTGAATAAACACTTCTCCAAGGAGGACATACAGATGGCCTACAGACATATGAAAAGATGTTCAACATCACTAGCCATCGGAAACATGCAAATTAAAACCACAATGAGATAACACTTTACACCTGTCAGAATGGCCATCATTAACAAACAAGTGCTGACGAGGATGTGGAGAAAAGGAAACCCTAGTGCATTGTTGGTGGAAATGCAGACTGGTGCAGCTGCTGTGGAAAACAGTATAGAATTTCCTTTAAAAAAACTAAAAATAGAACTCCCTTTTGACCCAGAAATTCTGCTGCTGGGAATATACCCGAAGAATCCTGAATCACTAATTCAAAAGAACTTGTGCACACTTATGTTCACAGTGGTGCTGTTTACAATAGTCAAGTCCTAGAAACAGTTTAAGTGCCCATTAGTAAATGAATGGATAAAAAAACTGTGGTACATTTACACAATAAAATACTATGCAACAGAAAGAAAGAAGGGACTCCTACCCTTTGTGACAGCATGGATGGAACTGGAGAATATTATGCTAAGTGAAATAAGCCAGGTGGTGAAAGACAAATACCATATTATTACACCTATAAGAAGAATCTAATGAACAAAGTAAACTAGTGAACAAAATAGAACCACAGGCATAGAAACATGGAACAGACTGAAAGTGACCAGAGGGGGTGGGGGAAGAGGATAATGATGGGAAGAAGGGGAAGGGGCTAGAAAAGGAATATGTAGGTATGACACAGGGACATGAACAACAGTGTGGGGATTGACTGTGGGGGCAGAGGGTTGGCTGGGTGGAGGAGGGAAAAGTGGGGAAAATTGGGACAATTGTAATATAATTATAATAAAAATAATTTAATAAAAAAAGAATGTGGAAAGTTACATCATTACAAAAATTATACAGGTTTACTAACTTTTCTTCTTTGTTTCTCAGTAGGTTGCATTTATATAAAGGTTACGTTGCCCTTCAGGAATTCAAAAATAACTAGCCTTTCAAGGCTATGCTTGCTTCCACTAATATCACAATAAACCAAATCTTCCATGGAGTGTGCAATTTTGACATACATTAATTTGATATATTCTCCACTTAACTTTGATTATTACTTCAGCCTGTGTCACCTTCTATTGACAATGATTCTGATGGTTATTTCTTTTTCTTTCTTTTTTACTGCTTATATAACTTGTGGTTAATCAACCACAGCAGAGTATTTAAATAAAATGAGACCAATATGTAGAAACATGTACCTAAGCAGAAAGCCTCACAGTAGTGGAAATGCAGATGTGAAATACATGAGCACAAGAGAAGACAGAGAGAAGATACCCTGGATCACGTTTAAAGCACAAAATGATATCTGCAAAATTCCACTGTAGGACAACAGTACTTTGTAATCTCAGACATAAACGTGGAAAGACTGGTTTCTATGGGAAGGCAAGGAAACTTCCCATAGATTCAGTCCACATGACTTTTTAAGTTCTTGTTTATTCTATTACAGTCGTCCCAATTTTCCTCCCTTTGTGCTCGTCTGCCCAGCCCACTCTATAATGCCACTATCAATCCCCACACTGCTGTCTATGTCCATGGGTCATTCATATATGCTTCTTCTTTTCGGTTATTATTATTTTAACAGCATGTGAACTAACTTCACATTTCTTTAACATTTTGAACTATTCAAACAAAATCACACCTTACCATTCCCTCTCCCCGCTTTTCTCAGATAATATTTTGTAGAAACACACTATATAATGCATTCAGTAGAATTCTGCCTCTACAGTTGCTCCAAATCTTTTATGAGAGGACATAGCCTCTTCCATAATAATTACTTTGACATAAAATTCAAAGTAATGAAATTTAAAACCACACCCTGTATACTGTCAACTTGTCTCATTACTCTAAAAAATGGTTAATGAATTTTCAAAAGTTATACTCATTTAAGGAGCATTTATTAAACACCTCATATGTTTAGGGAATCCAATGAGCCTGATCTGAAACATGCTGTTATTTACATATTAAGTACAATAATAATCATGCAACAATTTCATGAATGAGGCAAATAAATTCTTCTGATAGGGAATGTATACTTATTTTCTAAAATGTCATGTTGTTTAACTCACTTTCATATACAAACATGTTTCAACAAATTAAAAGGAAAGCAATTGTTCTCTTTCTTACAGTACATCAGAATAATTGCATTCCCCAAATCTTTGGTACCCTTACTCCAATGCTATTTGCTCCTTAGATCACTCCTCAGTTGAAAAATGAAAACAAACCTGCAAACAAATGTGTGTGTGTGTGTGTGTGTATCTACCAAAATTCATCTTCCATTAGCTGAGTTTTCCTAGCTTAATCTCTCCCAACTGTCATTTCATAGCACACATAGAAACTGAGAGGTAAAATGATATGGCTCACTGTGGCCAGAAGCAGCTAGCCTTGGAGATTTGGCCACTGTAAGTTCTCCCCCAACACTGTCAAGGGAGGTTGATGAAGTCAACATCCTGGCACACTCATGTCCTACTCCGGACAACACCAATTCAAAAAACTGCATGGCAATTACATAGTCTTAGCCTTTTTTAATTTGTAAGCCTATCTCTTCAGGTAAGCAAAGCACACATACATACTGTAGCATATTTCCAACACAGCACATTGAACCTTTTGCTTGAAAACACTTCTACAGCAAATAGGAATCCTTTGAGAAGGAGCAGTAACATAATGACCAATGGCAGTATAATGGCAACGGTAGTGTGAGCAGAGTAGTCACTGTGACCATGTCTCAATGATGTCGATTCCACTTCAAATTCCTTATCTCATTACATCCTCACAACAATCCTATTAAAATGCCAGGTACAGAGAAAAAACTGAGGTTATAGATGTTAACTTATTATAACTCATCCAAGATGTGACAGAACATAAAAGCTAGGTTGCCCCATTCTAACCATTTATGGTATTGTGCTGCCTCCTAACAATGATGAAAAACTACTTTTCTTTTTCCAAAAATCAAACACATAGACTAAAAAAATGCTAAAACATATGGCACCGCTGAAATAAGCCGAAACATTTTAATTATCTTTTAATTTTCTCCCATTCTGCCTCAATTCCTGCAGAATAGGAAGTAGTTAAGAAATTATGAAAGCTGTAAATTAATCACTGGATTGGGAATGGAAAAGAGGAGAAAATTAAGTTTGGAGAAACAAACTAAGTAACAAACCCAAGATGAGGATATACTGAAAATGCAAAATGAAAAAGAAAACTTAACCTGGAAGGCCAAAAAAGTATTGAGAAGGACTGAGCATCTCCAGTGTCGACCATCTACTGAAAATGCAAAATGAAAAAGAAAACTTAACCTGGAAGGCCAAAAAAGTATTGAGAAGGACTGAGCATCTCCAGTGTCGACCATCAGACAAGAGAGAGCACTGTTCTGTTATTTCTGGATCTGGATAGTGGATAAAATGAACTAGGTTGAGCCTCGCTGAATGAAATAGCCACGGTTGAAGGCTGGAAGTTAATTTACTGGAAAAACCCTCACTACATAGCCAGTTGTATTGCAAGTCTGACAGAGGGACTTGATGGACAGGCAAATATGAGGAAAATTATGAGGAAACAAAAAAAGGATAAAAGAAAATTGGAGACCCTCAGAATTGCCCCAGAACACTAGTATTGCACTTCTCAAAACAAAACATGCAGAAATCATTCTAGACTGACATGAGTGGACTTCTCTCAAGACTCTGTAACTGGGGGCTATTTTCCCTTTCCTAATCTGAGAGAATAGATTGGATTGCTTGTTAGCCTGCCATTCAGAGAATTCAGCTGCATTGTATTTTGGGTTACTGCCAAGATTTAATCCCAAAAATTCACAGAAAATCATGGGTCAGTAGAAAAGAGGACCACTCTGACTTGCTCTTTAACAGTCTTATCATAATGTCTTGATGAGTCACCTGTGGGCATGACTTGCTCACACAGGGTAAATTGTAATGGTGCTTTACAATAGGCTTAGAGATTGACTCCACCAGGACATATGAATAATAAAGAGCAAGACAAGACTAGCCTACATTTGGTTATCTGCTTCCTTCTGAGTCCCAACGTGACCAATCTGGGACTTTACTGATTCTACCCTGCTCCACCATGCTTACCAGCAATGAAATGAAGAGGGGAAAAAACCCTCAGTAAATGAGTTCTGTAGAAGCCAACCACTATGTTCACCAGAGCTATCTGAGGGCTGGATCAGTTCATCAGGTCCCACTCAACACTCCCTGATGCAAAATTGTTCTGTTGGGACCAGTGAGAATTTCCATAATCTTATTAATATGTTTTAGTTAAACTTGTTTTCAAAAAATTAAAAGACCTTTACATCATTTTAGTTTTCTACTCTAAAATTTATAATGGGTTCTTTTCCCATTGTTTTCAAGGCAAATTCATGTATTACATGCTTCTGATGAGCTTCTAATCTATATTACTAGAATTATCCATTTCCAAATAGACAAACCCATTAAATTTTCTAATTTTCCCAGCCTCTGACAATTCCAGATCCACATAACAAATTTAGTATTTTCTTGTCTTTGCTCACAATGTATTCTTTCATTTTTTAATTTATTTTATATGTTTATAAATCCAATCTTCTAAGACTACCCGATCCATGTAGTTACCTAGCCTCAGTTTAATTTTTTATCTTAAACTTTGTTCTTACTTTATTATCAAATAACTTCATTCCCAAGATAGCATATCTTCTCTTACATGATAGTTTCTGCCTATGTTCTTTTTCTCTACTAATTTATAAGCACAGTGACATGTTTTATCTTTATATATTATATCCGTCTTCTCCCACTTTTCCTCATCCAAAACTAGGTCATATTATTTAGGAGATAGGTGTTCAAAAATAATTTACTAACTTGTGTTAAGTCAATGTTTTTCATATATTATTTTTATGACTCTTTTTTCATTTATAAAACACCAACTACTCAACTGATATTTTTCTGAAAGTTCAAAAATCTTGCTAAAAAAATGTCTGACACTATTTATTTAAGCCCATATTGTCTAAGTTTATTTTGTTTTTGTTTTTGACAGCTTCCACACATCTAGTTTAAAGCTCACAGTGCTTATGTGACTCAAAGGAATGAGCTACAACTACATGGATTGAGGCAGATTAGTTTCATGCCACTTATTTTACAATGAACTCTCATTCACAAATGAGAAGGGGAGAATTCCTCCAAAACTACACCTTGTTTCTTCTTATGGACCTAACAGAATTATTGAACACAAAGTGCGTCTGATTCTTTAGGTAGTAGGTTTGGCATTCACCCTGGCTGGTTTGGCTCAGTGGATTGAGCGTCGGCCTGCGAGCTAAGTGTCGCTGGTTCGATCTTCCAGTCAGGGCACATCAGAGAAGGAAAACTCTGACTCCAAAAAACCTCCGCTGCCTTGCGGCATACCTTTTCAGGGGAAAGGCTAAGGGAGTAAACCCCGACAGAAAATCCGGAGCCGGAGTCCCTAAGGCGGTTTGACGTTGTAGTCAACACCGGCAACTCCTGCGGCGCACCTGAAGCCAAGCTGTATTGACTCCGTCTTTCCCTTGGATCCCTCAGCTGCGAAGAGAGGGGGGGGGTCTGCTGCATGGGCAACAGCAGACCCTCCATATCACCCTGCCCAGGCTCTGTAGCTTCAGCTTCACTGGAGAGGACACTCCAGTGTCATCACAAGATATCGATTCAACACGGGAGGAGACAGATATCGTGTCACTCCCGATTTGGACTGCACAGCCATTCTCGGCGGTGCAGATAGACTCTTAAGAAACTACACCATCGTCTCTCAAGACGGACAGCTGCCGACGAGGTTTGGCATTACCTTATTGTCTAGGAAGGCACATTTCTGAAATTCTAGGCAAAAATAAAACATCAGCTTCCCAGGCAGATTAAAGGCATCTATTTCTGATGGAAGAAAGAAAAGAGGTGGGGAGAAGGAATAGTTGATCTTTTGCTTACCAAGTCTGTGTGAGACCACAATCATAGTATGCTAGGGACAAATGCTTCTCAATGAGAATACTGAATCTTGAGATTAAAGCATCAGGGTTAAGATATATATTAAGCTTAGGGGAAAATACATTAATTGTATGTATAGTAAGGGTATAATAAAAAAAGATAAAACTTAGAAGGATTATTATATTATCTAAAATTTATAATCAACCTCAAATTTATTGAAATTATATTAAAAAATTTAATTCTTTAATACAAACATATCTATTAACACTCCATTCACCATGTATTAGCCAGGGTATTGTTACAAACAAAACCCAAGTCTCAGTGGCCTATTAAAACAAAAGTTTATTTCTCACTAATGTTGCATATTCCATGTGTAAATTCCATGTGGGATGGCTTCACATATCACTCAGGTTTCCAAGCAAATGGAAGCCCTATGATCTTGTGACTAAACCACATGGACTAAGAAGCCTTCTCAGTCATCAGAGCAAAGAAAGAAATTCTAGAGGATGTGACAATGAATGCACAGGTTTTGATACGACTCAGTCAACTCTTTGCCTCAGATCCCATGGATCCTAATGGCCACATGGCCCAAACCAAGAGTGAGGGGATGAAGAAGCATATTTCCCCAGTGTACCTGAACCTAAAAGAGAAGCTGAATGAGCGAGAATACTAGAGTGCCCCATTATGAGATACAAAAATTCAAATAACCTGTAAACATTCATTACCATGCTGCTTCTATGCTCTGTTTTTTGGGATTTTTTTTTACAGTGTAGTTTTCTTTCAAGTAAATTCATGCTACTAGGAGGAGATGTGTGAAGAGGAGAGAAATCAACACAACAATTTCAACATAACACAAGTAAGAGAGTAAAATAGAAGAGCATCTTTAGCTCCATACTTACACAGTGTACACTGTCTGGCATTGTTTTTGACTGGTATGTGTTCTGAAAGGTTGGTTCCCCTCTAAGATTCATTAGAGCACATGGCATATCCACTTGTTAAAGATTTTGAATGCACTCTTTGCAAAGTATTGCAGGGAAGTCACTAAATGTGGAGGTGCCTTGAGTACTATTTTAAAACAATGTATTATAAAATAATATTGTAACACTCATTGCAATCAATCCACAGAAATCAAAGGGTTATGTCAACAAACACTGTCAACTACTCTATAAGGTTATCAGTTTCTTAAGGCAACACTAAATAGTATAAATAACTTGAGTGTTTTGCTAAATGGATATGTATATATAATGGTTCCTCTTTATAACTCTACACTTAATCTACTTGCTAACCAGAGGAGAGTTTTCCAGGTTTCGTTAAACATTTGCACTTATGGAGATTACTTTTAAACAAATGAGCAGAGAAATTATGTCACATATATTTAAGACAAGAGAAAAATTTGAACTAACCAGGTTGTCTGTGCAAAAATGCATGGTCATCTAAGTCATTCCCCTGAAGCTTTTTTTCTATTCTAAGAAAGCAAGCAAAAGCAGCTCATGTGTAATTAATGCATGATCTATCTAGCATATTTATTTAAGAATTCAACTATGAAACTGATAGTGAAGATTTATATTGTTGCCCCTAATGAATAATTCAGTATAGGGTATTTATTTTCATTTTATCAGACATTTACAGTATGATAAAAATGAACTGTATTGATTTGACATCAGGAGAGCTAAATTTTGCCTGAAACTTATTTCTAAGTAGTAAAGAAGCTGAGTTTTTTCAAGCTTCAGTTTTTTCATCTTCAGAAGAAAGGAAATGTTTTTTATGTTCCCTATAACTCCAGCCTCTGTTGCCTTGGAGATTTTGCCTCCACACAGAGGTTTACAAATAGCTCATAGCTTTTCGGGAGGCAATCCCCTTGATCCCAGTAATGCACAATAATTAAGAGGACAACCTCTGCAGACAGACTACCTGGATTTGACTCACAGCTTTATCATTATTTGATCTGTAGTCAGTAAACAGGAACAATAATGACATAAAATTCATAAGATGATGCTCGAAAAGTTGAATGTGCTAATACTTGCAAATGCATCTAGAATGTTGAAACAGCCCTGGCCAGAGTGGTTCAGTTGGTTGGAGTGCCATACTTTATTGGAATATTGTGAGCACCTAGCTAGGTTGTTAATTCTATCCCTGGTCAGAGCACATGTGGAGGGCAATCAATTGGTGCTTCTCTCTCACATCAATATTTCTCTCCCCCACTTTCTCTCTTCCTTCCTTTCTCTCAAAAAGCAATTAAAAAAAAAAGTCCTTGGGTGAGGATTACAAAAAAAGAGTTGAAATATAGCAAGCATCCAATTATCAATAATTATTATTATCATTATGCACTTTTTACAATGTGAAAATGCTATCACTTAATAGTGATCCAACTTACTGAGTTACTATTAGGAGAAAGTTTGGAATAAGCTATGAAGCCTGTTGCTAAGGTGCTTAAAATGACTTGGGGAATGAAGAGATATGAATAATTAGAGGGTAGTGCATTTCATTTTTACCAAGTAAGTAGTAACCTTTATGCCTAGTGAAAATAGCCAAGATTTTGAGAAATAGGAAAATAATTTAATATTAGACATAAAAATAGGTGTCAAATTAGTAAGACTGTTTTTTTTTTTTTTTTTTTTTTTGGTGGAACAGATATCCTCACTAATCCTATGCTAAAGGCAACCTAAATGTTAGATAAAATATTAAAACAAAAAGAGAAACATTTTAAAAATGCATTAGTGATCTGGCAAGAAATTTTAAAATATTTACTCTAAAGCAAGTGGGTTAAACTTAATACTAGGATAACAATATTTACATATTCTAAAAATATCTTATTAATTAAAGAGGAAAAAGTATGATTTTGAAGGCATCCTATTCATCATAAAGTAAAAATGAGTATTTATATGATAGAAAAAAACAGCAATCACTAACTTAAGCAAATGATTAAGTTAATATCACCAATAATGAGAAGGGTTGACATTATGAGCTTTCCTGTATGATGCAATGAGAATATCGCCTTTGAAATAATCCTAACCAAAACACATAACTTAATCTAATCACAAGAAAACATCAAACATTCAAACTGAGAGACAATCTATTAAACAAATGGCTGCACCCTTCTGAAATGCCAATGTCATAAAAAACAAAGGCTGAGATTATAGGTCACTAAAGAGACATGCAATCTTATACTTTCTATTGCTATAAAGAACATTATTGTGACAATGAGAAAAAGGTAAATAATGTCTGTGGTGGTTTTAAGATATGCCCACAAATCTTTAATGCTCTTTCTAGCCTAATTCCTCTTTGCTTGAGTGTTGGTTGTTCTTAGTGACTCATTTCTGACAGAATGTAGTAGCATAAAAGTATTCCACTTCTAAGACTAAAAAGACATTGTGGTTTCTCCTTGTTTTCTCTCTGAGATTGCTCACTCTGAGGAAGCTAGCCACTATTCATGATGACACCAAGTAATCCTGTGGATAGGTCCATCTAGTGAGGAACTAAGGCCTTCAGCCAAAACTATGTTAGTGTATCTTCTTGGAAATGGATCATCAAGGCCAGGAAGCCTTTAAATGAGTGATCTTGACAACAACCACACAGATACTCTGATCAAAATCATCCAACTAATTCACTCCTGACCTACATAAACTGTGACAAAGTAAGAGTTTTGTTTTGTTTTATTTGTTTGTAATTTCTTTAATTGTGCTATTATTATATATATGAGAAAAATTACCATTTAAACTATTTTAAGCATATAGTTTAGTGGTAATTAAGTGCATCTACATTCTTTTACTACCGTCATCACAGTCTTCAGAACTGTTTTCATCCTAAAAAACTAAAATTCTCTATGTACTACACAATAATTCCCCATCTCCCCTACCCCAAATCCCTAACAATCATCACCATTTTATTTTTCATCTCTATAAATTTCATTATTCTAGGTATATGAAATAAGTGGAATCATACAGTATTTGTCCTTTTAGTCTGGCTTATTTTACTCAGCATAATGCCTTTACAATTCATCCATATTGTAACATATATCCGAATTTCCTTCCATTTCAAGACTGATTAATATTCCATTGGGTGTACATACTACATTTTGTTTATCCATTCATCCATCATTGGACACTTGGGTTGCTTTTACTTTTGATGGTTGTTAATAATACTGCTATGAACATGAGGCACACAAATCTCCTTGAGTCATTGCATTTAATTATGCTAATAGTGCCCTCTGATGCACAAAATATTTTAGTTTTATGTAGTTCATTCATATATTTTTCTCTTTGTTAGCTATGCTTAGTGTTATGTCTAAGATAGCACTGCCAAATGCACTTTTGTAAAGGTTTTGTATTTCCTTCTGAGAGTTTTATAATTTTAGCTCTTACATTATATCTTTGGTTCATTTTAATTAATTTTTGCATGTAGCATAAGTTATACTATATGCATTTTTTTTTTTTTTTTTTACCATGAGGATATCCAGTTTTCCAAAGACTATCAGTTGGAAATATTGCCTTTTCTCCATTAAATGGTGTTGTCCCTCTGGTCAAAAAGCATTTTACCATCTATGTCAGGTTTTTTTATTTTTGTTTCCCCTGGGCTCCTGATTCTAGTCTATTGGTCTATATGTCTGTCTTTATACTGCTAATGCATTTTGATTGCTATAGCTTCATAATTATAAGTTATGAATGCAAAACAATGAGATTTTCAAATCTGTTCTTTTTAAAGACTATTTTGACTATTTAGAATTCTTTGAGATTCTATATAACTTTTAGAATATATTTTTTTATTTCTGCAAAAAATTGTTAAAATTTTGGTAGGCATTTCACAGAAATTGTAGACTTATTTGGGTAGTACTGTAATCTAAATATTATCTTCCAAACCATGAACACAGAGTGTCTTCTCATTTATTAATTTATTTTCAGAAACATTTGCAGCTTTCAGTGTATAGTCCTTTGCTTTTTAATTGTTTATTACTAAACATTTTATTTTTGATAATATTTTAAATTGAATTATTTCTTAATTTTTCTTTTCTGATTGTTCATTTTTATTTCAACTTATTTTTATGCTTTGACTGCATCTTGTAATTCTGTTAAATTTATTAGCTCTAATAGAGTTTTGTTATGAAATGTTGTTGTTTTTTTACATATAATATCATGTTATGATGTCATTCCTTTCCAATTTGTATGTTTTTTTTTCTTGCATAATTGCTCTATCTAGGACCTCCAATACAATGCTGAATAGAAGTGGCAAAAGTGATTATCATTGTCTTGTTCTTGATCTTAGAATAAAAGCTTTCAGTCTTTCACCATTGGGTAGGATGTTACCTGTAGGTTTTTCATATATGACCTTTATTATGTTGATAGTCTTTAATTTTAAATCTGTTGTTTTATATCTTGAAAAAGCTGAATTTCGTCAAGTGTTTTTCTGCATCAACTGAGAGAATCCTGTGTTTTTTCTCCCCTTCACTTTGTTAATGTGGTCTTTTTTCATTCATTGATTTTCATATATTGAGGTGAGATATAAACTCACACCTTTCAGAGTGGCTATTATTAATAACTCAAAAAACAAGTGCTGACAAGGATGTGGAGAAAAGGGAACCCTAGTGCACTGTTGATGGCATGCAGACTGCTGCAGCCACTGTGCAAAGCAGTATAAAATTTCCTCAAAAAACTAAAAATGGAATTTCCTTTTGACCCAGCAACTCCACTGCTAGGAATATACTTTAAGAAGCCCAAAACACCAGTTCAAAAGAACTTATGCACTGTTATGTTCATAGCAATGCTATTTACAATAGCCAAGTCCTATAAACAGCCTAAGTGCCTATCAGTAAATGAGTGGACCAAAAAACTGTGATACATTTACACAATGGAATAGTAAGCAGAAGGAAGAAAGAAGGAATTCCTACCTTTGGCAATAGCATGGTTGAAACTGGAGACTATTATGTTAAATGAAATAAGCCAGTTGGTGAAAGATAAATACCAAATGATCTCACTTATAAGAGAAATCTAATGAACAAAATAAACTAATAGAAAAAATAGAACCACTAACAAGGAAATGTGGAACAGACTGAAAGTGACTAGAGGGGAGGGAGAAGAAGGATAATTGTGTAAAGAAGGGGAAGGGACTAGACAAAGAACATGTATGAATGACCCAGGGGCATGGACAACAGTGTAGGGATTGACTGTGGGAGCAGGGCTTGGGCTGAGCAGAGGAGGGAAAAGGGGAAAAATTGGGACAACAGTAATCTAAAAAAAGAAAACAAAATCTAAAGACCAAAATTTAAGAACATATTAGAAACCCAGCGTTGAATAGAGCACTGAAGCTAATTTTACCTTATGGATTTCCAGAAGAAAAGAAGAAACAGGTGTAGAAGTAGTATATAGGTAAGTAATAACAGAATTTTCCATAACTAATGAAAAACACCAATATATAGATTAAGTAACTCAAGATAAAGACAATAAATAAAATAAATTACAAGAATTAATACTTGGATATATTGTAGTAAAACTGCACGGTAACGATGGCAAAAAAAAGCATATTGAATGTAGTGGAAAGACTGATGTCTTTATAGAAAGCAATAGCTTGACATCTGACTTCTAAACAGCAACCATGTATACCAATAATTTGTGTAGTAATAGATGAAATGAGTTAAAGCAAAATAAACATCAAATTAGAATCATATTCAACAAGATGCATTTCAATAATAAGAAAGAAATAAGGCAATTATGTGCAAACAAAACTGAGCATTTGTTATCAAAAGATAATTATAATGATATTCTAAATATAATTATTCTGACAGAAGAAAGTGACCTCAAATACAAGAAAAGAATAAGCAAACACAGTGAGCAATATTCATATGTATTTATATAAAACAAAAATAAAATTAAAAATTGCAACAGAACTAAAATATATGAAAATTGCATAAAAAATTAAAGGATGCTGATTGTAGGTAGTTATTCCAAGCTCTTCTGTTATTTAGAAAGAGAGTGAAGATTGAACTTCACACTTTAGTGAGTTTCTCTGGATGATAACATTTCCAATATACTCATTAAAAACTTGAAAAGGAAATATAAGTATTAAACTAACATAGGGAAAGATAAATAAGAATAACTAATTAATTTAAAATATTTAAGTAATAAACAAAGAAACACAAAAATGAATAGACAAAATAATATTGAAGATATAAAATACATTAGCATTGTAATTAATGCAAATATACTAAATAGTTCAGCTAAAACATATAATTCAAAACAGTGGCTATCTCTGGTAAATAGGCAATTATGATTCTACTTGTAAAAAATTTTTAAAAATTAAGTTATATATTCCACAATAAATACTCATATAATGTTATTAATAAGTGTCAAAACTATAATGGAATGCAAAAAAAAATGATAAACAAAATTCATAAGAGAGGGTATAGACTACATTGTATTGCTGTCTGGTGCTAGGCTGTGCTATCAGATTGAGAAGGGGAGCTTTTTTTGATAGGGAAACCAGCCTGATTAGATTGGAGGGTAAAAACTTAACCTAGATCAGGTCTAGATGACCATTAAGCTCAACCAGATAGTTAAGTGTGGTAGATAGCAAAATTACCCCAATTCCTCACTCCTGCCTAAATTCCCTGCCTTTGCAGTGTTACCTTGCAGCTAATCTCACCAAGAGGTAGAATTTATTTCTCCAGCTCTTGTATCTGGACTGGCCTTGTGACTTGCTTTGGCCAATAGAATGTAGCCAAAGCAATGTTGGGCCAATTCTAAGCATTGGCAGTGAGAAGTCTTGAATATTTTGTCTTGAAACCCTACCATCCACTATGTAAATTTTCCCAAACTAATCAATTGTATGACGAAAGACATATAGCCCAGTCACTAGCCTGTAGCTTGAAAACTGCAAAATATAAGTGAGCGAGACCATTGTCCACTAGCCAGTCCTGGCCTACTCATTGCTGACTTCATATGCATAAGTAAGTTGAGCTGAAATCAGTGGAGCCTAGACTTGTCAATGCTGTCCCTTAATCCACAGACTTGTGAGAACAATCAAATGATTGTGTTAAGTTAGTGCATTTTGGGAAAATTCATTTCTCAACCAAAAAAAAAAACAAAAAAAAAAAAGTCATGTAATCTTAAAGCAGATATTAATCATAAATAAACTGATTCTATAATTCTTCAAGAACTATTTATTTTCTCCCTATTTTTTCCGAAAGTACTCATAAAACATGTTTACCTGGTTTTATTTTAATAAACCCATGAAACACTTAGTAGCCATGAATATTTCTATTATATATAAAAATCCCAATTTTGGCATATTTGAGGCAATAAAGTCTTCAAAAATAATAAAACCTAAGAAAACAGATATTAAATAACTTTTTAAAAATTAAATAAAGTTCCTTAAGGATAAAATAAAAGAACTCAAGGGAAAATGCACAAGTAGGACACAGATATGCTGATCTCCCTTGTCCTAGCTTATGACTCTGTGAACTCTCTGCTGCACTGTAGGACTGCAGTGTTCCTGAGAACAAGGGAACAGGGTGGCAGAAAGTATTTTTAACAAAGTCATCAAGGCACTTATGAGGATAATGTCTTTTCTATGAACAAGCAGCATAACTTAGTGTCTGCTCTAACACCACACACAGCAAATGGAAATGACAATTTCAGAATACAGATCTCCCCTAGGGAACTCAACAGTGAACTGGGAAAAGATCACAGGCTCTGACAGCTGATTAGTGAATTAATTAGGTGTTACACTTTTTTAATGGTATTGTAAATTACATGTGGAGCATGTACTTAGAGTCATAAAAAGATATTAAGGATCCTAGATGTCACACAACTGTAGAGCCAAATGTCATCAAAATCCAGAGGAAAGCCCAATGAAAACAGGTTTACTTGAGACATGATGAAATTAATCTTACTTATCTACCTTTCTGAGAGAAAAATGTAGACTGGTGGCAAAATTATTTAGAATCCAGGCAAAAAGAATTGATGTCTCTTTATTGTTCTATAAAGTATTCTTTTTGCAACAGACTTCATATTTATAAACTTTTTATTTTTTTTAACTAGTATCTAAAGTCATCTGCTCTTATTTAACTCATCAAGTGACGGGATATTTTGAAGACAGAGAACAGAGAGGACAATTTTCTGCTCTGCAATGACCATGTCCCCATCACTACTGCCCACAAGCTCTCAAGAATATCTTCTTGTTGCAGCTCTCTGTTGCAAAGTATGCCTCGTTATGTAACAGATTTAACAGTTGCATGATCTTGGGCAAGATATTTAATCTCAGCTTTCTATATTTATTAGCAGAATGGGGATAGTGGTGATATTCCTTTCATAGGGCTGTTATGAGGATTAATAGAGACAATACTGTGCAGTGCTTAATATAGTGCCTAGCACATGGCAAGTGTTATAAAAGTTGTGGCATGAATATTGACAGGAATATGAGGTTCTATTCTTATTGAGATCCATTATTATTTAAACCTTTGATAGCTCAGTGGACAAAGATTTTGATTTCCAAGATTCTTTATGAAAATGGGTCTTCAGTAAACAGCTTTCACAGAGTTGAAATACAAAAATACGAATAGAGCTTCACATATCAAAAATAGGAGTGTGAAACTTCACAGATTTACTTTTTCATCTTATCTTCCATAACTAGGAGGCTAAGGAGATAAATATAGGGCGTAGATTATATATGTCAGAAAAAAAGAGGGCATTTTAATTCATTTGAAGATGCTTCTCTGGTAAAAAACAGATTGTTCTGCAAACAAGTCGAAGTACAGTTGTAGTTTGATCCACCCCCCTGTACCATGGAGTGGCATGCAGCAAATCCAAACTTAATTCATGTAATTCAACTCTTACTTTAACCAAAGCACTAGGAAAGGCCATAAAGACAATGTGAATCAAACACTGAAAAGAGCTCTTCCTCCTCAAAAATCCAAAATATCTATTAATAATCATTTAACCTCTTCTAATAAAACTTTGATTGCTGAAAGTAGTTATGGGTATAGAGAGAATACACAAAACATTTTAAAAAGTTATTCTTTTTTTAAGTATATTTTAATGACTATGTTGTTACGATAGTTCCAATTTTTTTCCCCTTTGCTTCCCTCTGCCCTTCCCCAGCAATCCCACCACCCTTAGTTCATGTCCATGGGTCATGCATATAAGTTCTTTGGTTTCACCCTGTCTGCTTTGTACCAACCAATTATGCTTCTTAATCCCTACACCATTTCCCCATTTCTACCCCTTCCTCATCCCAGCTGATAACCCTCCAAATGATCCCCATATCTATGATTCTGTTCCTATTCTGGTTTGCTTAGTTGGATTTTGTTTTTATTTTTTAGATTCAGTTATTGATAGTTGTGAGTATCTTGTCATTTTAGTGTTCATAATTTTGATCTTTTTCTTAAATAAGTCCCTTTAACATTTCATATAATAAAGGCTTGGTGAAAACAAACTCTTTTAACTACCTTGTTTGGGAAGCACTTCATCTGCCCTTCCATTCCAAATGATTGTTTTTCTGGATAGAGTATTCCTGGTTGTAGGGCCTTGCTTTTCATCACACTGAATACTTCTTGCCAGCCCCTTCTTGCCTGCAAAGTTTCTTTTGAGAAATCAGTTGACAGTCTTACAGGCAACCCTTTGTAGGTAACTGTCTTCTTTTCTCTTGCTGCCTTTAAGATTATCTCTTTATCTTTCACCTTTGGCATTTTAATTATGATGTGTTTTGGTGTGGTCCTCTTTGGGTCTAGCTTGTTTGGGACATTCTGTGCTTCCTGGACTTGTATGTTTATTTCCTTCTCCAAACTTGGGGAGTTTTCCTTCATTATTTTTTCACTTAAACTTTCAATTTCTTGCTCTTCCTCTTCTCCTTCTGGCACCCCCATGATTCAGATGTTGGCATGTTTAAAGTTGTCCCAGAGGTTCCTAACCTCTCCTCATTTTTTTCAATTCTTGTTTCCTCATTCTGTACTGGTTGACTGTTTTTTCCTTCCTTATGTTCCAAATCATTGATTTGAACCCAGGTTTCCTCCCCTTCACCATTGGTTTTGTGTGGATTTTTCTTTGTTTCACTTAGTATAGACTTCAATTCTTCCCTGATGCGTTTGACATATTCAAGAATATCTGTCAAGCCTGTGAGCATTTTTAACACCAGTGTTTTGAATTCTGCATCTGTTAGATTGACTACCCCTTCATCACTTATTTCTCCCACTGAACCCTGATCCATTCCTTCTTTTGGGCCATACTTCTCTGTCTCCAAATCTTGACAAACTCCTCTGTTTGTTTGCCTCTGTGTCTTAGGTGGAGCTGTCACTTCTGTTATGTTGTAAGGTGCAGAGCCTTAGGCATTCATCAGTACAGGGCGGCCCATGTCACTACATTGTGGTGCTGTATGTGGGGGAGGGGTCTGAGAGCGAACAATGCCACCTTCTCAGCACTTGCCCCTTTTCTAGGCACCTCTCCCACTTCCGCACCAGACTGGCGCCACTCTAGCTGCTGCCCTGGCCCTCGTTCCCAGAGTGGGTGGGTCTGTGGTCATTTTAGGACCATGGGAGCCCTTTAAACAAGTGGACTCTGATGAGATACCAGCCATTTCTTCTTCCATCCCAACTCCCACTGGTTTGCACAGTCAGAAGCAATGAGGCTTGGTTTTCCATGGCACTGGGAGAGTGAGCTGCACAGACTGGTCTGGAGCTGGGACCACTCCCCAGGTGTCCCTTCTGACTTTTTAAAATGTGTGACAGTGCTTTTTTCCAGCCTGTCACTGCCACCACTGCTGCTGCTACCACATTGTGTCCTCTCCACCTGAGCTCCTCCCCTCCTACCTGTCTGGATGAGTATCTCTTCTTTATATCTTTGTTTGTTCAACTTCCATGAAGTTTGATTTTCTGGAACTTCTGGTCCTCTCTTATTTTGAGGTAGTTGTATTCCTTCTTAGTTGTGAAGGGAGACCAGCATGTCTGTCTAGGCCTCCATCTTGACCAGAAGTCTAAAAAATTATTCTTAATGTTAGTTCCTTTCCTTTCCTCTGTCTGCTATGCACTGAGGATAACTCGAGTCATAAAATTATCTACATATATTGTTTACTCATACACATATAATAAGTGGACATAGTAGGTGCTCAATACATGTGTGTTTTGGTAGCCCAAGAACTGTGGTGGAAAATAAGAGCTGCCCTTGAGAACTTTAGTATTGACAATAGCTAACATTTACCAAGTATGTGTGTTGATATATTAAGTGATTATCTTGTTTAATCTTCAAAGCACCACTTCACCATAAGCATTGTAAAGAAAAATGAGATGGCATCCTAACCAAAACTACCCTTGATTTAAAGAAGAGATGGTATTCATGCTTAGACTAATCCCAGAGCAGTTATGTTTCAATACCATCTACATCATTCGATTTGTTTTACTTGCCAGATGTGCAACAGAATAGGTTCTGAGCTTCCTAGTAACCTACACACACATGCAAACAAATCTAATGCATGACTCAGTGGAATCATAAGTTAAAAATAAACAAGTTGGCGGGAAAAGCTCTGCTATTTGGAGTGCTGAGACTGAAGGGAGGCATGTTTCATGGTCTTCTCAATGGAGAAATTTTATAAAGAATGCAGAAAAACTCACCGTAAATAACATTACTACAGCAAATGCAAGCATGGATTTCTAGCATCTCAAACACAAATCAATGTAAGTCAAATGCATTCATTCAAACTGTGGTTGAGTCAAAACACTTCTACAGAGTAAATACAAAGAGTGTAATAGTCTTTTTTAAGACATTGATACAATTTTAGCTATAGAAATGAATGACAAAAATTCATATTATTCAGGTAGTCTTCCCACAATATTACATTTTGTCTCTGCTTTGCTGATTAATACTGGCTGGCAGAAATTGCTATGTTATGTATTATATGATTAATAACAGACCACAAATATTAGGTTTAAAAGCATGCATAATGTTGGTACCTTTGCAGAAGCTGAGATACATAACCAGAACACTTACTTAAACAGGCTACCATTGTATCTATCCAATGAAGAGAAGTACAAAAGTGAATATCTATAGCCAGTATCTATATTTTACTCAGAAAAAAAAAGCCTCTGGATTTCTATAATACATGAACAGAAGTCTGATTGAAAAGACAACATCTTATTCTAGTCATAATTCTAAGCCATTAAAAAAACAGTACCCATAAAATATTTAACTTCATGCTGTAAAATAAATTCATAGGTAACTAAATAATTTGGGGGATTTAATTCAAGGTCAGTGAAATGGCAAAGCATGTGGTTCATAACAGTTGATTTTAAGCCATTCTTTCTTACCAACATTAGTACATGTGCCTCAATAACAACATCATATCGTGAGCAGTAGTTTTATCATCCTCTTTTCACAGACCAGTAAACTAAGCCCCAAGATTTCCTGTAAAAAGTTGTGGGGAGTGTGTACCCACTGCAGGAATGCTGTCACTGGACCTGGTATTTCAAACACTAAACCTTCTGTCTCACTATGGGCAACTTACATCAGAAAGATAAAAGTTATACATTTTTGGAGCCAGAAAGTATCTTGGGGTCAGATGCAAACTGTCATTTCTTCAAACACTGATTAATCATGAATCCCTGGGGAGAAGCAGTGGGCCAGCCAACCACACCAAGTGATGCCTTTAGAGGCAGGACTCTCATCCCTTTATGCAGCAGCCCATTTTATTTTGGGGGAAATTCTAATTTTTACATGTTTATTTGGCTTTTGTGTTGTTGTTTACTTAAACTAAACCTATATAATATTATTTTTTAAATATTTGCCACATTGGATTATGTTACAACCAAATGTCCCAGAATGTCACTTGAGTCCCAGGTAAAAAGTCTAACCTCCCTTCTACCTGACCTATATTTACAGAGAATTATCATCATCCTCTCAAAATAGGGCAAGCCTAATATTTTCAAATTTCCTCATTATCACATTTGCATTGGGAAGTTATTCTTGAGTGTTCAATGTCCCATGTCAACTTGTAGACATGGCTTCAGTTTTAGGAGTGTTCTGTTCCAAGTACTGACCTATTTTATCACCCCTTCTCTGTTCAGTGCACCAATGTTAATGCCATTCACATTCTAATTACATGTTTGTTACCACACTGGTGACATTTACCTTTTAACCTTTAATCAGTGATTGTTTGTACAACATAAAATGGCTCAGCTATATTCACAATTTATCTCACTCTTTTACTAATATAGATTAAAAAAATTCTGATGGCTTTAGAATAGAGAAAATTATTTTTAGAACTTCACCAAACATTTTAAGGAACTAAAAATTAGCAGTAAAAATAGGTAAACAGATCAGTAGCTGCAGGGGTGTGGGGCCATTGTTAAAACCCGCCTTTGCTATGAGAAAGACAAAAGAGAAAGCAAGGGAAGAAGAGGGGACTGAAGATGGAAGTGAAAGAGACCTTAATTGTTACAAGAATCTAGAGGATACAAGACCTGTCTTTTCATCCTGGTTATGTTATATGCTTTAAACTTTTGTGAAAACGAAACTTCTTAGTGCAGGCAAATTCCCATATGGCTTTGATGTTTTATAAAATTCCATCAAAATCAAATGAAATATTAATTTTCAAATAACCTCTAGTCATTCAATAAATTAATAGTGTGTGTTTCATTCTTTTTGAAGATAAAATAAAATCCCCACCTATCTACTGTCAACGTACATCTGAAGACAGTATTGGATTTACAATCAGAAATAGATTGCAGGACTTCACATAAATTCAAGCAGGAAAAAGAGGTTAATTTATCAGGATTACTTAAACTGGCTAAGGGAACTATAAAAGAATATATTAAGGGCTATTCACAGAAGTAATTATATTTCAGAGTATCTTCAAATCATGTCAAATTTATCATATTTCAAGTGCCATCAAATGTTCTTTTTGATTGGAAGAGCCCTGTAAATGATAGATAGTTTTGTGTTCTGCAACTGACCAATTTCTCCTAATTCTCTTCACATGACTGTCCATCCATTTTTCCCTATTATCTCATCCAAAGTAACATAATGGAGACCCTTGTAAAATATGAGCCATGTGACTCCTCATGCAGTTCATAATTTAAATTTTATCAATGATACTTTTATTTATTTTAAATCTGACCAATTCAATATATTCCATGAATATTTAATGTCCTATTACCCCTTGAAATACATTTCTTTTTCTTCTTTTCTATATTTAAGCCTATGTACCTGTGCATGGAGAGTCTGAGTTTCTTTTAGACCCCCAAACACTATCCTAGATGTGTATGTGTGTGTGTGTGCGTGTGTGTGTGTGAGTGTGTGCCCATGATTTTGAACCTGGGTCCACAATTTTGTACCTGGGTAGGCCATTTACATACAAATCACTCCTCCCTTGCTAGTAGTATTAATCTAATAGACATGTGAAACAGTGCTGGAAGCTGTCATATCCTCCTTCTAGGAAACCTGATTTTCAGAAGAAAATGTCATTTGCTTCATTTCTTGGTCTTCATGAAGACACAGTGATATATTTTCATATGTCTTCCCTTAATTGCCTTAATAATGCCTTTCTTTAAAGTTACTAACCAAGCCTTATCTCCCTGGGAACCCCTCAAATATTAATTTCTTTCTCAATAATTTTATATGATGAAAAGAAAGCAGTGATTACAAATGCCTTAATTTACTAAAACTTACAACAAAAATAAAATAAAATAATAAAAAATAAAAATCCTTGTTGTGATTCTTGGTAAAGGATTACCAGCAAAGAAAAAAAGAGGCAGAAAAACTAATAAGACCAAAAAGGAAAAAAAGCCATCCACATCACACATACAGAGCCCCTGAAAAGGTATGAGGTAGTTTGTATTCTTATAAATGCAATTTTTCAAATATAGAGGGAATAAATGTTATATCTTCAAAGAATAATAAAATAAAAAAGCCCAGAGTAACCCAGTTTTCACTTCAAATTGAGAATAATATACCTCCAATATCACTACCCATGTCATAAGTATTAATAAAGAAAATATTTTAGCCATTATACATTATAACACAGTTTGTATGTTACAAACCACATGTTAAATGATTTAAAAATACAAAAATCACTTTAATCAAACAAAAACTGTGTACAGGCTTCCTGAAACATATCACACATAACAATAATATTGGTTTTATAGGGAAAAATACATGTCCAGCGTTGGATTGCCAATATGACAATAACTTTCCCATCACTTTTTATCTAACAAACCAGTAGAACTACTTAATTAAATATGAGTAAATAAAGTATCACTAACTTCTTGGTATAAAGAAACTAAGTCTTAAGACAAAAAAAAATGGTATTCATTTCACCCTAAAAATGTAATTAGAATAATTGGGCATTTACCTTGTGATTAAAAATCCAGTGGACACTTTAAAAACCCCAGCAGCTCATGATGTAGCTTTCCAATGCACTCTTCAATTCCTATAAATAAAGAAACATGAACAAGAACATTTAGAGCAATACATATCTTTGTAAAATGATGGTGATTAGCTATGAAACTTGTATTATCTCTCCATATTGCCATTTAAAAAAATTGTTCCTTAAAAATTACTGTTATAGATTTTGTTAAGTGCACAGTGTAACAATGAAGAATATGTCTTTCTAGGACTTTCAAGAGAATAAAGAGACTCTATACTATGAAACACTACAAAATATAAAACCACTCAATCTACTTAGAAAGGCTGTTGTACTAAGAAAACTAAAACATTTGGTTTCTTATTATGTACACACTACCAACATAGACATTTTCCTAGTCATGAAACTGAATTACAAGCAATAGGGGGTGTTGGCCCCCTGTTTAGTTTTTTACTATAAACTTCTTTACTAGATTTTAGCAAAGTAGATTTCTGCTACTTTATGTTCCATAATTTACCTGGACATGATTTATAAAATATGGGAAATAACAGCCATCTATTTGATAAATTGATATGGAATATGTATATATTTACATCGTCTCTCGAGACGGACGGCTGCCGAAATATATTTAAGTGACTTTACTTCTAGGTAATATACACTACACTATGTACAGTAAAAATTAATAACTGAAACTTTCACATCCTGCCTCAATTATATATAGAAAAACCTTTAAAAATCATCATTTTCTCCTATCTACTTGCTAAAAGAGAAAAAAAGTGATAAGCAAGATATATAGGTACTTTGCTGTTGCCCAGTGTTACTCTGTTTCCTGTATGCAAACACCCTAATTAGGTAGAGCAAGCCTCTGCTACATTCCGTTGGAAATCTCCTCACTCCAAGTCTCATGCATGTACTGTGAAAGTCAGGCACCAATCTCAATGAAGCAGCACCAGAGACTTTGATATCGCGCCTCCCACCCCTTTCTGAAAGTCTCCAGTCTGTTAGGTGGCAAAGAAGATTGGAGTAGGAACAGAGATGGCGGGGAGCTCATAAATGAGAAGTGTAACTTTGTCAAGGTACACATAGCAAGTTAGAACATAATTACATTGCTTCTTATCCCATTACAAGAGGGATCATATAAGGTCATGTTTTAAGGGCTAGGTTCATACAAATTGCATTACCAACTCAATGTTTCTAGAAGTTATTGTCAGGAAATATGTATATTTAGCATATACAAATAGTAAATGTCTACAAAGTGTATGTATTTATATAAGTTTATATATTAATATATGCTAGTATATAGAGATTTATATCTATATATACACTAGTGCCCTCAGTTTGTGCTTTTTTCATCTTTTTTATATTATTGAGAATTACAACTCACTTTGTGTTTTTATATAATTCTGTTTTTAATTACTTTCGGCATTCAATATTATTTTATATCAGTTTCAGGTGTACAGCATAATGGTTACACAATTACATAATTTATGAAGTGATTCTTCCAATAATTCAAGTACCGACCTGGCACAACACATAGTTATGGCAATATTATTGACTATATTTTCTTGGCTGTACTCTACATCCCTGTGACCACTTTGTAACTACCAATTTGTACTTCTTAATCCCTTTATCTTTTTCACCCAGCCCTTCAACTCCCTTTAATTCTGGCAACTGTAAGTTTATCCTTTGCATCTGAGTCTGTTTTTATTCTTTGTTTACTTATTATTATTTTTAGATTCTACATATAGGTGAAATCACATGGTATTTATGTTTCTCTGATTTATTTCACTTAGCATAATACCTTCTATCTGGGTCCATCCATAGTGTGTCAAATGGCAAGATTTTATTCTTTGTTATGTCTGAGCAATATTCCATTGCTATATGCACCACCACTTTTTTATCCACTTGTCTATTGGTGGGCACATGGGTTGCTTCCATATCTTGGCTATTGTAAATATGCTACAATGAACATAGGGGTGCATATATTCTTTTGAATTAGTACTTTGGGTTTCTTCATATATATACCCAGTAGTGTAATTGCTGGGTTATAAAGCAGTTGCACTTTTACTTTTTTGAGGAAACTCCACATTGTTTTCCATAGCACCAATCTGTATTCCCAGCGACAGCCCACATTCTCCACACTCTCAGTAGTATTTGCTGTTTGTTGATTTATTGATGATGACCATTCTAACACATGTGAGGAGATATCTCCTTTTGGTTTTAATTTGCATTTTTATGATGATTAATGACATTGAGCATCTTTTCATATGTCTATTGGCCATCTGTATGTCCTCTTTGGAGAACTGTCTATTCAGGTTTTTCGCCCTTTTTTAAAAATTGGATTATTTGTTTCTTTGGTGTTAAGTTGTATGAGCCTTTTTAAAAAATAAATTTTGGACATTAACCCCATATTGAATATATCTTCTTCCATTTAGTAGGTTATCTTTTTGCTTTGTTGATGGCTTACTTTAATGTGCAAATACTTTTTTTAGTTTGATGTAGTTCTATTTGTTTATTATATTCTTTTCCTTGCCTGAGGAGATGTGTCAGAAAAAGACACGTCAAAGGGAGATGTCAAAGACTTTACTGCTATGTTTTATTCTAGGAGTTTTATAGTTTTTATTCTTATGTTTAGATATTTAATACATTTTGAGTTTATTCTTGTAAGAAGGTGGTCTAGTTTCTTTCTTTTCTTTTTTCTCTTTTCTTGCAGATATCTATCCAGTTTCCCTAACTCTATTTATTGAACAGACAGTCTTTACCTCATTGTGTTCTCTTGCCTTCTTTGTCATATATTGATTGACCATATATATATTTGGGTTTATTTCTGAGTTCTTTATTAAAACTAACTTTAAAGCAAAGACACTTTCCAAACACATAAATATATTCTGCATGGTAAGGATCTTATTACATTCTAGAAGACATCAGAAGCTACATTTACATTAGGGAGAAACAAACTTTGAAAGAAAGTATTAACCACGTTTGATAAGAAAGGGAGTATCCTGAAGTGAGAAGAGTAGGACAATAGACAGAAAAACACTTAAATATCAGGAATGGCTGCATAGCATTTCTGGACATACTGCAGAACTATCCTGATTTGCTAAAAACACATAAAGTAATCTGATGCTTCATCATTTTATAACTTCATATTCACAATTGTTTGTCTTGTTCTCATTTTGTTATTTATAATTCTATTATAAACAACCTTAAACTCTTATTGAAGGCTCACTGTGACAAGTGCTGTGATAGGTATCTCACTTAATCAACCAGATACATACATTTTCACCCTTTGCAAACAGCTGCCATTGTCTTATATAGTACACATCTCAGGATAAAAACTGGAAATTGCATATTCTATAAATTAAGGTGGTGCTTCAAACTAATTATAAGTTTTAAGTTCCATATCTTTTAATTTGCTTAAATATTTCTGAATGTCTAAACTATTTATTAAATAATTAAAAATGTATATAGATGTAAACATTATCAAATAAATTCCATGAGTTAGTTATCCAAAACACACATTTTAGCATTCCATTAGGATGAGGGGAGTGGATCCTGGAACCTTACAAGTCCTTTTGTTTATAATCAAATTTAAAGATTAGATTTATGGCATCTTTAAGGAAGAAGCTATGCATATTACATCTCCAACACATCAATGAGAATTTCTGAATTTTGCTGGAAGATCATTTTAATTAAGACCAAATATTGTTTGAGGCAGATGAAAAATAAGCTATGATGGCAAAGTAAATGGTATAAATGCAAAAGAAGCACAGGATACAAAATATTAGATATAAAACAAAGTTGGGAAGAAATATAAGGTTGTCAAGAAAGGAGACAGGAAAAATTTGGTGATAAAACCCATGGAAGTCAATGTGTCTATGAGGTGTTTCTTTTGACAGGGGTTGAAGGAGTACAATTTTCTTAGTAAAAGTTATTTCAGAGTTTGCTGGGTTGTTAATGGAACACTAGAGAAAAGAAATGCAAAGCTATAATTCCTAAAAAGTAAATCAAAGTATACAATAATGGGGTATGACACTTTCTACCACATGGTAACAAGTAGATGAGAAACCAGGCCCATATATGGCCCTACAACTGTGATTCATTTTTCTTAACTTAGGAGGTCCTTTCCCAACAACATGATTTGGAAAAGTAGTGGAAAGATATTAGGAACAGAATAAATATTGTTCATAAAAAGAAGGAAAGTATGAAAAATCAGACTCATAAGATTTGGTGGATGTAACTCAGCTGAACTGAGGACAAGATTAGAATAACAAATCTGAGAAATGGTGCCCTCCATAATTTTTTAAAATTTTTATTTATTTATTTCTAGAGAGGAGAGACAGGAGGGAGAAAAAGAAGGAGAGAAACATGGATGTGAAAGAGAAACACTGATCAACTGCCTCTTGATGTACCTCAACCCGGGACCAAACCTGCAACTCAGGCTTGTGCCCTGACTGGGAATTTTTCACCTTGCAGAATGATTGATCCTCAACTGAGTCATACTCATCAGGGCTGCCCTCAACATTTTGACCAAGGCACACAATTTGAGATAAGTGATGTCTAGAACACAAAATATAGGGAATTGATGAATGTGTATTTGCAAGTATATAGTAGACAAAAGATAGCACAGGCCATGTGTAAAAATAAAAAATTTGACCACAGGATTAGGATGTTCAATAAAGTCACACCTAAAACAGGAAGAGTACCTAATTAAATAAAATTAGAATCAACCTGAAAATAGTTCATAAAACATAAACAGACATTTTTTTTTTTTAAACCTTAAGCATACAAATACTGTTGTGGTTATTTTTCCCAAGAAAACATGATCAATTACTGGCATATATAATATTCACCTTCTGGCTTCCAGGTTGGTTCCCTTTTCTAGTGTCTTTCTATAATGAGGGGATTACTTATTATAGTTGAATCCCAACTGTGTATGCAATACTAAGCAGATAATGACTCTAAGTGCAGCAGTGGATTAAACTACAATGCACTCATCCCAGTACCCAGAATTTCATGAGTGATTAAACGATGGCTGATATTGTCCTACTATTATCTACACAGTAAGAGAAAATATAAGTAAGAGGAAGATAGTGATGACAGGAGAAAAAAAATGTTAGAGAGTCAATGAACATGCTGTAACAATAATTTTAGAGGGAATAATATTTTTAAAACAAAACCAAAGCTGATTTAATCCCTATTCAAACAATTAACTTTAACTTGAAGGTTAGAAATGTACAATGTAATTTATAAAAAAATAATTGCTGTTTTATTTACTTCTCTGGACAATGATTATAATAATCTCCAGGAATAAGCAATTTTTAAAAATTAATTCAAACTGGGGTAAGTATGTTTTTTATGTTTATGGTGGTGTGCTAGGAAATATTTGAAAACAAAAGGAAAAAAATTCCAGTCTTCCTGGACTTTCAGTGATATTTTAGAAGAAAAAATACACACCTACACAATGACTATTTCTATGGCTAAATACCCTCTAGATATTAATTTACATCTCAACCTTTAGAGTTTAGGAGAAAAATCTCTGCTTTAACTAAAAACAAAGACATGTGTCACCATTTTTTTTCTCTTTTCTGCAACATGATGACTCCCATTCTTTATTTCAAAGTGGGAAAAAAATAAGAACACATTTTTTCAGAGAAAATATGTAGCATTATGGCATCTTCTCCTAAAAGAAAATTAATTTTTTCACTGAGTTTTTAATCTGTTATTATCAATACTTAGTGTACACTAGTGTGTGGGCTCCATGAAACTTAATTCTCTATTGCTGTATTGAGGAACCTATATTTAAATACATTTAAGAACCTATATAAATATATTAAAATATATTTAAATATATTTAAGAAACTACATTTAAATGTATCATATATGCATATATCACATAAATACCTGTACATATAGATCTATATCTATATCTGTACCTATATCTATACATACATATATATGATGTCAGTCCAGAAGGGATCCAGCCATGTAATATGAAAAATAGAAACATTTATTGAAGAAGATGAAAGATACAAGAAATATTTTACATAGGACAATGATACCTCAGTCCCCTTTAAAATAGGCACCTTGGGACCTCACACAGTTATCCCAATTGCCATCAGCTGCCCCATCATATTTTCCTGAATTTTATTAATGGTCTGAAATCTCTTCCCTTTCAAAGGTGATTTTAGTTTTGGGAAAAGCCAGAAGTAGCAGAGCACCACATCTGTGATGCAGGGGGGCTGAGTCACCTGCGTGATTTGATGTTTTGCCCAAAAACTCTCAACCAGACATGTTGTATGAACAGGCACATGATAAAGCTGCCAATCACCAGTTGCCCATAACTACAGCCTTCTGAATCATCTTAATAATTTCCCTGGAGTGATGTTCAAGCTTAATGCAAAATTTGATGCAGATGCGTTGCTCTGCTTGCTCAGTCATTTTGAATGCGATGGCCACAGAGTACAAATGCTCACAAATGGCTTCTACCATCACTGACTAATACAGTGAAGCCATCAGTGTGTGTGTGTGTGTGTGTGTGTGTGTGTGTGTGTGTGTGTGTACCAAAATCATTTATTTGTTACTGCTTTAACTTTCATACAAGACCACATTGTCCTGGGCATTAACACACAAAAATGATATTGAAAATCTTATCATAGTGAAAGTTTTGAGCAATGAATTTCTAGTTTGATCCCTTAAGGTAAATGATGCAGCATCACCTAAAGAGCATCTACATGGTCCACAAGTAGACATTCCAACATGTTGGAGACCCTAGGCTTGGCTTAGAGAACTGGTCTGTCCTACATTGGGAGAGCATCTCATACACCAAGAAGAGCAGATGTTTTAAATTATTATATGGCATTCGCATCCTTTTCATGTTATTTTTTTAGTCACAAAATAGAAGAAATAAGTGAAATAACCAGTCTACTATGTGCTTAGATATAATGCTTCAAAACTTAATTATTTAATTATGAAATTAATCATGTGAAATAAGTAGTACTGTCTCTTTACAAACACAGAACAGAGGCTTAGAAAATTATACAGTAATATTATCAAGACAACAGACCTTTTTGCTATGTATCACTGTTTCCAAACTATCAACTATGGGTAGCTTGGCCATGAGATTAGTTAGAACAAACATTAAATTGAATGCAGTAGTACTTAATAAAACTTGAAACCTTTAATAAGTGCAGTTGACCAAAACTGATTGTTTAAATGTTTTATCATCAACATTTTAGGGTTGCTAAATAAAAGTGAAGTTCTAAATAAAAGTTTTCCCTTTCCTTTGTTTGTTGCTTTGGCCTTTGAAAGGACAGTTATTAAAATTTCACACAATCTGTTTTCTTATTTAATGTTAAATTTTAGATGTTTACTAGAATCTTTATTAAGATTTCTAAAAATATACCATCCAATATTTTAAGCAAGGTGTTTTTCATAAAACATTTATTTTAATTAAAAATACAATATTCCTAACAACTTTATATAATATAAATGACATTTCCTTGAAACATATTTATTCAACATTACTTTACCTTTAGGATAGAAAAATAGAATATACCATTCATTAAATCTTAATTCAAATATAACAAAGTAGCTATATGATTCTTAATTGTAATATCACAAAATAGCTAGACAAATACTAAGAATTAAGCTATACAATTCATAACTCTAATATAGCAAATTTGCATTACTATTGACTAGAACAAAGAAGGAAATAACAAAGGGAAATAGGAGAACTGTTTTCACTGAGTAATTTTGACTCTGTCATCCACTATAACTCTTTGAATATTAAAGTAAACATTTTTTCCAAGTTAAAAAAAATAGACAGTTTTACTTGACTGAACCACTCTACAGATATTCCACTAATAATATATTGCCCTAGACCATACTGAAAGAGAATCTTGCACTCACATTATACCAAATGCTATTTTAGTATGATACACACATCACTTGTTCTTCAAGAGAGAAAAAAAAAAGTAATTTTTTAAAAAAAGGTATTTTGATTCTTCTCTGTTTTAAATTGCCTTATTTTAAATTGCTTTGTTTGGTGGCTCCCAAAAGAATGACAATGACTTCTCACTGGATTTCTTGGTGGCTTACATTACCTTTTGCTCTTGGTTTTCTTAGAGATGTACCTGGTAGAAATATCAGCATTTTCATTTGCTCTAATCTTTCAAAACACAAGAGTGAAAGAAATATACTCATCTTTTTATTAGGTCAATCAAGATAAAAGTTTTCTTTGTGCTTAAACTTTTAAAAAGTTGGAATTCTATCATGACTATAAATTTTAGCAAGTGAAACATATTTTATTTGGTCTTAAAACATATCTTTATAAAAATACTTATTTTTAAATTACACACACATGTAAGGCATTTTTGTGTCTTTTATACATTAAGGTAATAATAATTGATATACACCAAATGCTCTCCATAAGACAGGGACTGTTCTAAGTATTTTACAACTTAATTCTCACAACAGTTGACTGATACTATTTTTATCCCAATTGGAAGAGAGAACATTGAAGCACAGAGATATTAACTAATCAAACAAGTAACAGATCTGGAATTTAAACCAAAGCAGCATAACTCCAGACCTTGAGCTAATAACAATAATACAATGCTACCTCTGATTAAAAGATACTAATAATGGCATTCTGATAACAGTACACACAAAAATGGTCCTTTACCTACTTAACCACACTCAAACTAAAAATATCAAACCATAGAAGTGCATAGAGGGTGACAGGAACAATATTGTTAAAAATAACAGTGTTAAATTTCTCCGAAGGGATGGGTCATTCCTGCTTAGTTGACAAAATATTCACAATTTCTGGTATAGTACCAAGCCTATAAAAATGCAACCGACAAGTATGTGTTGCATTAGTAAATTAATAAATACACAGAAATGTATGAGAGCACTGGTGTTGCTGCAAAGCCTGGTTGGAAGTACCAGCCCCAAACACCCTACCTAACAAGTAGATGAGTCTGAATTTAGTACTCACCTTCATTGGATCCACCCCTCCCATTCCTCACCCTCAGCTCCACCATCTAGTACTCTCACATACTCTTGTGAGCCCCAGTAACCTATGTTCCATTACAACTCTAAGCTAGCCATTACCCGTCTCATCGCTCGCTAACTAGTCTTTCTACCTGTCCTCTTTCCCTTCCAATCCATTCTCTATATTCCAGTCAGAATTATCTTACAATAATACAATGCTACCTCTTTTGTCCTACCTTCTGGATCCATCTGTGCTGAAAGCTTAGCCCCATTTCAAGACCCTTAGATGCACTGTTCCTCTGTTAGAGCAATCCTGTTCCCACTCTTTGCCTAGACTCTTCTGTCTCACATTAGGTGTCAGCTTAAACATTGCTTCCAAATGTACATCTCTTTCTAAATGGGAGTCCTCTCTGATACTGGCTTCCTCAAGGTTTCCTCCCTATCATTTCTCAGAATAATGTAGTTGTTTTGAGCACCAGATTTATACGCACATTTATTGACTTTGAATTTTGAGTGCACCGCTTGCTAATCTGCATGCCATTAAAGAAGCTCTTGATCCTCGTTATGCTCCAATTTTTTTTTTTTTTTTTGATGAGACATAGTATTATTTACCTAATAGGATGGTTGTGAGGATTGAGTTACTACCTGTAAGCACACAGGACAGTGCCTGGCACAATAATAATAAATGTGAGTTATTACCATTCAATGAAATTATATTTATCTTTGTACTTATTTGATAGTTACCTTTCTCATAAACATGCTAACTCAAGGTGAGCAAGGACCAAAGTTACATTCTTACCAGTACAAACCTGATGCCTCTTATAGTGTATATCTTAGGAGAAGCTCAATAAATACTTATTGAAGAAATCAGTTGAATAAATTTATGACTCTATGAATGTATAGAATAAAAAACTTGGAAAAAAAGAGAAAATTATATGGATCAACCACCTCTTGGCTGGTGAGTTCCCGGTGTTTATAAAATTATATATACAATATAGGCTTGGGGATCATATGTGCAGTTGGTTTCACATGTTTGGAAAGTTGACTGGATCTGAAGAAAATCTTAATATTGTACCCATTCAGCTAGTTCTCAGTTCAAAGGTACTTGAGAATTAACTAAAACACCTGAAACAGTTCCTGAGCAGTTATCTTATACTATCCCATTTCTGTTAGTATATGTCATTAGTAAATACAAAACTCTATTTACTCTAAGAAAAAGTTTTGAGTTTATCTTTCACATTTATTAAAGCTACAATACAGTTCTTCAGGACTAGACTTTACTCCAAGAAAACTTAAAACCTAGTTTCCCACATAATTCATTGTCTAGCTTTGATTCTGATCTCCTTGAATTGTATTTTTTTTAAATCCCTAATGCATCATCAAAAAGGCTGTCCTTGATACTTTTTAGAAAACTACTACTACCCAGCTCCTCAAAAAAAAAGCAAGAAAGAAAAGTAAGACCCCCCACAGCAAAAAATTACGTTAGATACCGTGAAAACGCAGATTTGAAAATAAAAGTGTAAAAGAAAAATGTGCATACCAAGTCCTGTTGAGTTGCTTTTTTCTACTTTCTTAGAAATAATCATTTAGTCGTTTAATATCTTAAAGTTTACAACTCATTTTGGCAAACATGCTTTTGACAGTATGTGTTTAATCTTCAGTTTCCTTCTCGAATACCAGAGAAGCAGTATTACTGAATATTATTTAAGAACCGGACCTCTGGAATCAATTCGAATCATAATCAGTTCTAGTTTCTTCTAACATAAATATAAAATATGATATTAAAATATATTGAATAATATTGTTCAACAATTCATTTATTCACTATACATTTATTGAAGAAATGCCTAAGGAAGGGACTGAGACCAAAAAGAAAAACAAGGCAAGTTTCTGTCCTGATAAAATTCATAGATCACATACTCTACTGTATCGGATAACTAGAAAGTCTTCCTTATATTACCTGGCATACCTAAATGTATATAGAAGAATCCCAAACATGTTCTAACGTGGTAACTATATGCCAGACACCCTACACCTTGTCTGTTAATGAACCTAGAAGGTCAGTATCATGATTCTCATATTATAGAAAATAGGTTGTGGGCTCCAAATTCAATAGTAATTCTCCCCACTTTGTATAACCAACAAAACCAGGGTTTAAACCTTGTTCTCTCTGATTCCAAAACCCAAGCATTTTTTTAACTCAGTCTCCCTTCCTCTAAAATTACCAACTCCTTTGCCAAAGTTGACAGTCTAGTAATCAGAAGATTGGAAGAAATATCTCCTTTTATTCCTTCCTCTGGGAAAGGAACAAGATAACAGATTTTAACCCCATCCAGTGGTGTCCTCAGGACAGGCATCCAGCTAGCTGTGCAAAGTATATGTACCTTATCACTACTGTATCAGTCTTTTTACAGAAGACAGAAAAAGGAGAGGGGGAAAGGTAAATGTAAGAATAGACAACAGGAAGGAGAGAGGGATGTAGAGAAGTGTGCATAGAGAAAGAGACATCTTATTGCTGGAGCTGAGCATCTGTACTTGGAGAGCCAACTCTACACTGGATGAATTAACCCCTGAGTCAGAGTCACATCTCTGCAGAAGCACTGTAACATATTCAGTCTCTTCCCAAAATTCATTCCTTTAACTATTATAGTTAGCCTAAATAATATCTGAACAATTTTGAAAGAAAAATTTACATAGATTAGGAAATAGAGAAATAGGAAGTTGAGAGAAATAAAATCAGTGAGTGTTTATGACTCAGACAACCATAAAATACTTTTAGTCTAGAAAGATCTATAAAATAATCTGATCTCAAATGATATTTGAATGGATGCGGGAATAGAGGTCCAGAGGAAGTGAGTGGCGTGCTGATAACAAAATGAGCTGGGAGCAGATCCTGTAGTAAGTGAAGACACTGTTACCAAGGCTCGCCATAGTGGTTAGGTTTCTATTCAGCTTTTTCCTGGGATGGCTAATCCCTGACCCTGTATGCTGCCCAAGAAAGGATGTGCAACCCTTTGTAACAAGTGGACCAACGAACTCGTGACAGTCTTGCTCAGTGATGCTACTCAGTCATTTAAACATGGGGACATCACTGCAGCCTTGGAAATAGCTTGACAGCAGGAGAAAGAGGCTCATGGGCCTCAACTGCACTGTTTCATATTCGCTGGACTATGTCTTACATGCTTGCCTGTGGCCGTGTCAAATCTTTGCTTCAAATTTTCAGTTCTTGTGAAGTAATCTATTAATAAAAGAGTTATAATCAAAGTCTAGATTCAATTTTTACAGGTCATCTTTTAGGCTTTTTACACAGTTTTTATTAATACAGGATATTGCTTAGGGATCTTGAGGAGGTTTTAACTTACTTTCCTGAAACATTTCATTACATCATTATTCATTTTGCAAAATACTTTTATAAGACAGTTTCACTATTATGGATATAATTCTATACTTCACAGCAATATGATTTGAAGTTAATGAAACATTAGGGAAATTTTGGTCATTCTAAATACATCACTGTATACTTAAAATAATTTGTAAGAATTTATAAAACTATGTTAATTATTATTAGTGATGAGTTTTTAGATTTTTTGAATATATTTAATAACAGGAAGTCATACAGAATAAACAATGATAATTTTATATTAAAACAATTATAGAAAGCTGTTTCTATTCATTCTAAGCAAATGGGGTTTATTATTTTAAAAACACAGGAATTAAAAAATATTCAAATTTTAATCAAACCTATGGTAAAATATATTTAAATTAAGGGTAGTAAAATACATGTTCTCTGATGTAAATGATGCAGTTAATTGGTAGAGTGATAAAAATTGGAGAACACATAAAGAATGCTTTTGAGTATTCCCAACTCCCGCTATCCTGAGATAATAATAGAAAGAACTCATTCCCATACCTAAACATACTATAATTTATTTCAGGAATTTTGATTTTATAAATGATAATTAAATCTGGCTTTTCTTCAATCATGAAAGTGGAAATGAACATGATAATGTAGTTATTCAAACTCAGTGGATAAAGGGAAGATTGAATCCAAAGATTCCCAGTACCTGTTGACTTAGTAAAAACAGGTCTTCTGAAAAAGTATCTAGTATGCTTCAGTACTTACGGCATTTATGTATATATTTTCTAATGGTATACCCCAAACATTGCCCACTGCTTTACCAAAACTTCATATTGAATCTGTGCTATTAGTATGTCTTATTGCTATTAATTGATCTAAGGGCTGAAAGGAATTTCTGAAGACATGTAACCCTTCTTCCAGTTCTAGGAAATTATCATCAAACAAGATAAATGAGCTTATCTAAATACATAACCAGGTATTGTTCCAGCCCTGCCCCTGTGAACTATATACTCATCCCTAGATGTGTACATATCTGACATATGTCTGGGTTTGCACTGCACTTCTATTGACAATGATCTTGTACTGTTTTCTTCATAGAAAGATCATAAACATTTTTAAACAAATTTCCCTAAGTATCATCCTTAAGTCAAGCTTTCTAAGCCCTTCTACCCTAGACAATATTAATGTTGCCCATTCTCTCCTCTATGTCCCCAAGAAATCTGAAACATGCCTCTCTTATTACATTTGTCACATTGTAACTATCTGTTTATACAACATTGAACTGTTAATCACCTTAGCTTACTATACTTCTGTCCTGGTACCTATCAAATAACTAGAACTCAATAATTATTTGCTGATGAAATAATCCTGTTTATAATACATTTATACAACCAGTATGAAAAATCTGATGTAGAATGCAGTCAAGCTTTATCAAGAAAGCTCTTTATCCAGTCATTCAGCATCTGCTATATGGCAAGAATGTCTAAGTCCCTTCTGCTCTCTGTAGAGACAGTGTGGGAGAATCTGAGTTCCAATTACATAGTAGATGTTCATCACATCATAATGTGTTTCCTATTATCCTTCCTTTTCCCTCTATTCAAAACCATTTCTCACATAAGGTCAAAGATGATATAAATTCATATCAGGATTTATTATACATTTCCTTCTCTCTCAGTTTTCTGGCTTTATATTTTTTAAACCAATTTCTTCATTCTTAAGATATTGTAGTCTTTTTTGCACAGAATAAATGAAAAATAGCTAGTTTTAGTCTACACCAGGTTCTTAATCTTACATTATTATTTTTAATATGGCTTTTCTTTTCAAATATGATTTTTCCCTCTTGTTCCCCAAGTTCTCTAGTCAAAAGGGACAAGGCTCTTATGAAGTAATTCACAGAAATATGCAAGTGATATGAAGTGTGACTCACCCATGGTGTATCATTTTTTTAAAAAATAAGGGATCAGCTATTAGTAATCAAAAGATAGAAATCCTTGATATGAAATTTTAGAGTCTATGGCACCTGGTGGAAGAGAGCAAGAAGGCACGATGTTTCAGAATTAGGAAGACCTGAGTTTGAATCTTGACTCTACTACTTCCCATCTGTGTAATTTTTGTAAGCTGTTTGATCTCTGCAAATCATATTTAATTTCAAATGGAGACTTATGCTATAAAATAGGTATTAATTTACAAAAAGTCAAAGTACAATAGTTGGTAAGTTATAAGTGCTCAGTTGATCATTTTATATATTAGTCACCATTACAATAATATTAAAAACTCAATATTCTTTCCCAGAGAATCTTAAGTTGCCATTTAATACATTTCTGCTTTAAAAAAATTACACAGCATAGAGTTACTCATGAGAAAAGGCTATAATTTTGATGTTCCTTTTGAGGTTTTTACTTGAAACCTATTAGATTTCTATGTTTTGGAATCATATCATAACATGTCTCTCCAGTAATTGATCTTCATGTAGACCTTTCATTATTTCTAAGTTTTATAAACTTTGGAGAATTAATCCCCTTGTCATGGAGGTGCTCCCTAAACTCCTTAAAGTGAATTTTGTATTTCCCCCTTCAGTTTTATTCTAAGTCAGAGATTCCAAAGATGCTTTACAGATTTGATAACAAATCATGTAGCCATTTATTTTACATTGTGTGAGAGTGTGTGTGTAGGGATGTATGTCTACACATACTGATTGACTTACCATTCCTCAAATTTTGTTATAACGCTCACATGCACCATTATGCATAGAGTTAGTACTAAAAGTCGGGCCTGTATTCTAGAATTCATCAGCTTAGGTGTTGTGTGGCTGCATAATAAAGTATTATTTATGTGCACATGTATGTGATATGGGTATGAGAGAGGGGGTTATGGAAAGAGAGAATCAATAATTACAAGTTCTAGCAATATAAATTAGACAGTTTAATAACAATTAATTGTTTTTCCTTCTGTCATTTTGTTGCACTATATGGAGAAAAAGTTGGGAAAATTAATCAGGCCCTAAGATCTGGTAATTACATATCACATGTAAAGATTCCCAAGCATTATATCTCTTTGATATAATTGAGGAAGACACCCTAAGTACAATGTAAGTCTCTGTGCTAAGCATAATATAATGCAAATGCTTGACCAGATGATTTTGTAAGGCCATTATCCATTTTTCAAAATTAAACAACTGATATTTTAAATGCCCAGTGGCATTTTATTGATTAAACCAACACTTAAAATTGCTATAGTGCAAAAAAGGTCATCAAAATGGAAAACTTTTTTTTTATTTTATTATTTTAAGAGCTCCAAATTGGCCTGAACACTAATAGTGCAAATGTTTGGCTCAAGCACCAGATGGAAATTTGTATGAGTGTTCAAATGTCCTCAAGTAAGTTTTCATTTCATAAAGTAGAATCTTGGGAACTTTTTTTCAAACTACATAGATTTATAAGCAGCAAGCAAAACTTGTGAGCATTAATCTGTACTATGCCTTTTATCTACATTGAATAGTCAAATTCTAGACCTAATTCTATACTTTATTACTCTCTAGAGACAACAATAATGAGCCTCCAAATGATGTTTCACACCCATTGAACATTTCTGTCTGATAGTAAAGCTAGCTGGAATATTCATTTCAGCCCTTTTGTTTTCCTTGGCTGAGATTATACAAGAACAGATTTTAATAATCATTTCCAGTTATACAAATGTGTGAACATCCATAGTCCATTGAGAAGCTAATTTTAAAAGAGTGGAATCCCTGTTGAAAATGAGAAAATATATCTTTAAAGCATCTACCATTAAAAATTGTATCACATGTGTAGTAAGTATTCAACTTAAGAGGAGTGAGCCATTACCCTAATTTTCAAGACCCTTACATTAGAGAACATATTAAGAGGAAGACAAATAAGGGAGATGACAAAAATATACTGGACAATGATGAAAAAATAAAATTGAATTAAAAGGAAATATTGTATCCCACAAACAATCTATCTGTGGAAGTGGGCAAACTATATATGCTAGGAAACACTGATTTTATTTACACCATAGACAATGTCAGCTCATATTTAGGGCTGAGCACAGCTTGATATGAGGGAGATTTAAGTACTAGGTAGCATTTAAAAATATATTCTTGAATATATTGTACTACTTTTTACAAGGTCAGGTCTTCATTTTCACTATCACTAAGATGGACCTCAAGTTAATTTTCAATTTATGAATGAAGTTTCAAATAATACACTTAAATAGCCACGTCAAGTGAATTTCCTTGGTCATTCTTTAAATGCTAAGGGTGGAAATTATGAGAAACAGGAGCTATCGTGAATACTGTGCCAGAGGCTCTTCTGTAATATCTCTTCTGAAAAAGAGAGAATTGTTCATGAGGTCATCTTTCCTCACTACTCACTTGAATGAACACTTGTAGGTCATTCATTCCCTCCCTCTCCTCTCTCTCTCTTATCTTACTCCACTATGTGCTTATTCCTCAATGTATCATGCTTCTCTTTGCATGTTCTTTGCATCTGGATACAATAAATCAATGCAGGCTCAAACTAAATTACTGTGTATGCAAGTGACCTCATAATTATGGTGGGTTTTATTTACTTTTGTTGATTTAAGTGAAAATATACAAAGTATGACTCACATTAATATTTTGATGCCAATTCTACTTTCTGATTCCTTGAAACAGGTTTCTACAATAACTTGGTTTTACTGTAGTAAGATATAATTATTGTGCCACAATCCATAAATTGAAAAGCTGCCAAGTTACAGTTGTCAGAATGAACTCAGAGAGTGGAAAAAAGGAGAAAAACTGTTAGCTTGCATAAAGCATGAAAAAGATAAATGGGTTGAAACCTTATAAAAATTTGTTAACTTTGAAAAATCTCCTGAAATTTTAAACTGAACCCTCATCCCTTAAAACAACTGTATGTTCATTTGTGTGATTATATGGAGTAAAAATTGAACCTTATCAAGGACAATTGTTGCAAACTACAGTAAACATTGTAAAGTGGAAATGTATTAACAACTGCATGGTATCACAGTGACCCTAATAAACTCCTATAACTCCTTTAAGGATTCACTTTATGATCGCAGCTCATTAGTCCCATAAATAGCACTTGTGCTGACAGAAGGGAGCACTTAGAAGGAAAGACTTCTCAGTCAAATATGCACTGAGCCAAGAAGAAGCCCAGAAGTTATCAAAATAAAGCTTCACAAGTTTAGAATAAATTAGCTTGCTTGGGCACACACTGAATAATGTTCCTGTGTTTGCTCAGAACCTCAACATAATCTCTGTGCCTCAGGCTTTTTCTAGACCTCAACCACTTGCTGTTGAAGTTATCTGTAACTACACTCCATTCAATGGGAAGCTGCACTGCTTCAGGTGAAGGGGTTTCACTAGGGGAAATCATCTGAGAAAGGATATAAGTGTATCTGCCATTCAAAAGCCCAGAAGGTATGTTTCTCATTTAAAAATAAATGCACTTAAACAATGAGAGCTAATTACAACATTAATTTATTGTCTACACAACCAAATACAGGCAGATAGATATAATAACATATGCACAAACTACTAAGCAAGCAAAATAAAAAGGAACCCTCTACTGTGAATCACCTTCATGGTATATTGTGCAAGTACTCACAAAAGCCATATTTTAGGTCACTACAGAAGATGGCAGAGGAGTGAGAGAAGGCTGCGCTTTCTGGCTCCTGAGACCTGTCTGCAGTTTGGACTAATTGCAGACAGAACATCTCAGTGAGCAGCTGGACACTGGCAGGAGTCAAGCCTTGGCACTGCTGGGTTAGAGAAAACCATCTGGGAATGACCTGTTTGGTGGGGATAGTGGAGGAAAAAGGGATGAGATTGGTTGGCTCCCTGAGCTATGGCTGGAAGTACACAAAGACTTTTTAGCGACCATAGGCTTCCCCAGAGAGGAATCAGGAGGAGAGCAGATCTCTGCTCGCTGGCAGAGCCAGGAGTGGGCCAGGTGGCATCTAGCGCTGAAAGACAAGAAACAGCATACTGCTGTGCATGTGAGAACGTGATTTTCCTTTATATTTGTCTCTTGTGTACTGAGGAGAGGGAAGGAAAGGTTGGGAGTGATAGGACATTCTTGAGGAGTGCAGGTGCAGAAGTGTGCTCACCCACTCCCCAACCCTCCCCTTGGATCCTGCGGGCACGCACAGGAAAGTGCCCTCACCCACTGGCCCAGGCGCACAGCCAGGTCACTGGCCATGTGTCTGTGTGCCCCTTGGACACACACCAACAGACATAAGATCAGTGTCCCAATGGGCACAGGAAGGGCCTGCTGGGCACGCAGAAGACTGTGCACAGACACCCCTGGCCAGCCCCAGTGGGCACCAGGGTGGAGCACAGCCCACTGTACTAGCTCTGCTCATGCCTGCTGAGGCAGGTGCAGGACTGGCAGGTGGCTGCACTGTGGGAACAGCAGGTGGCGGCGACTCACAGATGCCCACAAATGTCAGGGGCCCCGCCCCAAGGAGCAAGAGACCAACTCCTGGTGCGCGGCTAGGCAGGCCTGAGGCTAGCATGCAGGCCACTTTGTGGGTGTACCTGTGCACGCATAAGGACCCCAGCCGGCCCCAACAGGCAACAAACAAACACACCAGCCACAGTGGGTGCACGGGAGTAACCCCAGGCACGCGGGAGTAACCTGGGCACATGACCAACACCGCAACAGCGAACACTACTGATGCAAGGATCAGGAACATCTGGCCCACCTCATTAGACCAGCTGTGGATCCATAAAAAGAAGACGACACACAAAGGCTGAACTGAGTAAAAACTTTCCTTTTGTATATATTTTTAACTTTTATTTCTATTTTAGTTTTTTATTTGTATTTTTTTTAATTTTTTTTAATTTCTTATATTTAATTTGAATTTGGATTTGAATGTTTACTTCTTTTAAAAATATTTTTAAACTATCTCTTTAATTTGTTTCATACCATCTCTCCTTCTCATTCTTCCTCTTCAATTTGTTTATCTGTTTGTCTGTTTTGTTTAGCCTCCCTTTCACACTAAATAAATAGAATATAACTGGTATATAAATCTAATACTATACAATTCCACTTTCTTATAAAATTCTGCATTCTTCCGTCTTTTTCTTTTATTATTATTAAAATACAATGTAAATATTACCTACTGTCTTGCATAGTCTTGAAACTACTTGCTACTATTATTAATCTATCATATCGATTCTCAAAAATCATATTTTTCCTTTTTAAAAACAACTTATCAATTCTTCCTATAGTATAAAAGCCCTGACCTCTCTACATTTATATTAATACTGGCTCATTGGCCGACGATAGTGGGTGGGGGATATCCTTGAGGGTGTGAATTTCCTGCCTGAGCTGTGCGTTTATGTTTTTTAACAGCATCTCCACAAAAGAACTCAAGACAAAGTGGACAGAGTGGCTCTCAATCAACTAGCAAGAGGGAAGATCCCACCAAAGAGCATCTGAAAGATAACCAGACAGCATAAACAAATGACATAAAGGGTACCCCAAGAACATCAGGCTCAGGAGATGAAAGAGACTGCACCACTGAAACTCCCAGATCTCCTATAAAAAATCTCGTACCACAAAAGTGGGAAATCAAAGCAGACAAATCCAAAAAGCAAAAATAAACAAGAAGAATCCAACATGGTAAGACGCAGAAACAACCTCTCAATGAAAAGAAAAGAGGAATCCCCAGAAAGAGAGGTAGATGGAATAGACATAGCCAAAAATTCAGACATGGAATTCAAAACAATGGTGGTGAAGAAGCTCAATATACTCGACAACTTCAAAAATAACTACAACAACCTCCAAGGAAGTTACCATCAGCTCCAAAAAAATTACAGAGAACTACACCAGCATAAAAAAAGGACATAGAAACTATTAACAAGAACCAGGAAAAAATGAAGAATACAATCTCTGAACTGAAAAACACAGTAGACACAATCAAAAGCAGGCTAAACAAAGAAGAGGATCAGATCAGTGAGTTAGAGGACAATGTAGAAAAAAATTTCCATAAAATACAACAAAATGAAAAAAGTTTGAAAAAATATTAATAAGGTGTAAGGGGATTACAGGATAGCATGAGAAAAAATAATATCAGGATCATTGGAATAAAAGAGGGAGAAGAAGAGGAATGAGAAATAGAAAAGCTGATAGGAGAAATAATGACAGAAAAATTTCCCAATCTGATGAGAGAAAAAGTTATGCAAGTTCAAGAAGCACAAAGAGTCCCAATGAAGAGAAACCCCCAAAAACCCACTCCAAGGCACATCATGATTAAAATGGCAACATTCAAAGACAAAGAGAGAATCCTAAAAGCAGCAAGAGTAAAATAGCAAATAACATACAAGGGAGCTCCAATAAGGCTATCAACGCATTTCTCAACAGAAACACTACAAGCCAGAAGGGAATGGTCAAAAATATTTCAAGTAATGAAAAACAAAGGCTTACAACCAAGAATACTCTACCTAGCAAGGCTCCCCTTCAAAATGGAAGGTGAAATAAGGCGTTTCCCAGACAAAGGAAGACTAAAAGAATACATCTCCACTAAACCAGTATTGCAAGAGATGCTAAAAGGAATGTTTTAAGAAAAAGAAGAAAAAAAGAGGAGAGGAACAGAGGTACAAAGGGAAATGAATAAATACATGTCAATAATAAACTTAAATGTAAATGGATGAAATGTTCCAATTAAAAGACATAGGGTAACGGAATGGATAAGAAAACAGGACCCACATATTTGCTGTCTACAAGAAACACACCTTAAAGCAAAAGATTTACACAAATTGAAAGTGAAGGGATATAAAAAAGTATTCCAAGCAAACAGACATTTACAAAAAAAAAAGGCTGTGATAGCAGTACTCATATCAGACAAAATGGATTTCACAGCAAGGGCAATAAAAAAAAAGATAAAGAAGGACATTTCATAATACACTTAAGGGAACAATCCATCAAGAAGATATAACATTGATAAACATATATGCACCCAACATAGGAGCACCCAAATACATAAGTAAACACTAGAAGACCACAAGAAGGATATTAATAGCAACATACTCATAGTAGGGGTCTTTAACACTCCATTATCAACAACAGACAGATCTTTGAAGCAAAGAAACACCAAGGATATACAGTCATTGAACAACACACTAAACCACATGAACTTAACTGATATATATAGAACTTTTCACCTCAAAGAGGCAAAATATACATTCTTTTCAAATGTACATGGGACGTTTTCAAAGACAGACCACATGATAGGACACAAAACAAGCCTCAACAAATTCAAGAAAATTGAAATTATATCAAGCATTTTTTCAGACCACAATGCCTTGAAACTAAATATCAACCTCAGAGAAAAAAATCAAAGACATCCAAACTCATGGAGAATGAATAAAATGCTATTAAATAATGAAAGGGTTAACAATGAAGAAATCAAGAAATTTCTCGAAACTAATGATAATGAACACACAACAGCCCAAAAGTTATAAGACACAGCAAAAGCAGTCCTAAGAGCGAAGTTCATAGTAATACAGGCATATCTGAAAAGGATAGAAGAATCTCAAATAAAATATCTAACCCTAATGCTACAAAAGCTAGAACAACAACAACAAACAAAGCCTAGGAAAAGAAGAAGGAAGGAAATCATCAAGATCAGAGCAGAATTAAATGACATAGAGACTAAACAAACAACTCTAAAGATCAACAAAACTAGGATCTGGTTCTTTGAAAAAATAAACAAAATCGACAAGCCTCTAGCCAGGCTCATCAAGAAAAAAAAAAGAGAAAAGACCCAAATAAACAAAATCAGAAACGAAAAAGGAGAAATCACGACTGATACCACAGAAATACAAACGATTGTAAGAAATTACTACAAAAAACTGCATAGCAAGAAATTTGACAACCTAGATGAAATGGACAAAGAAGAAAATTGAAACAGTAATCAAAACTCTCCCTGCACACAAAAGCCCTGGACAGGATGGTTTCATGGGCGAATTTTACAAAACATTTAGGGAAGAACTAATTCATATTTTTCTCAAACTATTCCAAAAAATTCAAAGAGAGAGAAAAATTCCAAGCTCTTTCTAATTCCAAAACCAGGTCAAAACACAACAATGAAAGAAAACTACAGGCCAATATCATTGCTGAGCATAGCTGCTAAAATCCTCAACAAAATATTGGCAAACAGGATCCAGCACTGTATCAAAAAGATCATATACCACGATTGTCTGGGATTCATCCCAGGGATGCAAGAATGGTTTAATATTTGCAAATCAATAAATATAATACATCACATTAACAGAATGAAAGACAAAAATCACATGATCATATCAATAGATGCAGAAAAAGCATTTGATGAGGTACAACACCCATTTATGATGAAAACACAGCAAAATGGGAATAGAGGGAGCATACCTCAACATAATTAAGGCTAAATATGAGAAACTTGAAGCCAACATCATACTCAATGGACAAAAACTGAAAGCATCCCCCCTGAGATCAGGAACAAGACAAGGATGTTTGCTCTCTCCACTCCTATTCAACATAGTGTTGGAAGTCCTAGCCACAGCAATCAGATAAGAAAAAGAAATAAAAGGCATCCAAATTGAGAAATAAGAAGTAAAACTATCATTATATGCAGATGACATGATAGTATACCTAGAAAACCCTATAAACTCCACTAAAAGACTACTCGATATAAGTGAATTTGGTAAAATAGCAGGGTACTAAGTAAATATACAGAAATCTAAGGCATTTCTGTACACCAACAATAAAATATCAATATCAGAGACAGAAACAAACAAACAAAAAATGCCATTTACTATAGCAACAAGAAAAATAAAGTACCTAGGAGTAAACTTAACCAAAGAGATAAAAGACCTATACTCTGAAAATTACATAACGTTGAAGAAAGAAATTAAGGAAGATACAAATAAATGAAAGCAAATACCATGTTCTTGGATGGGAAGAATCAACATCATCAAAATGGCCATACTACCCAAAGCAATTTACAGATTCAATGCAATCCCTATTAAAATACCAATGACATATTTCACAGACCTAGAACAAATACTCCAAAAATTCATATGGAACCCAAAAAGACCCCGAATAGCAAAAGCAATCTTGAGACAGAAGAACACAGCAGGAGAAATCACAATACCAGACATCAAACAATACTACAAAGCCACTGTGATCAATACATTCTGGAACTGACATTAGAACAGACCATATAGATCAATGGAACAGAATAGAGTCCAGAAATAAATCCAGGAATATATGGTTAACTAATATTTGATAAAGTAAGAAGAAACATAAAATGGAGTGAGAAGAGCCTCTTTAACAAATGGTGCTGAGAGAACTGGACAGGGACATGCAAAAAATGAAACTAAACCACCAACTTACACCACACATGAGAATAAACTCAAGATGGATCAGACTTAAATATAAGCCGTGACATCATAAAAGTCCTAGAGGAAAACATAGGCAGGAAAATGTCAGATATTTCATGTAACAATATTTTCATGGATACATCTCCTAAGGCAAGAGAAATAAAGGAAAAAATAAACAAATGGGACTACATCAAACTAAAGAGTTTCTGCTCATCAAAAGAAAATATCAGCAAGATGAAAAGGAAACCAACCACATGGGAAAACATATTTGCCAATGATATCTCAGACAGGGGACTGATCTCCAAAATACATAAAGAAAACAGACAACCCAATTAAAAAATGGGCAAAGGAACTGAACAAAAATTTCTCCAAAGAGGACATACAGAAGGTTCATAGACACATGAAAAAATGCTCAATATCACTAGCCATCAGAGAGATGCAAATAAAAACCACAATGAGATACCACCTCACACCAGTCAGAATGGCCATCACCAACAAATCAACAAACAACAAGTGCTGGTGAGGATGTGGAGAATCGGGAATCCTACTGCACTGTTGGTGGGAATGCAGACTCATGCAGCCACTATAGAAAACAGCATGGAATTACCTCAAAAAACTAAAAATGGAACTGCCTTTTGAACCAGTGATTCCACTGCTAGGATTATACTTGAAAAATCCTAAAACCCTTATTCAAAAAAACTTATGCACCCCTGTGTTCATAGCAGCACTGTTTACAATAGCTAAGTGCTGGAAACAGCCTAAGTGCCCATCTGTAGATGAGTGGATCAAAAAACGGTGGTACATTTACACAATGGAATACTATGCAGCAGAGAGAAAGAAGGGACTCCTGCCATTTGCAACAACATGGATGGAACTAGAGAGAATTATGCTTAGTGAAATAAGCCAGGCAAAGAAAGAAAAATACCATATGATATCACCTAATACAGAAACTAAAGAACAACATAAACAAATTAACTAAACAGGATAAGGAGCAGAATAACAGTCAATAGGGGGGAGGAGGGAGAGAAGGGGGATAAGTAAGGAAAGGGTCTAGTCAAGGAACGTGTATAAATGACTCATAGACATGGACAACAGGGAGAGATATAATTGTGGTAGAAGTGGTGGGCTGGGTGGGGGGTAGCAATGGGGAAAAAAACGGGACAACTGTAGTTGAAAAACCAAAAAATAAAATTAAAGGAAAAAGAAAAGCCACATTTTAGGTTCGGTTCTGTAGTTTTGTTAATATTTTTATACAAATATTTGTGCCCATACAAATTGTGTTTATCTGACTTTCTTTGTGCCCTTAGCTCATTTTGATTTCTCCATGTGTGCTGTGGAGATACTCCAAGGTGGCGTCCCATTATCCTCATCTGCTGGTGTGCATGCCCTTGAAAAATTCCTCTCCCTTGATTATGGGTGGGACCTGTGCTTTGAGTCTGACAGAAGAAGGCAAAGGTAACGAGGTATCATGTGTCTTCCATAATTATAAAAGACTCTGTCTTGCAGTTAGCTTTCTCTGTTGTGTTCTAGTTCTTGCTGCCTTGATAAGTAAGCAGTCGTATTAGGAACTGTGTTTCAGCAATGTGAACAGCCTTTAGGAGCTGAAGGCAAGGAACAGAGGCTTGGGATAGCCTCCAGTTACAGCCAGAGAAAGCCAGGGCGCTGAGTCCTGCAATTACATGAAAATGAGTCTGTAACCAAGTGAGTGAACTCAGACATAGAACTCCCCCAGTTTAGCGTCCAGCTAAGAACAAAGGCCAGCCTGTGTCTTTTAAGACTTAGAGAACCCTGAATGGAGGACCCATGTACACTGAACCCAGACTTCTGACTCACAGAAATTGTGAGATAAAAATATGTGAAACACAGTTTTAAACCACTGAATGTATGCTAATTGGTTAGGTAGCAACAGAACACTATACAAGGTATATCAAGATAAGGCAGTATCTCTCACTCATGGCCAGTAGTACAGTAGTCCCCCTCTATATCGCAGTTCACTTATGGCCTCACTGTATCGTGGGATTTTTAAAAATATTATATTTAATTATTTATCGCAGATTTTTTTGCTGTATCGTGGGATTTTGTGGTACTGTATACGTATGTTGTTAAAGTTAAGTAGGTTTAAGGGTGTAGAATATGTTTAAGAACATAAGTAGTGTTTATAAGAGTGTGGAAAAGGTTAATAATGGAGTAGGAAAGGTTAATATGGGACTTGGAATGGTTTATAAGTGTGTGGGAAGGGTTTATAAAGCCTTAAAATATATATAAACACTAAAATAAATGTAAGGTTCCTACTTCGTGAATTTTCACCTATCACAGGGGGGGTCTAGAATGTAATACCTGTGATAAGTGAGGGAATACTGTACCATCATCCAATCTTCCAACCCTCCCCCCTCAGTCAATTAGTCATCAAACCCCATTCTATGACATGTCATTTGATGATTTTTATCCTTTCATGCCTCCCAGACTGCCAATGACCTGGGACAGACCTTCATTATTTCCCACCAGGAAAATTGTCAGTCTGTTTCTAAAATTCCCTTCATGAATAGTTTCTTAAATACTTTTCAAAGTTGTTCCTAGAGGAGATCTTATGTAAATTATAAAATAAGAAGACAGACTTTGTCTTGGAAATGACTACCTCTTTCACTATTCTCCCCATTGCATTTTATCTCTTTCCACAATTTAGTCAGAGTCCTTAGTCCTCTGATCTATCCTTCATTCTTCCTGGCAATGAACTTTGTATATACCTCACAACCCTTCATATTCTACATGCCACTTGACTCCTAAGGGTTAAAATACCATAATAGCTTGATTCTATTTGCATTTTAATAGAGAAATATACAGATATACTACCATCACATGATGTTTTTGAAACATATCTCACTAGCAAAAAATTATTATAGATAACACTAAAAAGACATTTCAATATACAGAACAGATAAAAGCAGGGTTAAATCTAGATGGTGTTGTAGAGGGACATGTCGATGGAATTTGGAGAAAACCCAATGAAATGCTGGCTCAACATCTGCTACACCTCTTACCACAGTGTCAGCCCAGCAGCATCTATGAGGAAAGATAGGCTTCTGAATAAGGCGATTTGAAACTCACTGATTGAAAACATAATAATTATCTCTTAATAAAGATAAAGTTTACTGACTATCAAGAGAGATTGATGGACATTCATGTTGAAATCAGGTCATTTTGATAAAATTTAATCCACAAGATGTCGGTTTACCCTCAAAGTCATCACATTCTCAAATTACATATAAATGTACTAATTTCACCAACTTATTTTCATGATAGCTAACCCTTAGGTAAAATTAATTTGTGGAAACAGATATTCATGGAATTTATGGTTTTTCATTCTTCCTCACATCACAGTAAATGCACTTGAGAACATTACTGACCTTGACTGTATTGAATCTAAAATTGACTTTTTTTTTCTCCCTACAGCCTATATTCTCCATGTATACATAAAACCTTAACTCTTAATCACTGACAGAATATTTTGCTTAACCTCTCTACTGAAGCCTTAAGAAACTTAGGGGGAATATGTTTCTTATAAAGAAGCAATACATTTATATAATAAAACACTTAAAACAATATCCATTTTATATTAGTGATCTTGAGAATTTTGTCTAACTTGTGTCTGACATCTATATAATGGATGAGCTTATAATTCATGAAAGTGGTTCAAATTCCAAGTGTAGAATTAACAAAAAGGATTTTGAATGCTTGCATAATAATAGGGATACATAACAATAGTAGCACCAAAACCTAGAATTTATTGAATTCTTCTTACTATGTGACTGAGCATAGCTAAAGATTGCATATTTTATAATGTAATTTATTAAAAACACATATAAGTCAGTTGTTAACTCTAACAAATTACAAAACTGAGACTAAAATGGGTGAGGAAGCTTGAAATCAAAGACATTTAATAAGTCCTAGAGATGGTATGTGAACACAGCTCCCCTTATCTCCAATGCCCGTTTTCTGTACCACTGGCTTAACTCTGGAATGGAATGGTATAAAGTGCAAAACTATTAAATGAATGATAATTTCTAGTAACTAACATTTGCACTATGATATCCTCATAACAATACCTAGGCATCAACATGAAGAATTTTGATAATGCTCTTAATGTTAGCATGAAAAAAATAAACAAATTACTATACAGCTCTCTCTTGCTGCTAAGCTAATCTGCAAATTTACTGTATAGCTCAAGAACATACAATATTTAAAACCAATATGTTCAGATACCTAAAATCATGTACCATCTCTCAATTTTACCTTTATAACTGATAGTTCATTTATTTAATAATACTGTTATTAAACATTTATTGCATTTCTGCTGTCAATCAAGCTCTTTATTAAGTACTTGAGGTAGAATAATTTTAAAAAACCATCACTGTAGAGACACAGATTTAGCAATAGGCTGTGAAAATATAATAATTATTCTACCAGAGACATTTACAAGGTAAAATGGAAGCACAATGAAAGGCATCTTTAAGTCATCTGGTATAGTCTAGTTTCACTTCAGTGTTAACAGCCAGATTCTAAGATTCTTCTTACCAAGCTCCCTCTGTTTGCTATCATGAAGTTAGGTAAACTCTTATTCAAAGCATGGTTCCAGGTGAGCAGAGAAGATGGCAGTGGAGGCAGAGGTGGCTCACCTCTCCACATAACCACATCAAAATTACAACTAAAATACAGAACAACCATCATAAATTGAGGAGAATGGAAGTCTGACAACTACAGGATTAAAACAAACAACCACATCCATGGAGATGGGCAGGAGAGGTGTAGAAAGTGCTGGCCCCACACCCACGAGTGGTGGTTAAATATTTGGGAGGAATATTTCAGGAGTGAGGAGTCCCAGCCCAACATCAGGCTCCCAGGCCCAGGGATCCGGTGCCAGGAAAATAAATTTCCACAACTTTTGGTCACAAAAAAACAGCAGGGATCGAGTCAGTGAAAGAAACTGCTGGAGCCCCAAGTGTTCATCTTAAAGAACTCACACATGGACTCACCTGCTCAGACTCACTCCCTCTGTGCTCCAGCATCACGGTAGCAGCCTGAAAGGCACCAGTGGTACACAGGGAGGAACTGAGGTGTCTGGCATTGGGGTGAGCAGTGACCCATTATCTCTTTTCTGGACCCTCCCCCTACAGAACTGGGGGTGGGGAGAGGGCTGGTGCCATATTTGAGACTCCATTAATCTGGAGATCCCCAGAGACTCTGCCTCACTCAATTTTCAGACCCACCCAAGCTGTTTTTCCATATGAATAGCTGGTCTTGGCTCAGCCTTTACAACTTCTACATTCTATCAAAGGAGCAACAGCTGGCCTCAGTGAGCTCAAGGCCCAGCACCACAGTAGCCAGCTGAGATTCACAGCTTGGCTTCACCTGGGAATCTCTAAGCCCAGCAAAAGTGGCAGCCATACCAGACTGCTTTATAGCTCAGGCAGGGTGCCCTGAGCAAAACACAGGTGGGGGATGACTTTGGCCTGCACCACCTAGAAAACCCCAGGGCCAGCACACCCAGTGGAGAGCTACAGACCACATCAGAGCACCATCACCCTGCCACTACACAGCAAATCCTCCATAGAGGGCAGAGGTTTGTGGTCAGTAGTCATTGCCAGTCTTTACAGCTGAATTGCCTGGGTAAATCCCTCCTATTGATCTGCCAAGAGCAACTAAGCCTCGACTATAAGAGGAGGGTGTACTCAGTGTACATTAAGGGTGTACTTCGAGAACCCAGCTTGGGGAGGCTGTACCACTGGACCCTACAGGACACCTACTACATTAGGTCACACTACCAAGACAGAGTCAAAACAGCTCTAATTAATACACAGAATCAAACACAAGGAGGTTGCCAAATTGAATAGGCAAAGAAATATGGCACAAATGAAAGAACAGAACAAAATCACAGAAAAAGAACTAAAAGAAACGGAGATAGCCAAGCTATCAGATGTAGAGTTCAAAACTCTGGTGATCAGGATGCTCAGAGAAATGATTGAGTATGGCCACAAAATAAAGAAAGATGTGAAGGTTATATAAAGTGAAATAAAGAAAAATATACAGGGAACCAACAGTGATGGGAAGGAAGATGGGGTTCAAAGCAATGATTTAGAACAAAAGGAAGAAATAAACATTCACCCAGAACAGAAAGAAGAAACAAGAATAGGAAAAAAACAAAACAAAACAAGGAGAGAATTGGAAACCTCTTGGATAACTTTAAATGTACCAGTATCTGAATCACAGGGGTACCAGAAGGAGAAGAGGAAGAGCAAGAAATTGAAAACTTATGTGAGAAAATAATGAAGAAAACTTTCCTAATTTGGTGAAGGAAATATACATACAAGTTCAGGAAGCACAGAGAATCCCAAACAAGCTAAACCCAAAGAGGACCAGAGCAACACACATTATAATTAAAATGCCAAAGGTGAAAGATAAAGAGAAAATCTTAAAAGTAGCAAGAGAAAAAAAAGAGTGTTACCTACAAAGGAGTTCCCATAAGACTATCATCAGCTGATTTATCAAAAGAAATGTTGCAGGCTAGAAGGGGCTGGTAAGAAGTATTCAAAATGATGAAAAACAAGGACCTACAACCAAAATTACCCTATCCAGCAAAGCTATCATTTAGAATGAAAGGGCAGATAAAGTGCTTCCCAGACAAGGTAAAGCTAAAGGAGTTCATCATCACCAAGCCATTATTATATGAAATGTTAAAGGAACTAACTTAAGAAAAAGGAAATAAAATCCCTGAACATTAAAATGATAACCAACTCACAACTATCAATAATTGAATCTAAAAAAAACAACAACCATAAACCAACTAAGCAAACAACTAGAATAGGAACATAATCATAGGTATGCAGATCATTTTGAGGGTTATCAGTGGGGAGGAGAGAGGAAGAGAATGAAGGAAATGGTGCAGGGATCAAGAAACATAGTTGGTAGGAACAAAATAGACAGCGGGATTTTAAGTATAGTATAGGAAAGCATGAAGTCAAAGAACTTATATGCATGATTCATTGACATGAACTAAGTGGTGGGGGGAGATGCTGGAGGGAAGGGGGATACTTGGCAGAAGGGGGCAGAGGGAAAAAACTTGGACTACTGTAATAGCATAATCAATAAAATATACTTAAAAATAAAATAAAATAAATCATCCAGAATATGGCTCTGAAATGTCAGACCAGTCTAATATCAATAGCCCTTTAGAACTCGGAAAGATAAATACCATATTTTTCACACTATAAGATGCACCTGACCATAAGATGCACCTAGGTTTAGAGGAGGAAAACAAGAAAAAGAATATTCTGAACCAAATGGCATATTAAAATATTTAATAAATTATAACAGAATATTTCAACCATGTAAAGTGAACAGCAGTCAACAGCAGTATTAAGAACCATAATCACTGTCGTTTACAAATGAGGAGAGATTTTAAGGTTCAAGTACTCTTCTAGTTTTCTGGGAACCCCAAGAACTCATCATTGCTAGTGTCAGAATTTATGAAGCTCAGATGTTCACAATCACTGATATCATTGTCTTCGCTGTCTTCATACTGACCAGACACCTGAGATTCAGCAGTAAAGTGAGACATTTAAGCATCCCCAGGGGTTTTGCATGAGCTCACTGCTTCCTTTTCTAACAGCTGTTGCCACCGCTGGCAGGTCAGGTGATACACATCATGGTCTGTGATGCAATATTTGCTCCATAAGATGCACAGACATTTCCTCCCCACTTTTTGGGGAAAAAAAGTGCGTCTTATGGAGTAAAAAATATGGTACTTTTGTATGAAAAAGGTTGATAGAATTGTGATAGAATATATATCTTCTTTATACATTTATTTCTTATAATTTAAATATGCTTTTTATTCCTCTGAATCAAGGCTTTGATAAACCTCTTCATCATACAAGTAAGATGAAGTTGACATTTACCCAGTTCATTCTTATAAACAAGTATTATACACTGCATCAATATTCATGTGTCTATTAATATTTTGAGCATATTATAAATGATAATTAGTGAAAATATTAGGTTATTATGATTTCTAGCTATTAATTATATGGCTTGTTAAAAATTCTTAAACAAGGAAATTTCTTAACTGAATAGGTGGTTTTCTAGGAGATCTTTTGTAAGTCAGTTGCTTGGATATGGAACCCCTTTTTTTTTTCATTAAAAATTGCAAAATAGGGATTATGTTCCTAGGTCAGTATTATAATCTAATTTACTAATCCAACTATAGTAGATGAGTATTAACAATAAAATTCTGCATTCTTTTTCCTGGGATTAAAGAGGAAGAAAGATAAGGAAGAATCTCCTTTTTAATTCCTGTGCATATCTTATTTATGGGCACATTTTAAAATATATGAGTTGTTCTTTAGCACTTTTCATTTATGTATCTGTATTCATATTTTTAATAAATATACTCATGCTGCACCTCAAATGGCCTTTCCGATCTCCCAATGGACTTCCTGATAAAAATAATGCATATAACAATAACATGATGATTATTTACACTACCTAAAATCTTTATATATATATACCAACTCCTGTAGTCCTCTTAGCAGCCCTATGGGGTTGATACTATTATTCCAATTTTTTCAAATTATAAATAGAATGCATAAAAAGTTAAATAACTTGTCCACAATGACACAGATTATAATGCCATACAGAACTAGACTTAGACCTGGGCAGTCCAGCTCAGAGATGCTATTTTTAAACTACTTTTTTTTTTTTTTAACTATATCATGGTGGTGGGAGCTCTAGCAATGAGAGATAGAATGGCAATGTAGCCAAGGTCTCACATGAGTCATGTATGAGTTAGATTCTTACCTGGTAGAGACTAAATAAATGACTCACTGTCATAGACACGAATAAAGCCAGTTTCTCATTCAATAAGATATGGTCTCCTTTAAATATGTTTTCATGATTTTATCTTGCCTGTTAGTTTTTATACAGCTTAAGAAATTTACTGTATGTAAACTATAACAAATGAACTGTCATCATACTCTGTATGTTCGAACCCTGATGCAGAAAATCCAGCATTCTTACAAAAGGATAGAAAAAAGAGGAGACATTTCAAATTTGATATGATTGCCTTGATAGTAAGCAGAACTATTTAACACTGGCAGGCTTCACTTAGGTCAAAGCCTATTGAAACAGATGTCATTCAGTTCCCGGTGTCATTGAGTTCCCCAAAATAATTACATACATTCTGATGTTGCTACTTAAGCAATAAATATATTAAAAATTTTCATCTTTACTACATGTCAAATAAATTGAATATTTATTTATTTATTTATTTATGTGTTTGTTTATTTATTTATCTCACCCAAGGACATTTTCTCATTGCTTTTTAGAGTTAGAGGAACAGAGGGAGGGAATAGGTCAGATAGGGAGAATGAGACAGACATTGATGTGAGAGAGAAACATTGATTGGTTGCCCCCATATGTCCCACAACCTAGGCATGTGCTCTGACAGGGAATTGAACTCACAACCTTTCAGTTACAAAGACAATGATCCAACCAATGGAGCCACACCAGCCAAGGCTAAATTGAACTTTTGATTGATATATGCATCATATTGGCATTAATGTTTTATATAATAATAATATCTAGTTTGTACAAAGGGAAAGAAAAATAAGTACTCAAATGCCCTCTTGATAAAGATTGATATCCATAAATAGGCCCATACATCTATTTTACAGATAAAAACCTATGTATATAAATATCTAAATCATATACATAAAAATCTGAATCACTTTATAGGCTATTTTGTCAATAGCTGTTAACTTTTTAAAGTTATACCAACCAATTCCTCTTCAAGAGATGTATTTTAGGAAAACATGAACATAAATGCAATAATAAATAGGAAGATGGATAGATAGCAGGCAGACATCAAATAATGGAAAGAAATATATTTTCAATGGTTTATAATAGTGACTTTTGGGAACTAGCCTATGTGCTTGTCAATAAGTGGGCAGTTAAGTAGATTGTGATACTTCCATACAATAAAATACTGTAAAGTCTCCAATACTATTGAATAAACAGAGCAAACTGCAAAACAGTATGCAGTATATAAAAAACATTAGTTAAAAAAAAAGCAACTGGTAAATAAAAGGATATTGCTTTAAAAAACATATACTTCTGAATCATTAGATTTTTTGCAATTAAAATATAAAAATATAACTTGACCAGTTGATAATGGTTTTTTGAAGCTATATATTTTAGTTTGATGCAGGAACTACTTGATTCATTTCAATAAAAATGACAGTAGTATCCAAGTGATATCAGGGTTTATTTTCTTTCCAGTGTTTTTTTTTTTTTTTTAATGTTATGCATATTGTGATTTCCTAAAAACAAATTGATTTACAATATAATAGGAAGATACTTTTTTTTTTCCTTAGCGGTGAACCTATCAATCCCTTGTTCTTTGCATAATGGAAACCATTAACTTCCTTTAGATATGAGCTTCTTTCCTTTAGTTGTTAGTTCTTTTCAAAGCTACATTAAGCTACCAGAATTTTTTTCCATCCTTCTGCTCTCATTTGTTTATTAAAACAGCACTTCGCCACTAAATCAAATACAAATACAAATATCAAGATTCTTCACTGTTCATTCTCCTTGGTCTGATACTCCAGTTTAGAGAAAGCCTTCTTTAAATAGCTTGTAGTGAATGGAAGCATGGGAACTACAGGTAATGGTTTCCATTATGCCAAAATGGGTGTATCCAAAGTTACATGTGAATAAGACTTTCAAAAGAAAAGCAAATTTACTCAATGTAGAAGCACATTTTACATGCATTTAAACCTGTAGTTAACTTTTCAAATTAGAAGTCTTTAACACAGACTCAAGTTGATTTACTGCTGTTTACTCACCAATCAATGAATGGATTTATTTCTGAGTGTATAATAGGAATCAGGAAAACCTGTGATAACACAATGTATGAAGTCTGTTTTCAGTGGGCTTATGCTCTAATAGAAGATAAGGCAAATTAATCAAGACTCATAATATTAGAATAGGAGGAGTAAGAGTCCATATATAGGCAGATGTGAGGTATTATTAGAAATTCAGACTAGAAAAGCATTATTACACATAAGTAGGATTCAAATATAGGTATCAGGAAACTAGGCATAATTAATGGCCAGTCAAAAAGCTGTTTAAATAATTAAATGTCTAGCTTCATTGAAAAGTAATTAAGATGAGCTAATGAGGCTGAATTTGTCTTGTCAGAAACAATATAGATTTTTCATTATAAAGGGAGCATGATGTAAATTTTTATTCCCTGGCATGGTCACTTTGCCTCTATTTGCAGTATCTTTGAGTCATTGTTGTTGTTGTTACTATTATTATTACTATTATTATTATTCACTTTATTCTCACCAGAATCCAAAGGTAATCCACCTAATTTCCATAGTTATTCTTTTGAGATTCAGAAGTGGGGCATCATAATCTTTCAAAATGTTATGAAAAATATAGTTTTTCTGTCTATTCAAGTAACCTTTTATTTCTGAATTGATTAGAGCTCCATGTACACTCACAAAGCAAGCAGAAAGGGAATTCATCTTAAAACAAGAGACCTCAATATAAGATAATGATCCCTGGTTCTGCCCTCCTTCCTAGTGTTATGTCTGGAATTGCTTCTTACTTACTTGCTTTGTCAGAGTGCCCTCTCATTTCTGGTCTGCATATCTTCTTGGAACAGTTAGAAGTATTGCACAGTTATGGGACTGAGTATAATTTCTAAAAATGGACTTTTAGTTTATATAATAAAGCCTACTTTGAAAAAATCATTCTACCTACAACTTAGAATATTTTTTCAAACTGTATTTTGAAAAATCCTTGAGTTTTAAGAGCTGTTAAAAATTGGTACCACCTCTTTCCAAACTGTATTTCATTTCACTCAGTTCTTTGTTCAAAAAGAAATAATCAAAGTTGTTATCTTGGAAAAAGTGCTGTGAAACATACTTGCCCAATATAACTGAAGTAAAAGTACCACTAAAGGAAATTACGGTAGCACATGTGAGGCGTGTTGAGGAGCCACATTTCAGCCTCACTGCAGTTCCTGATAGGCTTTTGTTAAGTGGAAGCCGCAGCACCACGGGACCTGTAAACGATAATCAGCTCAAAAAACTGCAGGGCACTTCTTATTGCTGCGATGCTTTATGAGATTTCCCTGACTTTAAGTAAAAGACAATATAATTTATTACAAAGAAGCATACGACTTCTTTCTCTAGACCATTTCACAGCTTGGCTTTAATAGCTTAAGCTTTAAAAAAATACACATGAAATCTGAATGCAAAATCCTATCAAAATCAGTGAAGACTTTATTGATTAGTCCTGAAAATTAGAAATTAGTGGAATCTCTACATAAAAGTAGCCCTATTTATGAATTACCTAGACTCAGAAAGACACCTCGTAAGCTGATGTATTTGCAATGTTAAAAAGACATGATATACTTGACCAATATGTACAAATTAATGAAGGTGAAACCCCATGAAAATCTGGGATATTAATTAACTGAATATGAACTCTTCATGATTTTTTCCTACCTGATTAAAATCATTCAAATGATATTTACACCATTGCTATTTGATTTTCATTATTAATATATTTATAACAACCCACCTGTATTTTAATAAGCCACATGTACATATTCTACTTACATCTCTAACTTAGGACTGTATTATACAAAAAAATAACTTATTAAACCTTTTCAATAGAACTAGAGATTCAAAATACTAATATAGTATTAAATGTTTAATGTGATTCAACCTGTTCTTAATTCAATAACATCTGCTGCAAACTTCTATGGTTTCAAGTCTTTTGGAGTGTGTTTTGTTAAATTCTAGGTCTGAATATTTAGTAACATATTGAAATCTTCTGGATCAAGTTTTTGACCAGCTCAACAAGGGACAGGGACAGGCTATTTAATAGATTTTTTTTAGATCACTTCTAAATCTGAAATCAGCATGTCTATTTAAGTCTAAAACAGCTGAAAAATCAAACTCACCAGGAATTATGTTAAAAATTGTTCCCCTGTGTTATTTTTCCAGATCTATTAATATGATGATGAGACTTCTTCAGTCTGATTTTTTTCAGACAGTCATCTTTTGTTTTTGTTGTTTTTCTATTGATTTTCTGTTTTTAATTTTACTTATTTCTGCTCTAATTATTATTATTATTTTATTCCTGCTTAATTTACATTTAATTTGCTCGTTTTTTCTACTTTCCTAAAATGGAATCTTAGATGATTGATTTTAAATCTTTCTTGTTTAAAAACTATGCATTAAATGCTATAAATTACTCCCTCTACATTACTTTTGCTGCATTCTGCAGATTTTAATTAGTTGTATTATATTTTCATTTAGTGAGAAGTATTTTTACATCAATCTTGAGACTTTTTTTTAACTCATGTACCATTTAGAAATGTGTGATTTATTCTCCATGTATAGTGGGATTCCCCAGGTATCTTTATGTTCTTCATTTATTATTTAATTCTGTTGTGGTCTGTAAGGATTCACTGCATGATTCCCATTTTTTTAAATGTATTTTTTAAAAATTTAAAGCTCCTGCACAACTGAAAAATCATCATCAAATGAAAAGGGAACTGACTGCATGGGAGAATGTATTTGTCAATGATACATCGAACAAGGGTTTGATCTTCAAAATATGTAAAGAACTCATATGATTCAACACCAGGAAGACAAACAATCCAGTTAAAAAACTGTCAAAGGACCTGACATAGACACTTTTCCAAGGACAGATGGATGGCCTATAGACATAAAAAGATGTTTAACATTACTAGCCATCAGACAGATGCAAATTAAAACCACAATGAGATATCACCTCACACTTGTCAGATTGGCCATCAATAATAAATGAACAAATAAGTGCTGGTAAGGATGTGGAGAAAAGTGAAACCTCGTGTACTGTTGGTGGGAATGCAGATGATGCAGCCACTGTGGAAAACAATATGGAATATCCTCAAAAAACTCAAAATGGAACTGCCTTTTGACCTAATGATTCCACTGCTGGGAATATACCCTAAGAATCCCAAAACACCAATTTAAAATAATTATTCACCCCTATGTTCGTAACAGTGGTATTTACAATAGCCAAGATTTAGAAACAGCTAAAGTGCCCAACACTAGATGAGTGGATTAAAAACTGTGGTATATTTACATGATGGAATACTACACAGCAGGAAAAAAGAAGGAATTCATGCCTTTTGTGATAGCATGAATGGAACTGAAGAGTATTACGCTAAGTGAAATAAGTCAGGTAATGAAAGACAAATATTATATTATCTCACTTATAATGGGAATCTAATGAACAAAATAAACTAATGAGCAAAAAAGAACAGAGGCATGGAATTATGAAACAGACTGACAGCAGTAAGAGTGGAGGGGCAAAGTGGGGACTGATTAAAAGAAGTTGAAGGAATTAGTCAAAGAAAACAAATTGAGGACCCATGGACATGTACAGTGATGTAGGGATTTACTGTGAAAGTGGAGGCGGGCTGGGTGGAGGAAGGCAAAGGGAGAAAAGGGGGGACATCTGTAATAGCATAAACAATAAGTAATTTAAGAATAAAATATGCGTTATGATCCTGAACATGGCCTTTCTTGGTGAATTTTCTATATGAGCTTGAGAAAAATGTTTTCTGTTGTTGGAGAGGCAGTCTATAGATACCAATTATAACCAAGTGATGATGGTGATTTTGAATTCGACTATGTCCTTACTGAATTTCTCTCTGCTAAAATTTTTAAATTTCTGATTGAAGGGTGTTGAGCATTTTATAATTCCATTTTCTCTCCTTTCTTAGTATATCAATTATAATTCTCTTTTTATCACCCAGTGGTTGCCATATAGTTTGCAATATACATTTACAGTGACTCCAAGTCTACTTTCAATTAGCACTATTATACTTCATAGATAGTATAATTACCTTATAATATTTAAAAAAATATTGTTAATTTTTCCTGCATCATTTCTGTCATTCATTTCACTTGCCATAAGCCATAGTCACCAAGTACATTTTCTCATGACTATTTTGAAAAGTCATCTGTTAGATGAATTAAGAAGAAAAATAATAGTTTTATTTTATCTTCACTTTCTATCTTTCTGCTTACATTACCCATCTGTTCTTGCATATTTACTTTGTCCATCAAAGCCATTAGCATCTTAATCATACATTTTTAAAAATTTTATTGTCCAACAATTCTAGAGTTTTTGCCATATCTGACTTGGTTCTGATGCTTGATCAGTTTTTGCAAACTGTGTTTTTTGCCTTTCAGTATGGCTGATAGTTTTTTCTTGATAGTCAAACATGATGTACCTAACTAGAATAAACTGCGGTAAATAGATCTTTGGTAAAGTGGCGGTCAAGTGTGGAGGAAGGGGGAAGTGTTCTGTGATTAGGTCTCAGTCTTTTAGTGAGCTTGTGCCCTTGGGCTGTGAACTTCACAAGCTTCTCAGTCTCACTCAGCCTCTCTGATGTAGGACAAAACAGCTGCCGTGCTGCGGAGCTGGGTATTGTCCTTTCCTGTGTCAGCTGGGCTCTCGTAAAACCGCAGGAAGTTAGACTCTGCCGAAATTGTTTCTCTTGCGGAAAGGCCTATTTTTAAATGATGACTTTCCCCCTCTGCCTGAAACACAGAGGTATATTCCCACACCGTGGGAATCTGGTACCACTCCTCCAGGTAAGACTCACAAAGGTTTGATGGCCCCTGAATGACTGGACCCCTGGAGTTTATAACTTTCAGCCTTGTCTCCACTGAGACTCCAGCAATTCATCAATTACAGTTCACATTTTCCTACTCCAGACTAGTTCCCAAAGTTTCTGCACATGGGTTTCTACTCCACTAAGTCACGATTCTCTATATCCAGCCTTTCTCTCCAATTTTTAAGACAGTAGCTTGACCTCACCACTCTGATAAATCTAAGAAAAGTGGTTGATTTTGCAATTTGTTTAGATTTTTACTTGTTAGGACAAGATGGTGACTTTCAAACTCTTACATACCACACTGAACTCTACCTTTTATCAGCAGTAAAAATCATTTACAAACTGAGGGCATAAATAACTCTATATCCATAATGCTTGTTTTCATAATCCCATGCTGAGAAGCATCATATATTTTTGGTTTTGAAGATATATTAGTTCTTCCTAAAGTATCTCCATGTCAATTTATGGCTTTTTTTCTATGGTATTATCTGCCTTTCTCAAGGTTGCTTTCAAACAATGATTCTAAAAGCATGGAATGATCCATGAGTTGAAACTTAGAGAAGGTTTAGGGACCACGCAAACACCAAAGGCAGTGGCATAATAATCATTCAGAAAAGACAAATATCCAGGGACATGTTCAAGTATAAAGGGTTTTAAAGTCAGCTTATTCTGATGATAATACTTTTCATACTCAGGGATAAAGTCAGGGGACACAATATTCAAAAAATTAATATTACTAAAATGTAGCTTTTCAAAGATTATCTTCTCAAAGTACAAAAAGCCTGACAAAACCAGGTTGCTTGTTTTAAAATCCCAAGTGCACTTTTACCAAGTAAAAGTTTAAGTCAAACATTTGAAGCTTTAAAATCAGGATAGCTCTTATCCTTATGATACACATATTATCCTTATTTTTCCCCCAAAAAATAGATTGTATTTTTTCACATTGCAATCTGTCCAGGTGGATAACCCCTTCTTTGAAGTTCTAGGGTATTTTAGAGGACACTTAGCTACTAGGCTTGCCACTCTTGCAGCCTCACATTTCTGTATCACACATCTACTGAATTGTGACTTGGGCATAAACACTCATAAGAAGCACTTTCACCTTGGTTAATCTTTAGGTTCTCAAACTATCAGCCCTGATGCTGGACCATCCATCATGCCTTTATCTTCCTCTTACATGAACCTTTGTCTTTAAGGGTTATTCTATCTAAAATGCTTTCCCAATCCCCCATCCCCAAATAAACACAGCTAGTTTATTCCATTACCATTCATATTTCAGGAATGAAAGCTCTATTTAATCACCTTTCTCCACTCTAGGGTAGACTCTTCGACCACATGTTCTCATAGAAACCTGTCCCATTCTCTTATAATATTTATTTTGGTCTGCAGTTATGAATTCATACAGTGTGATGATTTGTTATGAAAAATGCACATGTGGTGACTGTTTGTTTGCCCACCACTGCATTTATATATCCTCAACTTTTAGCAAAAAAAATGAGTGAAAAATTAATATTTGTTGAATGAACAAAGTAATCAATGTGTTTCATAAAATCATTATATGTGCCAGCAGTTAACCCGGTTGGCCTTAATGGCATGGTACATATTGAGAGAAAGAAAGAGAGGCAGAGAATGGAGGATAGTCAGGCTTCACAAGTTTTTCCGGGGTCAATATTTCCCTACTGACCTTTAGGTAAATGTATAAATTTATCTAACATTCCATATTTTCCCCCACACCTTTTGCATCAATCCTTCTGAAATGTACATATTCCTGAGAGTCTTTTAAAGTAATTTATATATTCTTATTCCATCTCACTGTCCACTCTGGGGAATCAAAACAAAAAAGCAAACAAACAAACAAAAAAAACACTACAGAGAGAGCTGGTCCATTTTTGTCTTGCATTGTCTGTTTCAAATTCCGAAGAGTGGTGACTAGATCTGCTTGAGTGTCTTGTAATAATCCTGTCCTCCCACTGTCACTCTTTCCAAACACAAGATGCTGCGTGGTCTGCTTGGAGGCCTGAGAGATGAATGAATACCTGAGGGGACTTTATCAGTATTTATTGTTGAGATAGTGTCAAGTGGAAAGAAGTAGTATAGCGGAAACCATCTGTGCTGAGAATTTTAGAATCCAGAAAGGGAGTATGAGGCAGTCCTGCTTCCATAGACAAATAGAAGCCCAACTGAAATACACACACTTGGAAAACAGGATCTTGGAAGAATATGCCTCAATGAGAAACTGCTGCAACTCAGACAATACTGAAATCACTCACTATTAAGAAGAATGAAATAAATGAAAATAAGATGGCAGGAATAAAAGACCTAATAATATCCTCAATGTATTTTTTAACTCTCCCTATTTCAAGTAAACACAGTTCCCATTTCCAAGTCAACTAAAGGGAACCTTGAATATAACAAAGATTGGCAGAAATTACGTTATACAACGTTAAGAATAACTGCTCTTCTTCACAAGTAACAAGGTAGCATATAATTTGACACAGACATTAATAGAAATATGAAAAGATACAGTCTTTAATATGCTTTCAGAAAGTGTCTGAAACACAAATATTTGGAAAATAAGTTAAACATCCCTGTTAGATAAGCATCATTTATAATTTAGGGATCCACAGTAAAGCTCCTTTGCTTGCTATGTGATGAGCTTTGAATCATGGGTTGACCCTTACAGATGTCTCATCACTGTGATCACATTAACCTGTTTGCTTTAGAGCTTCTCCTGCTCTGTGTACCTACCTGTATGGAGTTTCAAGGCTGATCAGGTGCTGACATCTTCCATGACAAATTAAAATTCCACTTTGATTCTAATAGGATCTAGCTGTTTAAGAAATAGCTTAAGCTATCCATGAGAATCATTTGCTGATTTTCTTCTGTATGTTTAGTTCCTATGTATTTCAGGAAAACATTCTGCAATATCAAAGTCATGTTTCAAATTGTCCTTGAATAAATTCTGAAAAATTTACTTCAGATCAAATGCAATATCACAGTGAAGGATTATTGATTGCTCACATGTAAAGTATGTTTATGTCAGGAAATGTGAGCAAAAAACAAATATAAACAGAAATTATCTTAAATAGAATAATACTCCATTTCTCTAGATGTGGTATATAAATGAATTCTGAACATAAACAAGCCTTTGATTTAAAGTACTAGTTAAGTATAATATATGTATATTTATAATGTTGTAATATTCATGTATCTAGTTCTTTATACAAATATACTCAACATGATATTCAATATGATTGGTGATTCAGGGCTATTAAATAAATGTTAATTAATTTACTAGAGATTAATATGCCAATGTCTCTTAAAATGTGAAGGGCTATTTACTTCTATTATTTATATGGATGCACTTTTTTAGTTCCAGAGGCTATATTTTATGCTTCAATACCACTGACTCCTTTATGAATAATATAAATTCTACTGAATTTTCTAACTGGGAAGTGTATTCTAGATCATTGAGGCTGTTGGATAAGTGAACACTGAATAAGAAAAGTCATACATCTAATTAGATGCCTATATAACTACATATATTTATATAACTAAACTATGATCTTTTTTCAAGAAATTTCACTAGGAAATGGAGCCTCATTAGACAGGGAAGATCTCTGCACAAATCCTTGTTCAGGGGTTAACAGGAAAATCTCTTTCTATGTCCTACTGGCCATATTTAGTACATTCTAATCAAGTTTCACATTCCAACTAAAATGCTCCCCTGGGGACGACTTTCATGAATCCCTCTATTTCAAAATACATTGGACTTTGACTACAATTTCCAGCTCTATGAGTTAAGTAGTATTTCTCTCCCTCATTAGACCAAAGCCCCAAGGCAGAGTAACCGTTTGACTCACAACTGTGCATAGCGCCCAGGACAGTGTCTAGAAGAGTGGGTACACAATAAACATATACTGAATGAGTGAATGAATAAATATTCAGAGTAATGATAGTTCTGGGGACAAGGCCTGGAGGAAAATGCTATCTGTATGCAGACATACATATCTTGGTCTTGACACCTGTCCCATCATTTATTACAAGTATGTTTATTTAAATTGCCCTTGTCTCAGTATTAATATTTCCAACTACTTTATGTAATGCATGTTCAAAAATTCAGCATTTAATTAGTGCTTAAAGAAGATTCTTAGTTTAAGAGCTAAGAATCTATGCATGAGGGTCAAACCTGAGTTTGTATTGTAGTCCAGCACTTATGAGCTGAGTTAGAGGGGAAGTTATTATTTTTGAGATTCAGTTTCCTCATTTGTAAAAGGGTGATAATACTATCTATTCAGTAACTTTGAGGCTTTATATTCTATATTCTAAATAATGTGCTTAGCCCAGAAGGATACCAATGTCACCATTCATTTCAGCAGGATCCTAATCACATCAAGGCTTGGATTACTTGACGAGTGCTTCTCAGGTTCAGACTGAGGCAAGATAGCTTGCACTGGAGCTGCCAGTCGCTGTGTCTTATGCAGTGCATGCACATTCCCTCACAGACAGCCCGGCAGTCTCAATGTTGGAAGCTCTAGAGGAACACTGGTAGTCACACATGAACATGGCAGAGCCTCTTCAGCCTAATGCTATGCAATGGTGAATGGGGCAAGATCCCTTCTATCAGCAATGACAATTAGCTGATTTGGTCTTTTTTTGAGCAAGATATAATCTTCTATGGCAGCAATTTTCAATCTTTTTCATCTCATGGCACACATACGCTAATTACTAAAATTCTGCAGTACATCAGAAAATATATTTTTTTGCTGATCTGACAAAAATAGGTATAATTTTAATTTATTCACAGCAGACAGCTATTGTTGCATTGGCTGTGGTCGATTTTTTTTTTTAAATTTGATAATCTGAAAGAAAAAGAGGTCAGTGCCTCTAACTAAATAATCAGGTACTGCACATTTTAAAAATTCTTGCGTCATACCAGTGGGCCATGGTACACAGATTGAAAGTCACTGTTCTATAGTTTTAAGACATAAGTTTCAGTTTTTTTCTTTATTTTAACTGCTAGTATTTTCTAACTAATACAGTCAGATTTCCATGATGTTTATGGTTTCAATATGTCAGAACCACTAAGATAAAAATACTCTAATTCTAAAACAAAGTACTTCATTACAGTTGCTTAAATGATCCATGACTATCACCTTTGCATTTTACTTATTGGTAGAAATTCTAATTTCATAGTACTATAATATAATTCATCCAGAAGATGTTTTTAGTTGAATAGCATGTACAAATAAGCATGTGAATTTGAGGAATTCTATAATTTCTTTTTGTTCAGTTTATCTAAAGCATGGGTTCATCTACATTCTTTATACATTTATAGGTTACACTATATGGGATAAAAGTCTCAGTCAGTAATTCTAGAATTCTCTATTCTGACTGAACAAAGAATTCAAGAGGATTATCAGATTCCAACACAGGACTGCAGTATCATTTGGACTAGTGATGTATATTTCCAATTACTGCTTTCAGTGTTCTCTGTCTATGAACACATTGAAGCCATTTGGGATGTATTATTCTAGTAAATGAGCAGACTGTTCACACACATTAAATTCCTGTTCTTGTGTAGATTGCAAAATGCAATACCTTTGTCTATTTTATGCTGGAATTAAAAATCCATATCACAAATCCTTAGAAAACAAACCATTACCCTTTCCTGGAAACTGTAAATTAGAATGAGTATATATAATCAGAAAAGTACTGAATTATATCCAGTGTTTTTCTGGGTGACGTAGCTAAGTTTAATTTATTCTGCAACATATAATTGTATGTCCTTTGATATTTAAATGAATGCAATTAGAGAAAGTAAAAGTCCCAGGGTTCAGTGGAAGAATAAATAAATTTTTTGTCAGTGAGCTGAAAATTCAGGACAAATTTGGTGGTCAGGCTATCAGAGTAAATAAATAGGTTTTAAGTAAAATCAGAAAACCATTCTTCCATTTTTCTTATATGTTTTTGCAACAAGATGTTATGCTGGTTTTTTGAATTTAACATATTCAATATGAGTATTATTACTTATACAGGCAGGCTACTTCTCTATAAAGAATTTTTTTCAGATTTTTTTTTTGTGGTAGTTGAAGAATTAATTAAATAACATAAAATTTAAAAAAAAGAAGAATTATAGGCAGGTGTGGCTTTGATTGACACAAGAGATACCTACCTATACTAGGCTTATGTCAGTGGGAAAGGAAATTAAGTAAGTTCATAAGACTTTCCCAGTAAATAGTCAAATGTTTGTGCCAAGTTGTATTTGAAATGTTCTATTAGATAGTTGGGAGTCTAACAACAAAAACAATAGGGCAATAAAGTGTTTTATTATGTCTTCACGTTGACTTTATACAAGATGAATTGCATGCACTACTCTAGCTCACACTATGAGTCTGGAGGTTAGCATAACTCTTTTATCTCAAGTGGATACATGATTCCTCTATGGCTAGACATTTAATTTGCCTTCAAAGTTTTTCCAGCATTAAAAACAACAAAAAATAAATAAACAAAATATTATCTCAACAATCTTTATGATTCTTTTACATGTTAGATATTTTTAGAATCAATTACTCTTTTTGTAAATGGAAAAAAAGAACAAGGAGAGGTGGGATTTGAAGAAGAGAGATAGTGATATGTGACAAATAGTAATGGTGCTAGGGAACATAGATGGGAAAGGGACTCAAATCTTCAGAGTGAGTAAACATTATGTCAGGAAGATAGGGAAAGGACTGTTCAAAGATGTCTATCCTGGCATAGCTCAGAGACAGATTTGGTTTGGTAACATGGGCCCTGAGAACTGCATTGAAAAGAAGCCAAAATAGCCCTGGCTGCTGTGGCTCAGTGGATTGAGCGTCAGCCTGAGAGCCAAGTGTTGCTGGTTCGATTCCCAGTCAGGACACATCACTAGGTTGCACATCAGGTCCCCAGGTGGGGGCACGAGTGAGAGGCAACCACACAGTGATGTTTCTCTCCCTCTCTTTCTCCTTTCCCCTCTCTCTAAAAATAAATAAACAAACAAACAAACAAACAAATAAATTAAATAAAGGAAGCCAAAAATAGAAACAGATATCTGTCATAGTTTTCATGAAAACAAAATAGAAACGAAAGGAAAGACAGACTCTACAATTAATTTTATACATTCTGATTTGGTTCTAACTATTATATTTTTATGCCAGACATTGTTTGTCTATCACTGTCTAGACACTTAACATTAAAGCTATTATCTGGTAGATAGTTTTATATAGAGAGATAAATAAAGATGATATAGATAAATATAGATATAGATATAAACATAGATATGATTATAATAGTCATTTTCAGGATCATCTACCAAACTTTAATTCTAAAACCTCTAAATGTTGGCAATCAAATTATGCCAAAGGAATAAAACAGATTCACACAATTAAAATCAATGTATAATTCTAGGCTAGCTATTGTAAATTAACTGTATCCATTATTTAGTCAAAGACTATATATGGAAATTCCTGATAGATTTCAAAATATAAAGTTTATATAAAGGAGGTACCATTATATATATATTACATGTAATAATATGAAAAAATTAAATGTTGGAAAAATGATCAAAGATTTACCAAGAGACAAAAATACTTTTTATTATTTTCTAATTTGTTAATATTTAACACCAAAATAGGTAAAGGCTCTGTCAAGTTCACAAAGGTATCCAAGGAATTAAATTCTAGATTAATGGCTGCTCTAATCCTGTTGTCCAGTATCAAAGGAGCCATTTATTTTCGAGGAGTGTGCCTATCAACTGCTCAAAGAGCCCCATGACACTTAACTGAGATCAACTAGGGAAGAATTACAAGATTTATTTCCAATGCATTCAACTTGATTAAAGGGACTCTCATCAGAAATGTGCAAAAAGATAGAGAGCCTATTAAATAAATTTTATTAAGGTACAGGGACAGGATTAAGATCAATGGCTTAAATTAGGTAGGGTTGAGATGGGTGGAGAGATGAAGAGAAAATTACAATAACGCTTAGGAGATTTTGGATAGCAATCTGGAGTGAAAGAGGAAAAACAAAAGCCTTAGAGAGATTAAAGTATGTCTTTCATACATATACACCCAAATGTTCATAGTTATAATTTTTCTCTCTAAACAATTTCAGTAAACTTCAAGATGGATGTAGAAAATCAACTGTAGACAGTTATATTCCCATTGAAAATTGTGAAGTAGACAAAGGTCTTAGATATCCATCATTCCTATCTCTTTCAACTACCCCATTTATCCAATACTCACTGTTTTTATATTACTTCTGGATTATTAGGATCCAAAGGGATATTTTCTTCAGGTGCTATACAACTCATTCACAACTCCTGTTATTAGTACCCAGTAATCCTAGGACTTCAATATGCTATAGTCAATAGATATTATGAATGAATTCAAAATGAGAGAAAAATAACTCTCTAAGTTCAAATAGCATTTATTTATTGAGCATCCAATTTTCACAAGAAAAATATACCATGGCTGTGAGAATAAAAGATGAAACAGTGTGATCAAGAGACACATACTTTGGGGACTTTTGGCCAAGATGGAGGCCTAGACAGACACACTGCATCTCCCTCCACAACTAAGAAGGAATACAGTTACCTCAAAACTAGAGACAACCAGAAGTTCCAGAAAACTGAGCTGCGTGGAAGTTAAACAAACAAAGATTTTTAGAAGAAATACTCATCCAGACAGGTAGGACGGGGGGCACTGGGGTGGAAAGGATGCGCTGTGGTGGCGGTGGTAGCAGTGGCAGCAGCAGGCCAGCGGGAAATGCAGTCAAACATTAAAAAAAGTCAAGCAGGATGCCTGGGGAACACTCCTAGCACCAGACCAGACTGCACAGCTCATGGTTCCAGCGCCGGAGACAATAAAGCCTCATTGTTTCTGACTGTGCAAACCAGTAGGGGTGGGGGTGGAGGAAGAAACTGCTGGTCTCTCAGCAGTGCCTGCTTCTTTAAAGGGCCCCCACAGTCCTAAAATATCCACGGACCCGCCCACTCTGGGAATGATGGCCGGGGCAACAGCTAGAGAGGCGGCAGGCCCATTTGGAAGTGGAAGAAGTGCATGGAAAAGGGGCGACTGCTGAGCAAGTGTCATTGTTCCCTCTCAGACCCCTCCCCCACACACAACATCACAACGTGGTGAAATGGGTCACCTTGTACTGACGAATACCTCAGGTTCCATCCTTTACAACATAACAGGTGCAACAGCTCTACCTAAGACACAGAAGCAACAAAAACACAGGAGCCTGTCAAGATGAGAAGACAGAGAAGTATGGCCCCAAAGAGGGAATGGGTCATGGTTTCAGTGGGAGAACTAAGTTATGGGGAGGTAGCTCACCTAACAAATGAGGAGATAGTCAACCTAACAGGTGCAGAGGTCAAAATACTGGTGACAAAATTTTTATAGGCTTGACAGATATGCTTAAGTATGACAAATGCATAAGGGAAGAAGTGAAGGCTATGCTAAATGAAACAAAGAAAAAACCACACAAAACCAGTGGTGAAGAGAAGGACACCAGGGTTCAAATTAATTATTTGGAATATAAGGAAGAAAAAAACAACCAGTACAAAATAAGGAAACGAGAATTGAAAATAATGAGGAGACACTTAGGTAATTCTGGGACAACTTTAAACATGCCAACATCCAAATTACAGGGGTGCCAAAAGGAAAAGAGAAAGAGCAAGAAATCAAAAGCTTATGTGAAAAAATAATGAAGGAAGACTTCCCAAATCTGGTGAAGGAAATAGACATATAAGTCCTGGAAGCACAGAGAGTCCCAAGCAACCTAGACTCAAAGAGGACCACACCAAAACACACCATAATTAAAATGCCAAAGGTGAAAGATAAAGAGAGGATCTTAAAAGCAGCAAGAGAAAAGCAGAGAGTTACCTACAAAGGGGTGCCTATAAGACTGTCAGCTGATTTCTCAAAAGAAACTTTGCAAGCAAGAAGGAATTGGAAAGAAGTATTCAAGGTGATGAAAAGCAAGGACCTACAACCAAGATTACGTTATCCAGCAAAGCTCCATTTAGAATGAAAGGGCAGATGAAGTGCTTCTCACACAAGGTAAAGCTAAAGGAGTTCATCATCACCAAGCCATTATTATATGAAATGTTAAAGGGACTTATTTAAGAAAAAGAAGATCAAAAGTATGAACATTAAAATGGCAACAAACTCACAACTACCAACAACTGAATCTAAAAATTAAAAACAAAAACAAACTAAGCAAACAACCAGAATCATAAGTGTGAGAATCATTTGCAGGGTTATCAGCTGGGAGGGGGAAGGGCAAGAAATGGGGAAATGGTGCAGGGGTTAAGAAGCATAATTGGTTGGTACAAAATAGACAGGGGGAAGTTAAGAATAACATAGGAAAGGGTAAAGCCAAAGAACTTATATGCACGACCCATGGATGTGATCTAAGGGGGGGTGGGATTGCTGTAGGGAAGGGGGTACTGGGAAGAAGGGAGCAAAGGGAAAAGAAACTGGGACAACTGTAACAACATAATCAATAAAATGTACTTAAAAAAACATACTTCAAACAGACTGCAAGAGAAAGCATGACAGATATTATAACAGAGATAGATAGGAAAGAAAAATATATCAAAGAAAGCTAGAGAAATTTCAACAAAGAACATTATGAAAAGTTTCATGGAAGAGGTGAAAATTAAGAAAACACTAATATTTCCTAAGCATGAAGAAATTATGTGGGGTGAAAGTATCAGGTGAATACTAGTTAAGGTTGTGCATAAACTGAACAATATGCCCAGTGCTTTCTAAATGAATTTATAACCAGAGAATTGAGATATTGGGTAGACCAGTTAAAGGTTGGATACCTCACACAGCCCTAGGACAATGGGAATGATAGTCTGAGTTTCCTGAAAGCCCTCTATTTATATTACATATACATATCTAATATAGGTGACATGCACTTACTGCTTTTATTTTTCTCTTCAATCCAATGCTACTATTGCACCAGGCAACTTCACATTGCATCAATGGAATTACCCTATTCTGTCCTGAACACTCACCTCGTAATTTCTTGATAATATATAGTCTTTCCCCCTCCTTAGAACTGCAGCATGTCAAAACTTAATGTTACTTGGGTACCAAATATATAGTCACATAATTATAATTCAAGAAAAATTTGTAGAAGGAACACTATTTGACCTTATTGAGATCTGAATGTATTCTAGAGAAACCATCAAGGATAGCTCTTCAAGGGTTAAATTATTTTTACATTATTTTAAGTATAAATGCATCAATGTTATTAAAATATTTGAATCTGTATGGTCCCTTCAATAATGTTGTGTGATTTGTGTGTCTTTCCATGCAAAATGTATTAATAAGCATAGGTTTTTACAACATAATATATCTTTTTATGTGGAAAGCAGCTTTGACCTGTCCAGAGGGACCCATTAGAGCAGTGATTCTCTACCTGTGGATCGTGACCCCTTTGGGGGTCGAATGACCCTTTCACAGGGGTCGCCTAAGATCATCGGAAAACACATATATAATTACATACTGTTTTTGCGATTAATCACTATGCTTTAATTATGTTCCATTTGTAACAATAAAAATACATCCTGCATATCAGATATTTACATTACGATTCATAACAGTAGCAAAATTACAGTTATGACGTAGCAACAAAAGTAATTTTATAGTTGGAGGTCACCACAACATGAGGAACTGTATTAAAGGGTTGCAGCATTAGGAAGGTTGAGAACCACTGCATTAGAGTGTCATCTTCCAGCATAAGGGCCTGCCTTTTGCTATGTACTCATATCTGAGTCTTGAGGAGGTAGACTGTTGCTTGTTAAGATGCACAAATTTTTTCCACCAATGTCTAACCTTGAGAGCGCACTAAAAAAGCTAGATGGATGGAACATTTTAATATTACACCATTAATATATTAAAAAGAGAACTGTACTGTAGATAGAGCATATATATATATAGATGGATATATAAAAAATGAGGAAATCTTCATGTCGAGAAACATAAAAGCCAAATAGGCCAAACATGTTAAATTTCAATTCTGATGTGTTGAAAAAATAACTCTCTGTCCAATGGAAAGGTACTAATAAATATGAGGTATATTATCTGTCTTCATTGAGGTTATGACCTATTTAGTCATAAATGTGTGAAAAGTGAAATAATAACAAAAGTTAAAAATAGTGCAGAAGACCTAAGTCAATTCATTATTAATGATCAAATAAATTTGTATAAGAAATAGTTTTTATAGGAATTCATAGAAGAAAGCAGATTCTTTCATTTGGGATACTGAGAGGTTTTATAGACTATGTATTTTAAAATATAAAAGTATTTTTGTTTGACATCAAGAAAGACTGAGCTGTATCTGGGACCAAATCTGTATAACTATGAAGAGCTCAGTTTACACTATTTTTTTTGCAAGTTTCAAAACTGTATCACTCTTTGTGTAGCCATTTCCATCATGTATTTTAAGCAAAGCAGTTAAAAAGTTTAATCCATCAGTGATTTTTTTTCTTTTCCTATGCGACTGATGGTCTCAGAGAGAGAGTAGACTTTTCTGACAGTGTCATAACTGTGAGAAGAAGTGACATAAGGCAAATCAAAGTTAAAGCACAATTACAAATGCTTCTGATATAGGGAATATTAAGAAGAACACAATCTCTTTTCCTCTGCCGTGTGAAAGGCACTAGATAGAACCCTTAGGTGAGCACTGGGGATGTGAGACAGCCTTTGATGATGGCTGCTTTATTCTCCTCTAGCCAAAGATTACCCTGTCACTGTGGGGCCCAGAAGGACTCTGCTGGCTGCCAAATTTGAGATAAGAAATTCAACCTATTCTTCCTTCTGGAAGCAAATGCAATGTTGATATATATGGCTTTGGGCTAAAACCAACACAGCCAGGCAGCTCTGACGTTATCTACTGTCTGCTATATGATTAAGTCTGTAGTTCTTAATCACAGTTAGGTATCAGAATCAGCTGATGAACTTTTTAAAAATACTGATGTTTTGGCCCAATTTCAAACAAATAAATCAGTCTTTGGTGGTGGGCTTAGGCATAACTCTTTTTAAAAGTTCTCCAAATGATTCTGGCTTACACTCAAGGTTAATTAAACAGTATATTGGCCAGTTCTTTTTGCACTTTAATGTACATATGAATCACCTATAGATCTTATTAAAATGTTGATTCTCATTTAGTAAGGCTGGGGTGAGACCTGAGATTTTGCATTTCCACTAAATTCCCAGGAGATCCTGATGCTGCTATGTCCCCTCTTCAGTGTACAGACCTTTCTATACTTTTAAAAACCAACAACATTTTAACAGAATTATTTTAAAATCTGGAATCTCAGACTTTCCCCTTAAGAGATTCTGATTCTCTCCATGAGGTGTCTTCTACAAATCGAGGTTGCATTATTGTGCAACCTTGGTTTATATATTAATTAGAACCTCATGCCCTGATGTGTTCAAGGGAAATACTAACTATTGGGTTGGCCAAGAAGTCAGTAACACTTTTCCTCATATAATGGCTATAGTAGAACTTAGTTGTCTTTAACTTCATTGGAAACACTGTTGTTAGATTGTATTGTGACAATTGTTGCATCAGCATACATTTAAAAATACTTATAAATTTGGTGAATTTTTATGCAGCCATTTTAATAGTGAAGATGAAAAAATATGCAATATTTTTGACATATTATCTTTATTATTTCAAAAAGGTAAAAAAAATAAATGAAATGCAAAAAAAAAAAAAAAACCTGTGCAGTGTATGGAGAAGGTGTTGTGACTGATCTAAAGTGTCAAAAGTAGCTTGAGAAGTTTCTTATACTGTTGACATTTTGGTCAAATAATTCTTTGCTATGGGGCTGTCTTATGCACTGGAAGATGTTTAGCAGCACCCGTGGCCTCTACCCGCTAGAAGCCAATAGCAGGAGATAGCTGACATGCTCAAAATATCCAAATCAATAAAGTTATTTGTTAAAATAAAAAAAAATGTGTCTTTTATTTTATGGAAAAGAACATAAACTTTTTGGCCAACCCAATATTTTGAGAACTACCCCTTGGGCACAGTGCTCTCTTTCAGCAGAGATAATGTTCTTTGTTATGGATTATGAATGATTGATGGCAAAGCAGGCCGATGTAAGAACAGAATTGTTGAACTCCATCAAGGCTGGTTTCTCCCAGCGAACTTCAAACATCATCCTTTCCATCAAAGCATCCCATCCACTGCCCCCTTCCCTCATTGGACACCTCCAAAAGTAATCTCCCAGAGATGGGCCAATCTTAACATGCCTCCATTTCCTCCAAAATAAAGAGAAGGTATCATACTAAGTAAGTTGGAATGAGCCACAAAATAAGGACAGTCTTAAAAACTGGATTTTAGGTTGATGAAATATTTTACACTCCTTTTAGAGATGTTATTAAGGGAGCAGAAGAACTGGCTTAAAATGAAGTTTCATATGGAATAATAAAGAAAAAGGTCAGGAGCTATTCTAAGCCTGAAGCCCATGTTAAAACAGAATAGATTAGATTTGTTTTCCCTAATGACTGGCAGTAGAATACAAACAGAATTCTCTATCTGTATTTTGGGTGTGTTATAGGTATACCTGGAAATATATGCATGCAGAAACAAATATATACACAGGCAGATACATTAAGATTAGTTTTACTCCTTTAAGTAAGTGCTAACCTCAGTGTGAGAAATTATATTTAATTCTAGATCTGTAACTTTGGGCCTTAACTCCCCATCCATAAAATGAAGGAGTTGGGCTATAAATTAACAACTGCTTTTGGAGTACTTATTATGCCACCTACTGGGTTAACTCCTTGGCAAATCATTAATCCTCTTTACACCCCTAAGAGACACAGTATGTTGCACCTGTCTTTGCAGATAAGGAAAAGGAAGGCACAGAGAAATGACGTTTATTGTCCATGGGTAAAAATGATAAATTACATTTTGTTCCTGCCCTAGAGAAACATTCCATAGGTTACTCATTCAGCAGGCTTTATTAAGTTTGCATTCACACACACTGAAATTAGGATTGCAAAACAAACCCATGGACTCCAGAGCTTCTGCAGTTAATATAGACCTTTCGTTGCCTTAGGGTAAAACCAGGACTAACCTTGTGGCTGGAACACCTCTGATCCCCCCTGAACAGGAAAGGAGCATGACAGAGACAGACACCAATGAATCTGAAATTCCTTTTCTCCTCTTCAGACCAATATCAGCAAAAACAGCTGATGTGGGTTGGGAGAATTAAGAATGGGATGTTTTTAGGAGGGAAAAAGCTCACAAACAGGAAGTCTGTTCTGGGGCTTTCCTCTAATCCACATTTTTGCAAAGACAATCACTTCATCTTAAATTGTGAGTTCATCCAGACCCAGAAAGATGTGATTTAAGATACAGAAAACATTTCCAGCCCAGGGCTCTAAACCTACAAGAAAGATACAGATTGGCTCAATGATAAAGATTCAATATTTTCTCAGGCAAATAGAAACGGTCCCTGGCACAACCTGCCTGACAATACTTGCGGCAAATAGTAGCATGGGTGTACCTATTATTATTTCAAGATAAATAAACAGAAATGAGAGAGAAAAATTCTGAAATTAAACCAAAAGAAGAAAATAAGCCTACACGTGAAAAGTAAAATTAAGTGCATGTTTTTTAAATGACTACTCCATGAAGCAGAAGAACATTTTGATGGCAACTGTTTTGCTTGCCTAAGGTAATAGAAGACAATACAGACTCAACACACACATGCACACACCCGAACATACATGTACTTACATATTTTTGTCTCTACCATAAAAGATAAGAAAAAATAGAGTGATGAAAGGGCTTCCTAAACTTGAGAAAATAAGAAACAAATTTTTATATTTAAATATCATTGGAAGCAATAAAGTATATAATTAACCTATAAAATAGTCAGCAGTGGAACAGACTGTATAAACAATGTAGAACACAAAGGAAAGTCATGATTAAAAACAGGAGGTAAAGTATTCAACATAATAAAGAGGCAATGGGTATATAACATTATAATTTCTATTTCTAAATAAAATAGAACTATTCATATATAAAGAAAAATATCCACAAAGATGATAGATGATTTTAAACCAAAAGAACATATCAATCCATGGATTAAAAAGCTTTCTATGAACAAGAAAAAGTGGCCTGCTACAACATGATTGTAATAAACACTGGATTGCAAAGATGAGGAAAGTAAAGGACACAGAAACAGGAAAAGACACAAAGCAATATCAAACACATTTGTTAGAACAATAAGTATAAATATGATAAACTCACCCATTGAAAGGGAAAATCCTCTCAGATCCAAATAAATAACAAAGAGAATCACACATTAAAATAAAATAAACTTAAAAATTAAAATTAATTTACAAAAGCCTGAAAATAATACAAGACAATTAAAAAGATGGGTTATTTGTGTTGTGTGTGTATGCATATTTCATGGAGACAAAATCCAAAAGTATAAGCACTGAAGGAACAGAGTTGGATTTTTGTTTGTCTGCTTATTGTTTTATTTGTTATGTGTTGTTCTGGAAAGGTATAATCTAATTTAGTAGTGTTACAAACTTTTCATATCAAATAATATGTCAAAATATGTATATATTTATATACAGGAATGTACAACTTCACTTGGTTCTTAATTTCATGCGTTACATTTGGCATTAGTCTGTTCTAAGTTGAATATGGACTTTAAACTATCAGATGATAAACAATGATTTTTATCCTTCATGAGGTGGTGCTGCTTATCAGGCAAAATGGCCTGTGATAACAGTGTCTTTTATTTCACAACAGGGTTTGAGAGTTAATTTTAATGTTTCATTATTTTCTCGTTATTATGTTATGAAAATTAGTCCTGGCTGGTTTGGCTCAGTGGATTGAGCGTCGGCCTGCGAGCTAAGTGTCGCTGGTTCGATCTTCCAGTCAGGGCACATCAGAGAAGGAAAACTCTGACTCCAAAAAACCTCCGCTGCCTTGCGGCATACCTCTTCAGGGGAAAGGCTAAGGGAGTAAACCCCGACAGAAAATCCGGAGCCGGAGTCCCTAAGGCGGTTTGACGTTGTAGTCAACACCGGCAACTCCTGCGGCGCACCTGAAGCCAAGCTGTATCGACTCCGTCTTTCCCTTGGACCCTTCAGCTGCGAAGAGAGGGGGGGTCTGCTGCATGGGCAACAGCAGACCCTCCATATCACCCTGCCCAGGCTCTGTAGCTTCAGCTTCACTGGAGAGGACACTCCAGCGTCATCGCAAGATGTCGATTCAACACGGGAGGAGACAGATACCGTGTCACTCCCGAGTCGGACTGCACAGCCATTCTCGGCGGTGCAGATAGACTCTTAAGAAGCTACACCATCGTCTCTCGAGACGGACGGCTGCCGACATGTTATGAAAGTGAGTAGGAAATGGAAAAGCAGAAAGGTGTTAATACTAATACAACCAAGGCCAACAAGAAAACTAATAGATTACAAAAAGTAGAAAGAGAGCAATTTAGATTTTCTGACCATAATAGGATAAATCTAAATTCAATTAAAAAAAAAAAAACTTCATCAGATAGCTACTTGCATTTAAATACATCACCTCTGTATGCAAATGAGAAGGAAATGAGTAACATTAAAGAACAGTCATGGAATTCTGATAATTGACTATTGGATAATCTCTCTAAAAGACAAGATGTAGTACGAATTATCTGAAACAATCTTTTAATTTGTGGATTGAGATTACAAATGACGTCCATGAAACAACAACAACAAATATTGGCAGGTCCACAGAAGCTAAATGGATAGTTAGATACAAACAAGATAGGTTTGATTGCTGTATCTAGAATTTTTATAAAATAAGCATACATTATTTGTATAATTAATATTATACATAATAAAAACATTAAAATTTACTGTTGAAATGTACTTCTTAAGAAAATAACAAGCTACTTTACAGACAATATGATGTTGCTGAATGAGGTCTGGAGTGAGGAGTCCAGAGTGTGACCCCAGGCACGCCCCAACTTCTCTAAATCTCAGTCTCCTGCTAGTTGATCCTTTGTGATGATACTAAGATGATACATGGCAAGAATATGGAGCATCTCTCTATGGTGTAAAATGTTTTATTCTATTATTTTTGCTAGAGCCTAACTGAGGAGAGCATTCAGTGGTGGGGATTGTACAAAGAGGTTACCTGGACCTTGATGGCTGCCTTGCTTTTTTCTTCCTACAACTATAGTTGTTACTTGTACCACTCAACAAATACCTTAAATTCAAATTCCAAGCTAAGGAAGGATCTGATTATGAGGAAACCCACATTAAGCTGCAGACCTTTTAGAGGTTTTGAGGCAAAGATAATATCTGGTTCAATAACTATTACACTGTAACTGTTAATGCTGTTGTTACTTTTGATATCATTGGTTTCACCCATCCACTTATAACAATTAGTTGTCTATCTTTTGATGCCATAAAATGAAACAATCTACCCCCTCCACTTTCTGGTAGATACTGGTCTGATGTCATTGCTATTTTGGAGATACTGATCCTGGAGTCCAGCAGGGCCTTTCAAATGAAGGCCTACCAGACCCATGGGCACATTGGTCAAGGGATGTGTAACCTTATAATGATTACAAGTTTGCCTCCAGATAAAAAATATTAAGACACTATTAATAGTTAATCAAATAATATTAATTTGCTTAAAATGGAAGGGTATTCTTATTGTTCACATATCCATCTCCACAGGTTGGGTGGATTCCAACCTTAGAAATCTGAAAGCCCTCTTTCCATTATTCACCAGTGTCTGGAGAAAAGACTTTCAAGGAATCAGTTTATTACTCCCAGTGTTATTTCTTCCCTTTATCCTCCAGTTCATCTAAGAGAGAAAGGACATACATAAAGAGACACAAGCCATCTTTGGCTGTAAGATGATAACATTGCACTGGCTCTCTCTGTATTTCCTCCTAGAAGGAAGGTTATGGTGCTTACTGGAAAATATCACACCACAAAATGCTGTAGAAAATTGCTGGTGACATTAAGTGCACTTACGGATAATTGATAAGTGTTTCTTTGCCAGCTCCCAGTCATTCTTCTGTAACTTTCAGGTTAGAAGGAAATGTTAGTGGGCATTTACTAGTGTCCATCTGCTCTACCCTTTCCTCACCTAATGCACGATGATAGGTCACCCTGTGAGCCTGACTCCTCTTTCATTCTTATAAAGTTGTGAGTGCCACTGGCATTGCAGGAACCAGCCCATCTTTTCTGTCACGTCTGTGAGATCTGCCATTACTCCGGTTAACCTCGGCTCTTTCCAGAAGAGTCCAATTTGCTCATTACACAGCCTTCAACCAAAAGGCTCTTCTACAATGGGAGGAATGCACCAAGAAGTTGCCATCTGCACATTGAAGATGTCCATTCACATCTCTTATTCTTCACTGACCAAGAAACAAAAGGAGGGACAACCTGCATGGGAAAGCAATCCGGTCCTAAGCATAATCATTAAGTAGTAGGAATTTGACATGCATTATCTGTCTTTCTCTTCACAGCAGGTTCAAGAAGTAAGTATTGCCATCTGAGTTTTTCAGAGAACAGAACTGAAACACAGAATGTAATGTGTGTAGCCTTTCCAGGTCACATAACTGCTAGGTGGTAAATCATCACACAAACATCATTCTGAAGCCCACATACTATTTTTAACCTAGATTTTTTAAAAAATAGCTACAGTTTACAAAGAGTGCAGTAAGTCTTAAATGTGCCTTCACTGAATTTTGACAAATATATGCACATGTATAACCCAAACCACTATCAAGATATATAAAAGTTTCCTCTTGCCTTTATATCCCACGTGCCATCCCTGTCAGCAACTTCTGCTTTGGTATTTTGCAGCATGGATTCATTCTGCCTGTTATAGAACTTCACATACATTGAATAATATAGTATGTGCTCTTTTCTGAAAAGCTTATTTCACTTAGCATAACTGTTTTGATGTTTTGCACATTATTTCATGTTTCTGAGTAATATTCCATTTTATGAATATGTCATTTTGTCCATTCTCCTCTTGATGGCTGTCTGGTTTCAGTTTTTGGTCTTTCTGTTTGTTTTCTTTTTTGAGTGTGCCATTCTTGGCACGGTATAACTTGTCGAGATATAAGATCTAATGGAAGAGGCAGGGGAAGAAAGGAGAGGGAAGCTGGGTGCATGGAGGGGTCATCCTTCCTCAGCTCTGCATGGCATTTCACTGGCAAAAGGCCTGGAAGCTCAGAGTAAAGTCTAGCACTTTGTAATTTCCTGAATTAGTTATGTATTTTTAAAATTAACTGATTTCTGATCAGCATTTACTTATTCACTATGTTTAATAACTTTAAGTACAAGATATAACAATTTTAAAATACATTTATATTTCATGATGCTTTACCTATTAAAAACCATTTTCTGTCTTTAAGCATACTTAGTTAATATTTCAAAGAGTGAATCAGCCCATGAGGTACTATCATAGAGGTTTTCTATTATGTCATATAAAGTTATTGTAATTGTTATAAATTATTCTAAAATCAGATGACAGTTAATAATTTTTCATATTTCTGTCTACCAGAACATATCTTCTGATAAAAAACACATCCCTGTATTTAAATACATAAAAATTATTTAAAAGGAATAACAATTTTAACACATTGTTTGGAAATCTAAGCTCTGTAACAACATTTTTTTAAATGATCATGTCTGCTTTCTTAGCACAAATGAAAAAAATCTCACTACTTTCAAAAAATAAACTAGCTAAAGAACTTCCAGAAACTATTAAGCAAACATGCGTTTTACAGAGAAATGTAATCAATTCTCCATTACAACGGCACAGGGCTTTGGATGCCATTTAAGGGGTATAAGACTTCCTGTTTATAGCCAAACATATATTATTGTTTTTCTGCTATCCTCATTGAGCTGTGTGGGAGAGGATTTTATGTGAAAAATTAAAATGCCATAAAAGACACAGTGGACATAAACAGTTGTGTCACTAGTTCATGACTATATATCATAAGAAACACCGAGGCAGAAATTCTCTGTACTTGTCTCAGGATAAGTAGATGATTCCAGCAACAACAATTGTGTAGGACTCAACAGTCTTGGTTCTGTCAGAACCCTCCTCGTATGCTTGTCATAGACACAATATGCAAATGTGGGCTAAAACTCTAAGCTGAGGCAAGGAGACCATTAGGAGTAGGTAGTAGAGTCACCCTGCCTGAAATGTAGCTCATAATTTTGTGAATCATGTCAGGATTGGCCTAGTCTCTACCCTCAGTCAGGCTACTAGAGGGAGAAGACAGAAGCTAGTTCATTGTTAGGTAATACTAAGTGCTTAGGAGTTAGCATGAGGTTGAAATCATAATCTTATTCTTAAATTGTCATGCAGGCTAAACACATTATATAACCTCTCTGAGCCTCAGTTTCCACATTTGTAAACATTTTCTTCAAATAGGTTTTGTGATGATTAAACAATATAGTAAGTTATTCTTTTGACGGATGCTCAGTGAATAACATATAGTCGGTGCTTATGGTGTATCAAGTGTTATTCTCGATGCCTGAGATAAATGCTACAAAATGATCCAAGAGATTGTCCCTCCATAAATTCAGACCCTGAATTGACTCCTCACACACTGAATCTAGACTGGCCTTAAAACTTGAGTTGACCAACAGCATAGGCATGGTCTGTCTGGAAACAGTCCAGCCATTGTTAATATAACGAGAACAGTTTGAGCAACATTGGTGTAACCTGACAGCCAAGGGGTGTGGACTGGAATGTGCATGTATGAACAATAATGACTTCACTGTACTAGTCATTGGGGGTAGTAGATGCCATTGAGTGAGCATTTGTACTGTATGGCTGTGGCATTCAGAACAACTGTGCGAGTCAAGAAACAAATCTGTATCAGATTTTGTGGAAAGCTTGAATATTCCTCTGCAGAAACTATTTGGATGATTCAGAAGGCTGCAGCTATGGGTAACTAGTGATTGGCAGCTTCATCATTGCAATGCACCTGCTCATGCATCATGTATTGTGCATTTTTTTTAGCAAAACATCAAATCACCCAGGTGACTCAGCCCCCCTACAGCCCAGATTTGACTCCCTGTGACTTCCAGCTTTTCCCAATACTAAAATCACTTTTGAAAGGAAAGAAATTTCAGACCCTCAATGAGATTCAGGAAAATACGACAGGGCAGAGGATTGTCATTGGGAGAACTGTGTGAGATCCCTGGTGCCTACTGTGAAGGGGACTGAGGTGTCATTGTCCTATGTTCAATGTTTCTTGGATCTTCTTCAATAAATGTCTTTGTTTTTCATATTACATGGCTGGATACATTCTGGACAGACTTTGTATATCTACACATACACATACTTATACTATTAACTTTGAGACTTGGTGATAATAAAGAAAAGGAAGTTTATATGGATACACAGTTTAAGAGATATATACTGAATTTAATAGATATAATTGGCTACCCAGCATGAATTCTATCTTCTTTCTGCACCAGCACTGTAATTTCCTATTTGATAATATCCCTCACCTACTGAAAATGGTGGTACAGGATCTGATAACCAGTTCTCCTGCCTCCTCTACCTGAGGAAAAAAAGAATAGCAAATGCTTGGACTAACATATATGTCTTCCTACAATTTGAGTTTATGGTATGAAGCAAGGACAAGAATACAAACATTAATTACACTTGTGCTGTGTGAGTGAAACTGTGAAGCAATTCTAGCCATCAAATTGTCTGATTTCATATCAATTGCTTCAGCCTTCTCTGTAATCCTGAGAACTAGCTCAGCGCTTGGAATACACAGTAGTCCCGCCTGCCTTCCCCATGCTTATCTGTGAAGGATACATTCTAAGAACCCTAGTGGATGCCTGAAACTGCAGTCAATACTGGACCCTACCTATACTAGGCTTTTTCCTATATGTATATATCTATGATACAGTTTAATTTATATATTAAACAATATAAGAGATAATAATAATAAAATAGAACAAATATAACAATATAGTGTAACAAGTTATATGAATGTGGTCTCTCTCTCTCAAATATCTTATTGTACTGCACTCATCCAATTTGAGGTGCAACAGTAAAACTAGCACATATTTTTTATCACAATTTTCACAAAGAGGTTTGTTCTTACGATTATTCTTAGCCACTTCAGTATACAATTTTTTCTTACCTCATTAAGTCATGAAATTTCTTCTTTTCACAAAGAAGAAGTAATTTCCGGCTTTTCTTTGGCATATCCAAATTGCTAGCATCACTACTCTTGCACTATGGGGCCACTATTAAGTAAAACAAGCACTCTGATATTGCAAGAGTCAATCTGATAACCAACATAGCTTCTAAGTGACTAAAAGGCAGGTAGAGTATGTAGCATGGATATGCTGGGCAAAGGGATGATTCCTGTCCCAGGCAGAACAGAGTGAACAATGCAAGATTTCATCATATTACTCAGAATGGCACACAATTAAAATGTATGAATTGTAGATTTCTGGAACTGTCCATTTAAGATTTTCAGACTACAGTTTACTGAAGCTAATTGAAACAGTGGGAAGTTAAACCATGCATAAGAAGGACTACTGTACCTCAAATTTATACTCTTCCTGTCTCTTACACACATAAAATAAAACAAATTAATACACGTATTTATTTCAATATGCTTTTAAAGTCTGATAATCCTAGACATTAACTACTTATAATGGAACCCTTGACATCCAAATAAGTTAACAATTTAACATCTGTAAACTTCTGATAGAATATCTATTTATGAGGCCCTTTGATGTTTCAAGCACTCAGAACTCTGGATAAAGATGAGACTGAAGCGCAAAACACAAGAGGAGCATAGCCCTTTAAGAAACTTTGACAAGAGAAAATCACTACAACAAAGCAAACCCACTGCATATTAATCTCACTTATGAACATATAAGAAAGTACCCTAATTAAAATATTATCAAATTTTATGCAAGTGTTATAAAAGGTAATAAAAGGTAATGATCAAATTTGGTTTATTCTCAGAATGCAGGGAAGGTTTAAAATTAGGAAATTTATTAATATAATATCTCACATAAAAAAAAATCAAAAGACAAACATCAGTACCAGTAGCATTTATTAGGAAATAGATGTTTCCAGAAGAGTAGTTATTTTTGATAATAAAAAGTAATTTCCATTGTTAAAAAATGTTTATTTAACTAAAATTCAAATGTAATTACTTAACATGAGAAATAATAACTATCTGAAATCAAAAGCCAACATTTTACTTAAAGGCACCATTTCCCAAATTGTTTTCTGTCAGTTGTAATAGATCCTGGCCATCAAATATGTCTATGTTCCAATAGATATGGAAATGCTCACTTTAACAAATGATATTTTATACCAGTCTTTTATGGATTATTTAACATCAAGTGTGTTTGTTGGAGTCCCAAAAAGCATACATAATCGTGTCTAAAAAAATTTTTTTTAAGCTAATGACTACTTCTTTTCACCATTGAGCCACTTTGGGCACTAGTTTTCCAAAAAACATGTTAAAACAAACTTCATAGTATAGATGTCCCTATTAAATTCAGGAAAAGGTAAATATGCCCACTTATACCACTGTTATAAATATTTATTATTAATTTTAGCTGAGTTCTCCTAGAAAATAAAGTAGAAAATAAGAAATATTATAAAGGACAGATAATGCTTGTCCTAATGTTTTTCATGATAAAATTGTCTAAAGGAAACAAAAGAATATCAACCAAATAACTATATGGTATAAAAACAAAAGTTTTATAACAAATAGAAGTCATGAAAGGGGAAACTGGGTATTATAAAATCTATACATTCATTGCAACATCAAAAATGTAAAATTTGAGAGAAACTGAGAAATAAAAACACAACAGAATGATTAAATCAGATAAATTTTTCCAGATACTTGTTTTTTATTTATGAAGACCATTCTATTGATATTTTTAAATGTTATAAAAGTCTAATAATGCACAGATTTTTTTCAGTAGAGGATGGAAAGTCAAAAGACAAAGTAGAATGTCCATAACAGACTCAATATGTTAAATAGTTAAGTACATGATAAAAATGGTACTTCAAATTAAAAATAAGAGGGTGGCTTTTTAAATAAATTGGGTTGGCACAATTTAAGTAACAGCTCTGCATTATACCTACACATAGATCAGTTTCAAAGGAATTTAAGATCAAAAAGAGAACAAACATAAGAACTCGAGAAATATGTAGTTAAACATATTCTTGGAGTTGGATTTGCCTTTTTAAGCATAGATGCAATTTTAAGAAATCAAAAGAAGTCTACTTGAGAGTCCATAGAAGTGAAAAATATCTGAATGATTACAGATTTTAAGAAGAGGTAATGTATTTATTATAAAATAGTTTCATAAACCAATAAGAAAAAATTGACTTTTACAGAAATATTCGCAAAGAATATAGGTAATCTATCCATACATGTGTGCACACACTCATTACACATATACAAATCCAGACATTAAGACTATCAATAAAATATTTTAGAATATTCAACCTCAGTACAAATTCTAAGCAATGTGGATGAAGATAAACTCTCTTCCCTCATCAAATTAAGAAAGGTATATATAATGATAATACACAATATTGGTTAAAGTACAGGTATACTATTAAAAGTACAATAATTTATAACAAAAGACAAATTGACATATTTCTAAGAGGTAAAATTTTAGTAAAAGCCCTAAAAATATACAATTATTTGATTTGACAATTCTACTTCCAGTAATTTATTTTAAATTATGACTATGAATATATACAAAGATGCCTATGTAAGAATAGTTTATAAGGAACAACCTTCATAAGACATAATTGATATAATTCACCAATTAAAGTGTACATTCCAACTGTTTAAGTATATTTACAGGATTGTACAGCCAACAACACAATCTGCTTTTAGAACATGTGTGCTTTCCCTAAAAGAAACCTCTTGCTTATTAGCAGTCAATCTCCATTCTGCCCCCTGATTTGCAAAGCTTTCTATCTCTTCTCAATCTTTTTACAATACCTATCCCTACATTTTTCTTTTATGTGTTTCATTTGAATTTTCTCTTTTTCCTTGTTAATAGACATCATTATACAATCAGCACTGTAATTTGTTTTCAGAGAATTAATAAATCAAACACAGAGTTTTAGAGGTAGTTTTCAGGTTATAAATTTTTTCCGGGCAGTGTTTACTTATAGCACTCAAGAATTGCTTCTGTAATTGGGCTAGTTACTTCTCATTTCAGAAAGTTTAATAATGTAGCACTCCAGAACTTTAAAGGAAAGACAATTTCCATGCAAATAAGGGTTTACTTCTGTCAAAGGTTCTAGTATGAAAGTAAAAAATCAAAAATTTTCAGGTATTTTTTGTTTTGATTAAAAGACACAGTGCTTTACCCCTTATACCTACTTTATTTCCTCCTCACGCCAAACCAAAAGAAAATGACGACAATGACATCTGAAAATATGAGAATAAGAAATTGCATTCAGCAGAGTTGCAGTCCTGGCTGTATTTACACAATAAGGAAACACTGGACAGGGAATCAGAAACACTAGCACCAAATTTCTTTTAGCTTAGTTTACTCAGTGTGTTTGGACTAAATAATTTCCAAAGTACCTTTCAGCATTAAGATATAAGAAATTTATTATCAAGAGTGCCTCATGCATTCTCTGTTAAATTTAAGATCAAAAAGACACAAACTATCTAATATTAAAGAAACCACACCAGAACTCCATTTTGGAAAACATTATTGATAAGCAATAATAAAATTTTACTCTAAGATTTTGCTTTGAGTAAATTATAGGTGAGTGTATTAAGTAATGATAACTAATAACTATTTTAATGAAGAAGTTTACAATTAAATCCACCTATAAAAATTAAACTTACACATTTTCATATTTCATAATCATGTTCAATGAAGTAACCAGTAGATTTTAGGATGCTTCATTTTCATTTTATAATTCTTCCTTATGTAAAATATATTTAAAAGGCAAAACCTATTTCTTAATCTACTGAGTTGCAAATAACTCTTCACATGCTATATAGCATTAGAGAAATGATTTCCCTGGAAGGCAGCAAAGGGAAGTTCCTGAATTCGTTCAGATTCAGGGAAGACAACTTTGTTTTTCAGATGAATTTAACAAAGCATATTGAACTGATAAAGGTGTGTATTAAAGTGGTTGATTTCTAAAAAAATTATATAAAGAATATATATCATAGAATAATAATGTAGTTGTTAAGAACTTGGCCTTTGGAGAGAACAAACTCAATTCAAATCCCAGTATTTTCAAGTAGTATCTATGTGACCCAAGGCCACTGACACACATTGAGCACAGGTAAATGGTAGCAGTAGTGAGATCAGTATGAAAGTGGTCTCTGAAGCCCACCAGCTTGTGTTTGAATCCCGGTCTATCCTTTTACTAGCTCTGTGACCTGGGAAACTCTTTTAACTGTTCTGTGCCTCACTTTTTCCCTTTGGTAAAATGAAAAAAAAAATCATGTTATCTACCTCAGGGTTGAGGTAAGAATTAAATTGAATTACAAAAGTGTTTGACATGTAGTAACTCCTAAAAATTATTGCTGTTATAATACTCTCATTTGATGAAGCTCAATTTTAGGCCTTATTAACGCAAATGCAGATAATTTTTGTGCATATTAATTTTTTCAAAAAGCAATCTGATATGGATTTAACTAGAAGCTACAAACATTGAAGAAAATGAGTGTCAGTAATGTGGCTGCTTTTATTTTGAAAGATAAGTTGTAAATACCCCTACTGCACACTAGTAGTTACTGGCAGGCATCTATGCACTACAGAAGAAAGAATAGTTGTTTTCTGCAACTTTTAATGGAGGCATTAAATATTTGGTTTGTCTTGATGGTGGTGCCAGGATTCTTGATGAAGACAAAGGTGGGATCTTTCAACTAGAGCTCTCTCCACTCATTTTTGACACAATTCTATACATCTTGATGTCTCCAATGCTAATCCAAGGGAAAAACAAAGAGTGTTGATATATGTGGGCTTTAATAAATTATATACTCAGCTTAAATCCCAGTTTTCCTGCAGATGGAACTTCCATGTATATTTAACATAGTGTGCATTTGATTTTTATTGTGCATTTCCTGGAAAATTACTAAATAAAATGATAAAAATGATAATTCACAGAGGTTCACTTTATTAAGATAATTTTTGCCAATGAGATTTTTTTTAAATGGCAACTTCTCAATAATAATCCATGTTTTTAAATAAAATAGTGCAAGAAAAAAAGAGAAAAAATGACATATAAAAATAACTAACCATTATTATAAAATGGTTCATTACTAAAATATTGTTTTTGTTGCAGGAATGAAATATATCCAAATGTTTTCCATTAGTTCACTAGATTGTCAACCTGAATACATTGTTCTGAATAACCTGAGACGTTCAGGGACTAATCAGATTCTCTTTTCTATAAATAGAATCAAATTTGTTTCAGAGGTTCCTAAAGGGTTTGCTGTTGCTTTTGTTTCCAGACTGAATGCTAAAGAAATTTGGGTATTTTTATGGACTCAATAGGAAAATGTATTCTAATTATATTATTTTAAAAAAAGCCTCCTAAAACATTTAGCAGAAATATAGACAAAACTTCCAAAAATAAGCTATAAAACACTATAAGATTAAAAGCATGTGGTAGTTGAGAAATTTTGTATACATTCAATTGTTTTGATGTGTAGTCATTCTCAATAAATGATATTTTGTTATAATTGTGAAATGCCTCGTCTTTACCTATTTCTTACTTATGTACTAAAAGTCACAATTAAAAAAACAATGTAAATGCAATAATTAATTTCTAGCCTTCAGGTCACAAATCCAACACGACTTTCAAAGTCTTCCCTCATAGAGCCTCTCTTTTATCTCTTCCTAAGGCCCTTATTTCCTATTTGTCAATATGATCTCCTGTTCTTGCCAGGTTTCTAATCTCAGTACTTCCCATATGCATCAAACTTACTTCTGTGTTCAAATTTCTGTCAGGGATACCATTCTCTTCTGGAAAATGTTCCCTTTATCCTCTCAAGGCCAGAGTCTTTATACTGTATATACAAAACCATATCCAACATTCTAGCCTCATGTGCCTTCCTCTGAATAAAATTTAAGAGTGTTTATTTTGAATTGAAAATCAATATCAAAACTATAGAGAGAGTAATAGGTTTGGGATTTTAAAATGTTTATTTTTAGAAACCCCAGTTTACATGGTTACTCCTGTAGGTGCCTTAAAAAACTAAATTTCTTTATATTTAAGTTTAAGGGTCTGAATAAGCCTCATTAATTTGTGTAGTTATGCCTTATTGGGTTTACTTTACCAAGTTTTAACCAGTTAACCAAAGAATTTAACCAACTTATAAAGAATTTATACCTAGTGAGTATTAATTTCTACATCTTCCTTTCTGGAAACAGACATGTTTTAACTTTTGAGTTTGTCTTTCAAATAAAATTCTGTCCATTAATGAAAAGATATGGAAATAAAAATAAAGATGGAATAGGGAACCTAAAGTCAGTTACTATGGCAATGCAGACATTTAAAAGCGTCTATGTCATAGACATTTATTTTTTTTAAGAAACCATTTCAGAGGAGGTAAGTAACTCTTCCAAAGCCACCAGTTATACAGTGGACAAAAGAATCCTAGGTAAGGTACCCACAGAAGTTTTAAATTTGTGAGCAGATAACCATATTACAATGAACAACAGACTCTCAAGGATGAATATCTGAAGAGTTTGATTATTGTAACTGAATATAACAACCAAATTAATCAGATACACATTAATAATATGCATAATTGTTATTGTTTGCACAGTGATTAATCAAAATTGCTAGAGTTCACATAACTTACTATAATTAGTAATGTTCTTACACAGTCAGACAAAATATTTCTAGGATTATCTGAAGAGAAAGAAAAGGAAAAGCAACTAGGAGAAATGAGATGTTGTATTAACCAAAACTTAAGAGGAACATAGAGACCATTGATACTAATGGACAAAATGAAGATTAGAGAATGGAGTCATATTTTTTGCATTGACTCTTTGGCCCTGAAATCTGTAGAGCTCAAACCTTTCTCTCTTGCCAGGAGAGGAACTGGCGGCAATGGGAGCTGAGAAAAATAAACTTTTATTTCAATCTGTTCTCTCAGTTTCATCTTTTGCAAATGGAGAAATCAGTTAAAGTAGGCCAAGATCCTATTTTCTTCTCAGGGAGTCCTACCCAAACTCCAAGAGGAAGGGAAGCACCCAGCCTGGAAGACTTAAAGGAAAAGAGAGAAAATGGTTATGCGAGTACAGCATCTTCTGGTCCACAACGCAGAGGCCTTTGGAGTCCTTCTGGCTGGGTGTAGCAGTCTGGAGATCTTCAGAACAGCTTCGCCAGTGGCCAGACTGATCACTTTCCCTATAGTGTCACTTCCCCGATTGGAAGAACAATTATTTATAGTGGGAAAAGCAACAGGTTTGGAGTCACATATATTTACGGCTAACTGGCTACATATTCCTGTGAGAGTCAACCTCGTTGAGCTGTGGTTTCTCCACTTGCATGTGACAGAAATCTTACTTTTACCTCATAGAATTCTTGTTTGAATTCTATGAGAAAGTATATCAAGCTTTATAGTGTTTGGCACACGACTGTTCAGAGGCAACCCACAAAGGACCTTTTGAGCTCCTGCATGTCTTGCTGAGTGTGCCCACATTGCAAGGTCATGACCATCCTTTCACCCCAGAAGTGAAAAAATGCATCCTGAAGTCCAGCAATACAATCAGTCTCGCTCATGACAAAGAAGAGACTAGCTCTCTGATTGCTTTAAAAGTGATTCCTCAGACACACTCAGCATGTCTCTGACTAAGGGACTTTGCCCTTTGTGTTTCCTCTCTCTGATGGTTTGTACCGGATCTACAAACCAACTGGGGCAGACTGACATCTTAACATTTAGTCATCTGATTCATAAATGTAGTATATCACTCCACTAATTTGGGTCCTTCTAATTTCTCTCAGCATATTGTGTAATTTTCAGTGAACAAATATTATACATTATTTGTTAGGTATGTCCCCTAAATATTTCATATATCTGATGCTATTGTAAATGGTAATTAGCCTAAACTAAATTTTAAAGTTTAGTTTAAATGAAAAAGTGGTGGGTTCCCTAAACTCAAGAGTTATTTTCTTCTGGAAGAGATTCCATTATGTACATGCAGGCTGCACATGGTCTCCATGTCAGCCTGTGGGATTGGGGCTTGGCTATACCAGTACACCTGTTACACCTAGTATAACTCTATGACACCTGCACCACTTTCTTTTGCCATGAATAATAAGTCTTTTGTCTCTGAGTCTGGAGTCTCATTTCTTTTATCAGTATCCACAGAACTTATTAGGTCTTCCTCACCATCATACTTATTTAAAAAGCATAAAACCCATGTTATACTTTACATTCAAGGAAGGATAATCATTTTATAGTATTATGTTTATCCACCTGAACTCAATAACACATATTGGAGCACTTAGTAGAATAGATATACTTTATATAATCCCACAATAGCCATATTGTTAAATCCACTTTAAATATAATAATATTGAGACTCAGGTTTAAACAGTCTGAAAATATTATGTAAGTGTTGAGCTCCTATTGCATCAAAAGGTGGATGTTTGTAGGGTAACAAGTACAGATCGAATGGCCCTTCATATAACCTTTCTTTGTAACTTTGCTAAACACAGCTATGGCCTTTCTCCTAGAGACCAAACAGTTAATTTCCAGTCAAGTGGAATAGCCAATGGGAGACAGTTCTGTAATAATTCCGGAATTCTGGAAATCAACTACAAGGATTGTGTTGCAAACAGAGAACATTTGTAGCTCCACAGGATTATTCATGCCACAGCTTAAAGAGAAATACACACAGAGTTACACTATTTGTAGTGCAGGCTACATGTTCAAGAATGATGGACACAAATTTTTCACAGAAAAAGTTTAGTATAAAAGTTTCCCTGTAAACCACTTTCCATAAAATATCCAGGCTGTTTTTCAAAACCCCCAAGATACATGCAGAAGTAAGTAATTTAACATCTCTTTTCCATATTTGCCAAGTTTAACAAAATGAATGCATGGGGCTGAGAGGAAATTCAGGAGCCCTTCGTCTGGCCTCTAACTCTGCACAAGTCCCATCCTGCCTCAATTTAAACATGAGGTACTCGTCTGGCCTCTGTCATGAAAGGAGGGATGCTTTGGGAGTACGGCAGCCTTATTTTGCTTTCTGGCTCTGGCATTGTCAGCCTCTGTGTCTGGGACAGGTTATTTAACCTCAATGGCTCTCATTTTACTCTGCCTAAAATAAAGATGAAAGTCCTCGCTGGGAAAGCTCACCATCTGGCACACAGTAGGTAGGTAGTGAATGGGATGTGTCATTATGAGCACTTCCAGGTCACAGAGCACTTCAGTGGAAAACACAGGCTGTGATCTCAAGGCTTTTGCTATATCACAGCATAATCAGCTGGCAAGCTTTCTTGTCCTGTGGTTCAAAAGAAGATTACACTCACGAAACCCCTGGTGAAGAATTTGGGGAGGGGTTTAGGGAAGTCTCACAAGTCTACACTTGTACTGCAAGAGTAACCCCAGGAGAAATAGTTCTGGGGAGTGGAACGCCCTTGATCTGGAAATGCAGTATTGCTTAGCACCTCAGGGCTTCTCTAAAATCATCCTTTGACTTTAATCTTCAGAGAAAGGTATCCCATTTATTCAGTCCTTACCTGCTCTTTGAGAAAAGGGGAGAGATAAGACAAAGTTGCAAATATGGAGACGTAATCAAGGAGGCAAATTAGCTATTCTCTTCAGAGCCAGAACTCAAAGAAAGACTATATCCTAAATCAGAGCAGTTAATCTCTTACATGGCAATTAAGCCTGAGCTGATTACAACTCCAAGGATATGCTGCAATATACTTGAGGACTGAGGGACCATGAGAGAAGCTTTCAATTTCTATATTGCTCTTTGAATTTAACTTTAAATAATAAAGCAAATCTGGGGTCAGGAATGGAAAGGTGATAAGGGACACAGGAAAGAGAATATTTTACAGGTTAAGAGTACTTACTTCTGGATTAGAGAGAGCCAGCTCCTATCACATCCTGGTTATGTCACTAGCAGGCAAACTTGCCAACTAGCTTAGCCCCCTTCTGAGCCTCAACACATACACAGGCAGGAGAGGAAAATAATTCTTCATGGGGGTGTCATCTGAGTTACATAGATAATATGTGGAAAGCACTCAACACTTAATAAATATCCAGTAAAAGGAAACTTAGTATTATTTGAGAATGAAATTAAAAAGTAAAATTTTTCACATTTCAACAATTTCTAACCTTTATATAAGTTGTGATTTTTTTCCACTTTAATATTTATTGAACAAGAACATACAACCCTCATCACTCCTCTCCCTGTCCCCCACTTTATATTCTAATAAAATGTCCTTTACTGAGGCTGGTTTCTACTGATATATTTCCCTTTAGAGTATTTCTCAATGATTCTAATATTGTGTGAAGAAGAAAAGGAAACAGCTATTTATCATCTACTGTGAATCTCTTTATACTAGTTGCTTTTTTAATTTAATACTGATATTCTGCCAAGACAATATTATCATCCACATTTTACAAATGAAGAAATTGATGTTCATCTGGATCAACATCTTGCCTAAAGTCACTCATCTGGTAAGTGTTCAAGCTTGAACTGGAACAAACACAGATATGCCTGATGGTAAAACTGTAGGTTTTCTCTGGACAGAAATCATTCCAAAGCTGATATCAAACAAGGTTTCCCAAACTTCCATGAATCTCTGAAGGTACTTGTTAGAAACATGAATTATGGAGACTCATTCAAATCCAAATATACAGAACAGTCTCCTAGGAAAGCCGTATGTTAATGAACACTCCAGGTGATTACTATCTCCTGCAAAGTTGGAGGAACCTCTTATTACAGAATACAGAGATTAGTGTTCTAAGCCTTTTTAAATATTAAATTTTCATAGGCAATTGTTTTAGTACAAACAGACTTTTTTAATAGAGATTCTTCATCATTAAATATCTATTATTAGCAAGTATAAAAAATTGAGTTGTTTAGAATAGTGGAGATATGACATTAGAAATATCCACAAGGGGTTGAAAAGATGGTGGTGGGGTTGGTAGCGCTGTTATCTGCTTGCTCCCATCACAGAAGGACTTGTAGTACAAACACGGAGAGGAGTGAGTGAGTGCGGATTTCAGACAGCGTGAGCAGGGAAGGGAGTGTGGGAGCGGCATGAAAGAGGGCAGAAAGCTTGGCCTTGTTCTCTAGGCTGAATCACCAGGCTGAGTCCCTGGGCCTCCCAACCCAGCTCTTCTGCCTCACTGCCCCCAAAAGGGGCAGGTGTTGACTGGTTCATTAGCCGGGATCTGCTTGGAGGCTTTCCCCTGCCAAGTGTGTACTGACCAGCAAAGTCCCAGAGGGAGTTAGTGAAAAGGTTTGGTTGAAACAGCCAGAGGCGTGGGAAGACAGTAAACAGCCCGGACTGTGAGAAACTGTATGAACTGAGTCTAAGTGAGGAATCCCTTGGCTGCAACCCTGGGCTGACAGCTCTGTGCTCTGGGTGCTCATGCCAGGGCCCCACCAAACAAAGAGGCAGAACTGAGCCACAGAGAGGGGCCCATACAGGAAAGCTGCGGCTGAACTGCAGACCCAGTAGGGACCCCAGGCGGGCAGGTGGCACACAGGCATACAGTCAAGGACACAAGCTGGTGCTGCAGTTTGGAAACAGAAACAGGACTTGAAGCTAAGCAGAGATTATTGGCATGTGTGCACTGGCCCACCAGCAGAACAGCGTTGCTAGACAAGCCTGAGGAGGGCTGAGGGCGCCACCGGACCATGGGGGAGAGGACTCAACTAAGTGCGGCTCACAGCAGAACAGCGGCAAGACCACGAGGGAGAGAAAAGCAGCCACAGAAACCAGCTGGATCTCCTCACAGCCAGCCCACCAGAAAAGATTTGAAACCCATGGAATTTTGACCAGCGGCAGATCCAGAAAAAGAAGACTGCACCCAGAGGTTGAACTGAGTAAAAACGCTTTCTTTCTTTTTTTCCCCCCCTTTTTTAAAATTGCCTTTTTCTTTCTTTCTTTCTTTTTTTTTAAATTCTTTCCTTAATCTGTTTCCTATCTTCTCTCCCTCCTATCCTTCTTCTTTAATTTTTGCTTGTTTGTTTGTTTTGTTTAGCCTCACTCTCACACCAAACATATAGCATATAACTGCTATATAAACCTAATACTATACACTTCCACTTTCTCACTTCATTCTGCATTCTTCCCTCCCTTTTTAAACATACAATGTAAATATTCTTACTGTCTCACATAGCCTTGACCCTACTTGCTACTATTATTATTCTATCATCTTCCATCTCAAAAATCATCTCTCTTTCATTTAAAACAACTCTTATCTGTTTCACCTATAGTATAATAGTTTTAACCTCTCTACATTTATATTAATACTGGTTCATTTGCTGTTGATAGTGGGATTGTGAGTGGGGGATATTTTTGAGGCTGTGGGTTTCTTGCCTAGGTTGTGTCTTTATGTTTTAATAGAATGTTCACAAAAGAACCCAAGAGAAGGATGGCAGAGTGACTCTCAATCAATTACCCAGAGGGAAGGATTCACTAAAGAGTAACATAAATACAACCAGACAGCTTAAATAAATGGCATAAAGGGCATCCCAAGAGTGTCAGGCTCAGGAGATCAAAGAGACTGCACCACTGAATCCCCCAGGTCTCCCATAAAGAATCTCATACCACGAAGATGGGAAATCAAAGCAGACAAATAATAAATAAAAACAAACAAGAAGAATTCAACATGGGGAGACACAAAAACAACCTCCCAATGAAAGGAGAAGAGGAATCCCCCAAAAGAGAGATAGATGGAATAGACATAAGCCAACTATCAGACATGGAATTCAAAGAATGGTTATAAAGAAGCTCAATGAACTTGACAATCTTAAAAAAAAAAACTATGACAAACTCCAGGGAAATTACAAGGAACTGCAAGGAAACTACAAAGAATTGCAGGGAAGCTACAAGGAACTTACAAAGAACTACACCAGCATAAAAAAGACATAAAAAACTATTAATAAGAACCAGGAAGAAATGAAGAATATAATTTCTGAAATGAAGAACACAGTAGAATCAATCAAAAGCAGGATAAACGAAGCACAGGATTGGATCAGTGAGTTAGAGGACAATGTAGAAAAAAAATTTCATACAATACAATAAGATGAAAAAATGCTTAAAAAGAATGAAGAGAGTTTAAGAGAACTGCAGGACTACATGAGACTAAACAACATTAGAATCATAGGGATACAGGAAGGACAAAAGGAAGAGCAAGGGATAGAAAACCTGAGAGAAAAAGTAATGACAGAAAAATTTCTTAACCTGATGAGAGAAAAAATCATGCAAGTACAAAAAGCACAGAGGGTCCCAACGAAGATGAACCTGAAAAGGCCCACTCCAAGGAACATCATAATTAAAATGGCAATTTTAGAGACAAAGTGAGAGTCCTAAAAGCAGCAGAAAAAAACAGCAAATAACATACAAGGGAGCCCCGATAGGGCCATCAACTGATTTCTCAACAGAAGCACTACAAGCCAGAACGGAATGACAAAAAATATTTTAAGCAATGAAAAACAAAGGCCAAAAACCAAGAATAATCTACCCAGAAATGCTGTCATTCAAAATGGAAGGTGAAATAAGGAGTTTCCCAGACAAAGGAAGACTAAAAGAATACATCTCCACCAAACCAGCATTGCAAGAGATGTTAAAGGGAAAGCTTTAAGAAAAAGAAGAAAAAAGGAGAGAGAGAGGAACACAGGTACAAAAGGAAATGAATAAATACCTGTCAATAATAACCTTAAATGTAAATAGAAAAAATGCTCCAATCAAAAGACGTAGGGTAGCAAAATGGATAAGAAAACATGACCCACATATATGCTGTCTACAAGAGACACACCTCAAAACAAAACACACACAGACTGAAAGTGAAGGGATGGAAAAAAAGTATTCCAAGCAAATAGACATGAAAAAGAAAAAAAGGAAAGCTAGGGTAGCGATACTTATATCAGACAAAATGGATTTCACAGCAAAGGCCATAAAAAGAGACAAAGAAGAATATTTCATAACACTTAAGGGAACAATCAATCAAGAAGATGTAACCCTTGTAAACATATATGCACCAAGCATAGGAGCACCCAAATATGTAAGGAAAATACTAGAAGACCACAAGAAGAATATAAATAGCAACACACTCATTGTAGGGGACCCTAACACCCAATTATCAAAAATAGACAGATCTTCAAAGCAAAGAAGCACCAAGGACATTGAGGCATTGAACAACACACTAAATCACATGGACTTAACTGATATATATATAGAAATTTTCACTCTGAAGAAGCAAAATTTACATTCTTTTCAAACGCACATGGGGCATTTTTAAAGATAGACCACATGATAGGACAAAAAACAAGCCTCAACAAATTCAAGAAAATTGAAATTATATCAAGCATCTTTCAAACCACAATGCCTTGAAACTAGAAATCAACCTCAAGGAAAAACACAAAGACATCCAAACTCATGGAGAATGAACAGCAAGATATTAAATAATGACTGGGTTAACATTGACATCAAGGAATAAATCAAGAAGTTTCTAGAAACAACTGATAATGAGCACAAACAACCCAAAACCTATGGGACACAGCAAAAACAGTCCTGAGAGGAAATTTCATAGCAATACAGGCCTACCTGAAAAGGATGGAATAATGTCAAATAAAAAAATCTAACCCTACAGCTACAAGAACTAGAACGACAACAACAAACAAAGTCCAGGGCAAATTGAAGGAAGGAAATCATCAAGATCAAAGCAGAATTAAATGACATAGAGACTAAACAAAGAATTCAAAAGATCAAGAAAAGTAGGAGTTGGTTCTTTGAAAAAATAAACAAAATCGACAAACTTTTAGCCAGGCTCATTAAGAAAAAAAAAGAAAGAGGAGAAATCATGACTGATATCACAGAAATACAAAGATCTGTAAGAAACTACTACAAACAACTGTATGGAAAGAAACTTGACAATTGAAATTGATGAAATTGAAAAATTTCTAGGAACATATAACCTTCCAAAACTGAATCCAGAAGAAGTAGAAAACCTGAACAGACTAATATCAAAGACTGAAATTGAAAGAGTAATAAAAAATCTCCCGGCACACATAAGCTCTGAACCGGATGGCTTCATGGGCAAATTTTACAAAACATTTAGGGAAGAACAAATGCCTACCCTTCTCAAACTATAACAAAATATTCAAGAAGAGGGAAAACTTCAAAACTCTTTATATGAAGCCAGTACTACCCTAATTCCAAAACCAGGTCAAGACACAAAAGAGAAAGAAAACTACAGGCCAATATCGCTGATGAACGTAGATGCTAAAATCCTCAACTAAATATTGGCAAACAGGATCCAGCAACACATATAAAAAATAATGCACCACAATCAAGTAAGATTCATTCCAGGGATACAAGGATGGTTTAATATTCTCAAATCAATAAATATAATACACTGCCTAAACAAAGTGAAAGACGAAAATCACATGATCATATCAATAGGTGCAGAAAAAGCATTTGATATAGTACAACACCCACTTATGATGAAAACACTCAGCAAAATGGGAATGGAGGGAGCATACCTCAACATAATTAAGGCTATATATGAGAAACCTGAAGTCAACATCATACTCAATTGACAAAAACTAAAAGCATTTCCCCTGAGATCAGGAACAAGACAAGGATGTCCGCTCTCTCCACTCCTATTCAACATAATGTTGAAAGTTCTAGCCACAGCAACCAGACAAGAAAAGGAAATAAGAGGTATCCAAAATGGAAAAAAAAAAAAGTAAAACTGTCATTATTTGTAGATGACATGATAGTATACATAGAAAACCCTATAGACTCCACTAAAAAACTACTCGACCTAATAAGCAAATTTGTCAAAATAGCAGGGTACAAAGTGAAAATACAGAAATCTAAGGCATTTCTGTAATCCAACAATAAAATATCAGAGATAGAAACTTTAAAAAAAGACCATTTACTATAGCAACAAGAAAAATAAAGTACCTAGGAATAAACTTAACCAAAGAGATAAAAGACCTGTACTCTGAAAATTACATAACATTGAAGAAAGAAATTAAGGAAGATACAAATAAATGGAAACAAATACCATGTTTATGGATGGGAAGAATCAGCATCATTAAAATGTCCATACTACCCAAAGCAATGTACAGATTCAATGCAATCCCTATTAAAATGTCAATGACATATTTCACAGACCTAGAACAAATACTTCAAAAATTCATATGAAACCAAAAAATACCCCGAATAGCCAAAGCAATCTTGAGAAAAAAGAACACAGCAGGAGGAATCACAATACCAAATATCAAACTATACCACAAAGCCACTGTGATCAAAACAGTCTGGTACTGGCATAAGAACAGACATATAGATCAGTGGAACAGAATAGAGAGCCCAGAAATAAACCCAGGTCTACATGGTCAACTAATATTTGACAAAGGAGGAAGGAGCATAAAATGGAGTGAGAAGAGCCTCTTTAACAAATGATGCTGGGAGAACTGGACAGAGACATGCAAAAAAATGAAACTAGACCACCATCTTACACCACATACAAGAATAAACTCAAGATGGATCAAAGACTTAAATGTAAGCCGTGACACCATAAAAGTCCTAGCGAAAACATAGGCAGGATAGTTTCAGATATCCCATGTAGCAATATTTTCACTGATACATCTCATAAGGTAAGGGAAATAAAGAAAAAAATAAACAAATGGGACTAAATCAAACTAAAGAGTTTCTGCTCAGCAAAAGAAAACATTAGCAAGGTGAAAAGGAAACCAACCATATGGGAAAATATCTTTGCCAATGATACCTCAGACAAGGAATTGATCTCCAAAATATAAAAAGAACTTACACATCTCAACACCAAGAAGACAAATAGCACAATTAAAAAATGGGCAAAATACCTGAGCAGGGGGTCCATAGACACATGAAAGAATGCTCAACATTACTAGCCATTAGAGAGATGCAAATAAAAACCACAATAAGATACCACTTTATACCTGTCAGAATGGCCATCATCAACAAATCAACAAACAACAAGTGCTGGCCAGGATGTGGAAGAAAGGGAACCCTACTGCACTACTGGTGGGAATGCAGACTGGTGCAGCAACTATGGAAAACAGGATGGAATTATCTCAAAAAACTAAAAATAGAACTGCCTTTTGAACCAGCGATTCCACTGCTAGAATTATACATGGAGAATCCTGAAATCTCAGTTCAAAAGAACTTATGCACCCCTATGTTCATAGCAGCCTGTTTACAATAGCTAAGTGCTGGAAATAGCCTAAGTGCCCATCTGTAGATGAGTGGATCAAAAATTGTGCTACATTTACACAGTGGAATACTATGTAGCAGAAAGAAGAAGGAACTCCTGTCATTTGCAACAACATGGATGGAAGTAGAGAGAATTATGCTTAGTGAAATAAGCCAGGCAATGAAAGAAAAATACCATATGATATCACCTAATACCGGAGACTAATGAACAACACAAACAAATGAACAAAATTGAACAAGGAACAGAACAACAGTTATCAGGGGGGACTGAGGTGGGAGAGAAGGGGGATAAGTAAGGGAAAGGTCTAGTCAAAGAACATGTATGAATGACTCATGGACATAGACAACGGGGAGGGATATGACTGTGGGAGAAGGGGTGGGCTGGGTGGGGCAGAGCAATGGGGGAAAAATGGGACAACTGTAATTGAAAAACAATAACAATAAATAAACAAATAAATAGCCACAGAATTTCAACATCAAATTCTGTAAAACATTTAAGGCAAATCATACAATTATGTCAAATTAATTTTTATATCCTTCAGTAGAATAAGTCACAAAAAATTAATTATGCTGATTATATTATGTTAAATGTTATGTTTCAATATGTTTAAGTTTTTTATGTACAAATAATGAAAATTATTAATTAGGAAACAAAGTAAAATAGTGCAAAGAACAAAGCCTATGGAGTCAGATAACACAAATTGAGCCCAAGGTTTTTCATCTGCTAGTTTCGTGGACCTGAGCAAATCACTTAAGTCTTCTGGGTATTAGTGGTTTCACCTAAAAATACATGGAATGATATTTTCCTTGCAGGTTTAACATATGAATTAAAAGACACAAATTATGATAGATGGTTTATAAGTGATCTCTTATACAGAGCTATGAAAATGAGTGGCTTTTACACTCCTGATGTCAATAGAAGTTAGTTGCCCTTTCTCTGCCAAGTCTAAGTCCAGAAATGTTTTATGATTCTCTGCCAACCCCAGGAAAGGAGCATTTTACAGGAAGGCAGAACTGATAATATTTTACTGAAGATGTTCTCATGGCCTCTTGGTGATGCTAACCTATAATTTCTCCCTGGGTATTATCAGCTACTTAGAAAGGTTCAATATCTACAAATACTCTTCAATAGAGAAAAATGGAGGACATCATCCTAATGTTCCCACATAGCTTTCCTATATGTCTGCAGTAAAGGTCTGTTGCTCACAGCTATTTTTGATCATTTACTCTGGTGGAGGTAATACCAACCTCATAGACTTTGATAATCATCTTTAAATCAGTACTTTAAAAATGACTTTTAAATTTCTTGATTATTAGAAGTATGAAAGGCAAGTTTAATTTTGCTATATTCTTAATAGGGATAGGAGTGAGAATGCTAATGGCAATAATTATAATATTGCGTATAATACAACTTTTCAAGGATGTAACTCATTTGGAGACATGATATTACCATGAAATCACTTTGCCTATTGTATAACTAGAATATAAAAAAGAAGTATCCTAGAGCATAGAAAACACCAATGCCAAAGTTGTTTGTGATTTCTGAAAATAAGCTGACTAATGTGGGGGTAATATGTGTTTGTTTACACTTGAACTCTTGGTTTATTGGACAAATTACCTAAATGCTCGAAATTTTAGTTTTCTCATCTCTTCAAAATAAAGAAGTATAACCATCCCAAACATGATATAAGTTATGAAAAACCCATAAAGTAATCTATCAATTGTACTTACAATAATGGTTATTAGTTTTGTTTTGCTTTGTTTTTTTCTGCCAGGATCATTCATAGTAAAACTTTATTGAACAAAAAAAACCAGCAAAGGTGTTCACCTCTGCAAAGTTCCCCTTGGTTGAAAGTAAAGCAGTGCATTTTAAAAAGCAATTATACAGAAGTCTTTCCTAGAAAAGTCCTGCTAAAACATGTCTAGCAATTCATTGATTATATAAAGTAGTATACTCAGTGTAATTTGAACATTCCAACAGGTATCAGATCATACCAGCAGAACCATTTCTATCGCTATGATGTCTATGTACAAACACACATGCAGACACACATCTGGAGAAGTTCCTCAGGCATAAACATGCGACACTAATGCCTTCTATTTACATTGCCTATTAAACTACATAAAGTATATATTAAAGTTCTTCAGAACAAAGACATGAGCAGCCTTGGGCATCATTTTGTTCATCAATTTGTGTCGTGGCTTCACATCTTACTTTCTGCTTTCGCTGGATCACAAAAGCATATCACCCTCTTTTTTGTTCTTTTACTAATTCTGTGCCATTGCCATGTCCAGTGACAGAGATAATGATTTATATGGTAACTTTATCTTTAAGCAGCTTATTTATAAGTGGCGAGCATGTTTTTATGAAGGTATTGAAAACCTCAAGTTATCACAGTTATAAGTTTTACATCATAGTTCCATTTTTCCCCAAACTGAAGCCAACATTAACATAAGACTTGGGATGCAGATATCCATTTTTATAGTATGCCCTTAATCCTAATTTATTTATTTATTTTTTTGGTTAATCCATTTTTACAAGTTCCCCTGGATGCTTCTCAGAGCTCCTCTTTTTGAATTCCTACAATTTAACAGATACAGAAGGAGAATTTTGTACCAGAAAGCACACTGGTTTTGCAGTTGGGACTGTATAATATAGACCACACCAGTTTTGCATTCAAATTGTGGTTATGCTACTTACACAGGTTTGGTAACTTGACCTCTCTAAAACATCTGTTTCCCCATCTGTCAAATTCTGTATTATGAAAATTAAATGAAGAAATAGAAAGCTAAGTATATCATTAGTATTTTTACATTATTTGTCAATTTTATTAATTGAAAGCCCCTCTTCTCCATGAGGCTGCTCTAGCCCATTCTGACGCTGTTATCCAGGTAGGGATAACATTCTGGTTTGCTAGACAAGCAGCTACCTAGGACCCCTAACTTTCTATTCAGCCTACAGGGTGTGATGCAACTGAACTCATTTACCCCAAACCGTGACAACCTTCTCAAAGCAGAAGAGACTACAACATCCCGAGATTTCGAAACTCTCTAGGAATATGAGCTTTCCCATGCAATTTCTATACAATCTGGCACATAAACCCAAGTTTTCTGGCATCTAGATTGTCTTTTTGCCCTGGGTACCAGATAAGAGTATCCACATGCCTACCCTATAAAGCAGAAAGGCCACAGAGGTGAGTTGCTTCCTCTAGAGAGTAAACCCACTGTGGCTCAAGCAATGTCAGCTAGGTCCTGATGGTTCTCCATGAAAGGATGAGAGAGCGTGGGTACACATGCTTCATTTTACTGACCTTGGTTTGTAAATATTCCTCATAAAGATCATTATTAACCAGTACAATTTGGCATTGTGGAACTTGCCCTTACCCATCTTGGTTCACAATTGTCATCCGCCCTCTGAGCATTTCATGTGAAAATGTTAAGCAATGTGTATTCTCTTCTTAATATCCTATCTCTATGAATTCTCCTCTGCTATTCACTTCTCACCATTTCAATGGCTTCGGGAAATTTTATAGTACATCTTAAAATGGTAAATCTCCCTTTCCCTAAGCCTCTGTTTTCCTATAACTTAATGCTGTATTTATATACTGAAATATGAACAACAAAAATAGATGGTATCATTAACTTTAATTTATGCAATAATGTTTCCTTTCTGGACTCATTTACTAACTATTAATATAGTGAGCCTCTAAGGAAATCTTAAATGATTTATGGATGTTACAGATGACCCAAATTCAAGACTGACCCCAAGTCTAAGAAATATTTTCTTTCCCTTTCCTCAGATGTGTGTCTCATTGAACAACCTTGCTTTTTTTTTTTTTTCCGGAGCTACAGCTTTAGCAATTTTTAGGGACCCTTTTTTATTTTTCAGTTCCTGATAATGACCCAGTAATTGTTTTCTGGCTTAGCAGTCAAGTGTGGAGTATTCTGAAAGCATGTCAACAAAATGTCAAATTCTGGGGAATTTGACATGACCGTTATTGTGATGGATTGCTTATTTGAATCTATCTGCTCCAAGCTACTCCTTGGGTGCTATGTCAAGGAAGATGAAAACTACAGAGAAGACATTTTGAGTATAGTAAAAATGGTCCTCCATAACTTTACTTTATAGAAAGTGGGTAAGAGCAGAAGGTGGGGAGCAAACATGGTTCCTAGGGAGTTCACTAAAATATTTGAGGTATACAGGACAGCCAGGCAAAGTGAGTGAATGACAACAGTCCATAGCTATGAGGCTCAAGCAATACTGTGAGAAGAGTCCTGCTTGTTTTCTGGTGGCCCTGTCTGGGTCTCACAGTAGACAGCAACACTTTCTTCTATAATTTGCATTCTCCAAAGATACAAAAGAAAAACTGGAAGAGAATACAATATAAAGTCAGATCCTGCTTTAAGAACTACTATTCCATCCAATAAATACTATTACTGACCATTTTCATGGATAAATTCAAGGCGCGTACCTAGAATTTTTTTTGTTCTAGGTTATAAAGATGAATGAAACATACAAGCTGTCCTCAAGGTGCTTAGTGTATAGATAATTCTAATACAATGGCATAAGATTTCTTCATTAGTAATAAACTTTCAAAATAAATATTTTTGTTTCTAAAGGATTATTTGATTTATGTTGAGCTACTGGACATAAGTAAGGTCAAAACAAAATATTTATTTTAGCCCAGAAGCATTTAAGTAATAATTATTTTAAATGACTACTTGCTCAGGGCCAAGATGGAGGTGTAGGTAGACATGTTGCATCTCCCTCTACAACTAAGAAGGAATACAACTACCTCAAAACTAAAAACAACCAGAACTACCAGAAAATCAAACTGCATGGAAGTCCAACAAAGATATAAAGAAGTAATGCTCATTCAGACAGGTAGAAGGGGCGGAGCTGGGGAGGAGAAGATGTGGTGTGGTGCTGGCAGCAGCAAGGCAGTGGCTGTGGCTGGCAAGTGGAAAGCACAGTCACACATTATAAAGTCATAAGGGACACCTTGGAAGTGATCCGAGCCCCAGACCAGAGCATGCATATCATGGCTCCAGCACTGAGAAAAAAAAGTCTCATCACTTCTGACTGTGAAAACCAGTGGGGGTAGGGGCAGCAGAAAGAACTGCTGGACTCTCAGCAGACTCCAGTTGTTTAGAGGACCCCCATGTTCCTAGACATATGAAGACCCACCCATTCTGGGAACCACAGCCAGAGCAACAGCTAGAGAGGTGCCAGTTCCTTCAGGGAACTATGAGAAGTGCCTGGAAAAGGGAAAAGGGGTGAGTGCTGAGCACACGGCTTTGTTCCCTCTCACACCCTTCTCCTACATACAGTGCCACAACATGGTGAAATGGGTAACCCCATACTGACAAATACCTAAGGCCTTGGCCCTTACAACATAATAGGTGCAACATTTCTACCTAAGACACAGAGGCAAACAAACACAGAAGCCTGTCAAGATGAAGAAACAGAGAAGTATGGCCCAAAAGAGAGAGCAGATCAAGTTCCCATGAGAGAACTAAGTGGCAAGTAGATAGTCACCTAACAGATGAGGAGATAGCCTAAAAGAGGCAGAGTTAAAAACACTGGTGATAACAATGCTCACAGATTGAAAGACATGTTTGAGTACAGCAAATGCATAAGGAAATAAGTGAAGGCTATGCTAAGAAAAATGAAGAAAAATCCACACAAAATCAATGGTGAAAGGAAGAAAACTAGGATTCAAATCAATTATTTGGAACATACAGAAGAAATAAACAGTCAAACAGTACAAAATGAGGAGACAAGAATTGAAAGAAACAACAAGAGGCTTAGGAACCTCTGGGACAACTTTAAATGTGCCAACATCTGAATATTAAGGGTGCCAGAAGGAAAAGAGGAAGAGAAAGAACTTGAAAGCTTATGTGAAAAAATAATAAAGGTAAGCTTCCCAAATTTTGTGAAGGAAATAGACATACAAGTCCAGGAAGCACAGGAAGTCCCAAACAAGCTAGACCCAAAGAGGCCCACTCCAAGACACATTATAATTAAAATGCCAAAGGTCAAAGATAAAGAGAGAATCTTAAAAGCAGGAAGAGAAAAGCAGAGAGTTACCTACAAAGGGGTGCCTAAAAGACTATCAGCTAATTTCTCAAAAGAAACTTTGCAGGCAAGAAGGGACTGGCAAGAAGTATTCATTGTGATGAGAAGCAATGGCCTACAACGAAGACTACTCTATCCAGCAAAGCTATCATTTAGAATGGAAAGGCAGATAAAGTGCTTCCCACACATGGAAAGCTAAAGGAGTTCATCATCACAAAACCATTATTATATGAAATGTTAAAGGGACTTATTTCAGAAAAAAAGATCAAAACTATGAAAATTAAAATGACAACAAACTTACAACTATCAACAACTGAATCTAAAAAATAAAAACAAAACAAGTTAAGCAAACAACCATAATAGCAACAGAATCATATGTATGGGGATCATTTGTAAAGTTATCAGCTGGGAAGGGGAGGGGGGAGAGATGGGAAAATGGTTCAGGGACTAAGAAGCATAGCTGGTTGGTACAAAATAGACAGGGGAATGTTAAGAATAATATAGGAAATGGTGAAGCCAAAGACATATGCATGACCCATGGACATGAACTAAGGGGGTTGGGATTGTTGGAGGGAAGTTGGGTACTGGGAAGAGGGGAGCAAAGGGAAAAGAAATTGGAACTACTCTAACAACATAATCAATAAAATATACTTAAAAATAAATTAATTAATTAAAAAAACAAACAAAACAAAACTAAGCAAACAAGAAGAATAGGAACAGAATCATAGGCATGGGGATCATTTGGAGGGTTATAAGCTTGGAGGAGGAAGGAGGAGAAATGGGGAAACGATGCAGGGATTGACAAGCATAATTGGTAGGTATAAAATAGGCAGGGAGATGTTAAGAATAGCATAGGAAAAGGTAAAGCCAGAGAACTTATATGTAGTACCTGTGGATGTGAACTAAGGGTGATGGGGTGGCTGGAAGGAAGAGGGGTACTGGGATGAGGGGGTCAAAGGGAAAAGAAATTGGGAGAACTGTAACAGCATAATTGATTTAATTTACTTAAAAAGAAAAGAAAGTTGAAAAAAATAAAATGACTATCTTAAAAAGCAGTAAGTAATAACTACAATACTTCTATGAATGACTCAAGTGGAAGTTCCTAAAGAGTTACTCTATTCTGTATTCAACAAATTATTGAAAATGTTTGATCTAACCAAGCCATCCCAGGCATCATCCATCACTGAGAGTTATTCACAGGTATCTCTCCTCAGTCTAAGAAAGGGAAACAAGATGTTCAATTAAAAACTCTATCAAAGAAAAAAAACCTTTAAGTGATATATCTTTTACTTAAAAGGCTTATTGATTTTTCTACTTAATGTAGCAAAGCTTTATGCAGAAACATTTTTCAAAAAAATAATAAATAAATTCTATAGAGGAAAAAGAAAATGATGAGAGAAGTAGATTTTAGACATTTTGCAAGCAATGCCCAATAGAGGTAACGATCATTTCACCATTGGCTGCATAAGAGTTACTGAACACCCACTGAGCAGGAAAAGGCTGCACTAGAAACCCTGAGCAAATAAGAGTTAAGATGATTACTGCCCTTGAAGAGCTTAAAATTTAACAGGAAAAAGGGAAGGTTCAGGTGGGAAAAAAAGACGCCCCCCCCCCGTCCCCAAAAAGAACATATATGCTAATTAAAGGCACATAAGAAATATATACATTTCCTGTATGATAGTCCAAAAAAGACAATATTATCATGGCTTAATCTGGTCAACGAAAAATGACATCTTTCTGTGATACCCTTAAGAAAAATAACCTCTTACAGTGATGCTCTTATGAGTAAGGACAAATACAAATTAAAAATAAGAGGCTTAATTCTCTCTGTTGAAAATAAGAGATTTCCTTCCCCTTCTTTTTCTTTTTTTTTTTTTTTTGAGCATTTACTTTATAAAACCTTTCAATTATAAGTACTTTGAAGTGTATATGAATAATTTTAGAAACTACATAGATCACCCCAGCTGGCGTAACTCAGTTGTTTGGAGTGTCATCCCATAAACCAAAAGTTCATAGGTTTGATTCTGGACAGGGCACTTGCTCAGATTGCTGATTCTGTCCCAGATCAAGGTGCATAGGAGAGACAATGGATCGATATTTTTCTCCCTTTCTCTTTTATTCCCCTTTCCCTCTCTCCAAAATTAATGAGCATGTCCTTGAGAGAGGATAAAAAAATAATAAACCACCCTCCAAACACACAAAGAAACAAAAAAAACTAGATAGGACATTTGTCAGTTATATAACCCAGGAATGCTTTTCTCCAAGACATGGGAACCATTTTTTGAAATGTAAACATCAAGGAGGACAGCATTCTTATCTCCCACTTTCCATACGAGTGGGGGGAGCTTAACTTTGGTGGGTACCTTGCTATGAATTGCGTAAGTGCCTCCTTTCATAAAGGTCTGAGAAATGTTCCTCCTTCTAGATAAGGCTGATAAGTCAACACAGATGGTAACGCTAACTACCCAGTCAAGTTACAGAAAAGTATGTATGACCAACAGTGCTGTCAAGTCTCCTAGTTGAGGACTAGTTTCTATTTATCTTGAAAACCTGTCATTGGTTGTTATCTACTTGGTTATCTAAAAGGGTAAGATGTCTTTGGATCTTTACAATCTCATAGAGGGTTGCCTGTGATGTTCATTGCATCTCACTTCAATGCTTATTCAATATAACAGCTGTTTTCTTTATCTACTCTCTGCCTTTGTGGAGAAGATGTCTGAGTCGGGAGAAGACTTTGTTAAATTTTGTTTCCCCATGGCAGTTAGTGGCATTCTTGCTTCCTAAAGTCTAGCATGAGAACTTAAAAAATCAAACAGTATTGACCTTCCTAAACTGGGGTAGACACAAACATAAATGATTTTTAAGTGGCCTTTAATATCTATTTCCTTTTTAATTGTCATATTTACAACTATATCCATACAAGGAGCTATTATGATTCCAGTGTTATGGGGATGCATTTGTAAAGATAGCTAAACTACAATAAAAAGAAAAGGAAGAAAAGAAGGAAAAAATGAAGGAAGGAAGGAAGAAAAGAAAGGAGAGAGGGAGGGAAGGAGGGAGGAAGGGAAACAAGGGTTGAGGAAAGTAAAGAGCTAAGTTGTAATTCCAAATTTTACTTGGTTTGTAACTACCAATAGGTACAGTGTCTCCATCTTTAAAGAAAAGTTAATATTATCTACTTCACTGTTTATTCTGCTGTGTTAAGTACAGGTTAGCTTCACAGCTTTCTCTTTCAAAAATAACTGCTGTGCTCATTTTTTAGTAATTACTTCCTTGAATTCTTTCCTGGTTTTTATCACCCAACTATGCATTTTAGATACTGTAGTTTTAGTCTTGCCCATTTAAACAAATTGTATAGATCTTTTAGGCTTATTTTAATATATTGTTTCCCCCTCTATCACTTTCTTTTTCTTACAGGTTTCTGTAAAAGAACAAAGGTCATTTAACTTACAGAGTTTTCCCACAGTCTAGACTTTTTAAAACATAAACTCTTTAACATATTCTTATACTCTTATGCCCACTGTATTTCCTTCTTGATCAGACTCAGGCTTATCTTCTTTGACAAGACTGTAGACAAAGTTATGTTCAGTCATCAGGAGGCACATTATACCCAGTTTTCTCATCGATGTTCATCACAGATCCATTTATTCACTGGAAGTGCAAAATAGTGATATTTGAATTCTATCATTTTATTTTAATTTATTAATTGAAACGCATTTATAAAAATACATTTTCCTTATAAAGAAGTATCCATCTTTGGCTACCCAGAGTTATAAGGAGGTAGGAAGGGGAAAGTAAATGTTTAATGTTTTCTCATTATTTGTTAATTTCAAGAAGAGTTGGTTTCTGGTCATCCTGAAAAGGTAAACAATTATGGTTTGTTTGTTTTTTAATATTATTATGAGCTGATGAATTTCAACATATTCTATAGGTTTAAATACATTGAAATTGGTATCTTAATTAACACTCAAATTGTCCCATCTTTTAGCAGTGGAAGCCTTTTTAAGTTGGTTCCTGGGTCCTTTTGATATTATCTTTAGAAGTGTTGATATGTTCTTTGCTATCTGATGTGAAAGGATATTCCAGACATATATTTTCTACCCTAGACCCAAGACCAGCTATTCTCCATGCCATTTCAAAACTATAAAACTGAGCACTGAGAATGCTCATTGCTAGCGGCTGTCATTATTCCTATACCCATTCAGTAGGAAGACTGAGAAATACACATACACAACACATATGCATGTATATATATACACATATTGTCACCTCATGAGTTTATTCTGACATTTTCAATTCAAATATAATACTACATGGTTTTACTGAACTACTTTGCTATATAACTTCTGTATCATTTTTTCTACACTGAATATGTTGATTTTCATAAGCACATGATATTACAGAAATATCCCATAGTTTATCATTTGCTTTATTCAATGTTATATCCATAATATATACCTAATTATTTTAGAATAATAGCAAACATGTAACTAATTTTTCCCCACACTGAGAACGCTTTCAAATACACGGGGTTAGGAATAAATTATTCTATAATTTTTCATTTGTTTTATCACACATTATACAAACGGTAATAACAATAATATCACCACCAATTATAATCCTGAATATATATTTTATATAGCTACCCCTATTCTTTCTTTTATTTTTAATATAATGGTGATTCTGTATGTACTTTATCAAAATATACATCCATAAACATATATTTGCTCCCCTTTAGTCCTCATTTAATCTTAATTCTATAGGTTAGTATATATTTAATGTTCACTGTTACTACATGATATCAGTATTTCTCTGGGCACTTTGCTTATATGAAGCTTTTCTTTAATGCATTCTTCAGGAAGAACTCAATAGAAAAATATCCCCTTAGTTTTTATTTTAATAAATACTTTATGCCCTTTATGTATACCCAAACATAAGTTTTACTAACTAAAACATATGTCTCATATTTTTATTTTCTTGAAGATTTTGGCACAAAACATCATTGTTAAAAAGTCTGATTATGATCCAATTTAACTTTCCCTTTGACATGTATGTCTAACTAAATGTGTAATAAATTTTGTTTTTTGCAATTTTAATTTTCAAACTTTGTAGTTTTCTTAGAAAATTTTGATTTTGGCTCTCCTAAATCATAATTCTCAGGTACACAATATGTTCTTTAAATGTGTGTGTTTTCAAGTCTTTTATTTTTTTCTCAGGACACTTTCTTGAATTATAATTCTTATTATTTATTCTGTTCCTCTGCTTTGTTTTACTTCTTAAGGCATTCATATCATCTGCAGGGTAGATCTTTTCTATCTTCAACGTTTTTGACATGCTGTCATTTTCTAAAGAATGTTCTTCTGCCCTTATCCTATTTTTAAATATAACAACTTTGTACAGACTTTGAACTCATTACTTTTCTGTTAGTTCATTTTGTGTTAGTTTCCCTAAATTTTTATAAGAAAGCTTAGTCCAGTTAGGTTTTCTAACTTCACAGAACTCCTTCTTATATTGTTTTTTGGTAATGTTAAACATATGGTGGCTCAATGAGATTTTTACTACTTGTCTCCCAGAATTTTGTCTAGACATTTTCCCCTTTGACTCCATTGTTTCTCTCCAGTTCTGTGTTGAGTCTGCTCCTAGTAGTTTCTCTCTGGTGTGGTGCATTGTTGGAGAAGAGTGCCGTGGGTGTTTAATTCAAAATTTACTAGGTCTAGATCATTCCAGTCCCTCAGATCTTCTTACTGTGCATTACTCGCATTCACCTGTGATCAGAATGAGTAAAATCCCATGTCTTTTTAGCAACTATTCTGACATTAGTCCACTGTCCCTTCCAAGTAACACTTGCAGTTCTCTGGGGAGTGTCTCCTATTAAAGGTCCTCAGCCTTCCTGTTGGTTAGCTCTGCTTCTTACTGCTCATGTGCTAATACCATGCATGATTGTGGCTACTGGTGTTTTATCTTCAACTGCTTACATGGGAATTTCAAAAAATACAAAAGTGTGCTTCTACGGTTGGCTTGTCTTAGAATTTCATACTGTGGTCCTTAGTATACTGTAGGCTTTGATTGTGTGTTGAGTTAGATATAATTGAATAACAAAGTAAGTTATGAGTTAGGAAAATTCCCTGTAAATCATAAATCTTCATCAATATAAACTGGTATAAATTATAATATATTACTTATGTAAATACACACATGTTGATACATAGTATGGCATAAAGGAAAATAGGACATATAGGGGAAAAATGGAAATGTGTCTCTTAGCATGAATTTTATAAGAAAAAAAAAGGTAGATATTCAAGGAAGTCATTGGTCAGACCAAAGGGCAGAATCTCTGTTGTCACTTAACTCTCCTTTATTCTCATTTTGTATATCCAAAATCATCCTGGCCTAACAGAAAAACTTAAAGATATTGATTTAGACACAGACAAAGACTGCCTAACAATGTGTTCACATTAGCCCAGTGCTGAAGGCCATTTGCTATCAACCTGATCTTTTTCACTAAGTCTTAGAAATTGCTTAACTACCAACTGGTCTCATCTTAAAGGAAACACTGCCTTAGGGTTTCTTCTCCTTTGATTTGCACATTAAAAGTCCCCCCCCACCCATGCCAGTGGTTAGCTTATATAGGTCTGTAGAAATATCTCACTAGTTCATTAACAGGTCAAGAATTAAAATAAATAAGAATAAATATGAAACAGGAAAAATTCATTTTTGGTAGAAATTACCTGCATTAAAGAAATGCTACTAAAAAGATATTAACGGTATCTACTCACATTTAATATTACAAATAAGATATCTGATACTGGTCTGGCTATCTCTTTCTGTGACTGAGATCATTCTTCTACCCTCTTTTCTCCTCTATCTACTTCTAAAATTTTTGGTGAGAGTAGGTAAAGCGTAGGTCAAAATTATGAGATTTAGTATCAACCAGACATTATTTAGTCTAGTTGATACAAGTTGTGGGAGCCAAGAGAATGTACTTAATCTCTCTAATTCTTATTTTTCTCATCAACAAAGTGGGATAATACAAGAATTGAATACTAAGAAGTTTGTGAAGTTCAATGCTATGATGTGTTTAAAGTATTTAGTAGCAAGCATTTAATAAAAGTTACCTATTATAATGCTTTATCAGTATCATTAGCATTAGCTATGATATTTGTAATTTAGAAATCTCTCTAGGATATATCTAGGTATAGATCTTCTTAGTACCCATGAATAGACTGGCAAAACCTTTAATTTATTCATATTATAGCATTTTCACATTTTATTGGGTAATATTTTACTTATCTGTATTTATGAATGAATTGAATGCTCTTGGAAGGCAGGGGGTATATCTACCCTTTTAGCCACTGCATTTTATACCTAGCACAGTTCTCTGCAGTTGCTCTATGGATATCTGTTAAATAAATGGGTAAATAAATTAACAGTTGATTTCCTCAAATATCTAGATATGAGGAAGGAGATTCTTTGGATAACAAATGGGAAATCACTAAAACTCATTAGTAAATTGGCAGTGGTTTATACATCTTGCCTTGTAAGGTTGATTATTATGAATAAGAAACCCTGCTTTGGTATCCTTTCAGCAATTGATAAAATCTAACTCCTCCTCCTGGAAAATCCAATCTGATCCTGGTCTCAGGTAATGTACCCCATTCCTCTGGCTTTCTTCCCTCTGATATCTTTACTATTCATTGCACCCTTTTTGAAAATCAGCCTTCTCGGGCAAGAAACTGCAGTGATCCGCTGAAGGCCAGTTGCACATTTGTAGCATCACTTTTAGCTACTTCTGAGCACACATGAATAAGCAGCAAAATGAGACCCTAGCTTAGCAATTTCTCAGTAAATGAATGAGAAACCATGTTCTAGGCGGTCAGTGATATTACCAAATGGCCCTTGAAAATTGCCCATTGGTGCTGAAAGCATACCCTAAGACTTTCATTTTATTTAACTTTTTTTTTTTTTTACTTCAGTACTATATGCTATCTTGCCTTGGAGTGATAGGCTTTACTGTAAGCAAGACAGAAGCAGAGTAAATACACTCTTCCAGAGAATAATTCAACAAAAAAAGTTAACTTCAGCACTGCATCCTATGGAGATAAATGCAGTCAAGGGAGAGTTCTGAAGCTCCAATAGTTAAGTTATATGCTTCAGATGACACTTCCATCAATCTGTAAGGTGAACTCAGACCTTAACCCAATTTACCCACAATGGCATGTCACTTAAATAGATCTGGGGCTCAAATCTCTTGATTCAAACTCCTTCCATAATATGTTGCCTCGAGAGGAGTGAAGGAATATCATTAAAAAAATCAAATAGAAGTGGAATGCTCAGTCGTGTTAGACATAAGTATAAGGCAATATTGTTGACCTATATACAGAGATTTAGTGCTTGAAGAAGAGCTATTTATGTTGGGTGAGGGGATATTGTGCACTGTTTTTATATAGAAAAAGAAAGATCAGTGATGATGATGATGATGGTGATGATGATGTAGAAGATTTTGTTACTCATGTGCTGAAATGTCTACATTTCTCTATTTAGTACAAGCTGCGTAGTGAATAATTCTTTCCAAATCATATTGCTAAAAGCCAGCATCTCCAAGTTTTTAAAATTCCCTATTATTGATGCTACTTGTTTGTACATAGTAGTGAGTATTTACTATTTGGCCACATAGTAAGGTGATATTTCATTCTCACTAAAAATACATGGCAAATGCTTGAAGTACCAGGATCAGATGTGGAGAGGATTATATAGAGGGCAGTTTAATGGGGAGAAGGCTAAATATAAAGAATTAAACAAAAAGTGTTTTTGTTAAGTGTAGATGATTTTCAGTCATCAAGAATTGTTGGAACTCAGACTATATATGTGCAAGACTGTGGATAATTATATTAAAATAAACTCAATTTACTGTAAAAATACGAAATAACATGATAACCAAGTAATGAATACTTCTGTAAATATAAGTGAGTTTAAGCTTTTTGATAGGTTAAAAGAAATTTTATCTGTGTGGACCAAAATGTGATTTTTAGGTTTTTAAGGTAATGTATGTATGTATACCTAAGAGTCTTCCTATATCTATAGGCAGAAACTGATAGGCTCTTACTTTTTTTAAAGCCAATATTAAAACCTGTTAAACAGATGGGAATTTGATATTTCTACTTTATTTTTATTTTGATAACAGAATATGAGAATATAGCAAAACAAATGTCCTATTGTTATAAAGGCTTCAGTACAACATAACACACATATATAAACTATACTAGAATAAGTTTGAATAGCTCTCCATAAAACAGTTCTCTAAATATAAAAAGAAAAAAATATGGGTTCCTCCTGAAATAAAATATATGCTTTGTATTTGTCTTAACCGATGCCAAGATGTACTGAACAAAAATATTAGGCTTGTTGGTAGAGCAAAAATTAGGATTCCTTTACATACATATGTCTATGCCTATATATATACACACACATACAGAAAAATTAGATCGGTATATGTGTATATGTAATATCATTGATGAATACACTTTAAAAAGCTCTCTGCCCAACTGAAAATAAAACAGAACAGTTAAACGTTCCTGACACTAGAGGTCACTAAAACCAGATTACAGACTGACTGCATTCTGCCAAATCTATGGAGCAGAGCCAGTGCATCTACAATTCAATATGAGAATTCGATTTTTAGGAAGGTCCAAATCACAACACAAAGCACTGAAAAATTTAAACTTCAAATTGTAAAACAATCAAAAAATTGCAGGTATTCAAATAAAGTTAATAAAAAGGAAAACTAACACTTTCCCTATTTATAACAGCTGTGCATATTGATTCAAAATGCTGTCATCTGACTTTAACCTTTGCTGTTCATTTGTTTTGCATTTCAAATACCACATAGGAGCAAAGTGCCAAAACTTTTTAGCATATCTGGGAATTAGCAAGTTAATTGGGTGGAGGTTATGGAGTGAGGGGAGAAGAATGACTGGTGAGGTGTAGATACTGCTACTGGTGATGCCATCAATGTGGCCATCAGTGACTAGACAGGGTGACAAGCTGTGCCTTACAGAAATGGGCTTTGCTTTTAGTCACTGACTGCTGAGCCTAATTCTGGATTTTTACTGTTTCACAGCGCAAGAGACTTCTTGTGTTTGGAGCTAGGAAAAGTCACCTATTACCTAATGGCTTTCTGTTGTTGCTCCCTAGCATTGATTCTGAAGAAGCAGATTACTGGCTTAGTCCCTTCGAACAGTGATCATTTCCATTTGTGCATCTCACTGTACCTTATACCAGGCTTCCTAGTTCCAAGGATGGTGGAAAGCTCAGCATTAAGGTTCTAGAACTTTAAAATGCATGGTTGGCCCAATAGTTTCTAAATGGAACACTGTTCTCTTGAAAGACCAGCATGATTTGGCAGTCAGGAGTGTAGAGCCTTGGTCACTAATGTTACAGGTACTATGTGGAAGGGCATAGACCTCATTTGGCTCCAAACACCCTGCACATTGAATTAGATATGTGGACAATGTGATCTCTAATATTAAAAGTCTGATGATCAATGAGTATGAGTATTGCCTGAGAACAAGAATTACATGGTTGAGTTATGCTAAGAACTATTGAATGATTTTGAGAAGTTTTCATGACTGATAACAATTGGTACTTCCCATATGATTCTCTATGCAAAGATACCGGTCATTCTAAGATCTTATGATATTTTCTAGTATTTCTTACATTTGGGGAAGAACTTTTTAAAAACCTACTTGGTTATTCCATTAGAGACTTACAGTGATATCTTTAACGAAGAAAAGAAAAAAATGGAAGCATTATATACCTCCTATTTTCCTTCAGAATCCAGAAAAAACATTGGAGATGCTTGAGTGCAAGGATAAACAATCCCCATATTACCAGTACCTAGCTCACAGAAAGCACTCAGTGCATTTGGTAGATCCTTCAAATAAAGAGTCAGCTTGTTTATTAACAACCTGATGATAACGCAGTTTGCGACTCCTGAAGAAGTCAGTTTACTGAATATTTTTTTGTTATAATTGAAAACTGAACACATGAATGAGTTCTTGGCTTTTTGGGAAAGAAGTGAACTTTAGTGGTTTTTATATTGGGAGAATATTTAAATGCTCATCAATTGGAAAAAGGGGAAAGAAGACAGATAAAAGGAGATTGTCATGATTTCTTCTTTCTCCTTTTCTTTCTCCATCTTACACTTTATGTGCTAGTCCACAAATAAAATGAATAGAAACTTTATTGTAGAGAAATTTTTAATTAAATTAATTGATTCTAAATTGAAATATGTAGAAACAGTTGCTTAATAGCTCTGCCTTTTCTATAGAAATATTGGGAAAAAATCTAAGTAAGAAATGGACATTTTTTAAAGGCTGAAAGGATAGTCATTCATATTCAATATGCAACTGCTACTAAATTAGCCAGAAGCTATAACACTTCCACAGAGTATTTACATCTTCTTAAAACAACAGCAAATAAACAAACAAAAAATGTAAAATGAGATATTTTAAGCAGGTGAGCCTGCTGAAAGGAAACTTTCATGCAACCTCTACTCCTCTATTCATTCCAAAAAATTATTAAGGGTTCAGTGTGTGGCAAGTACCAATTACACTCAGGAAATGCAATGAGGAGATAAACAGACATTGTCCTACAGTCACAGAGATTACTACAAATGAAAGAAGGTAGTTAATCAAGTAAACAAAAAATAATGATATAGTGGGATTCATGCCAACATAGAGGAATATAAAGACCCCAGTAAACCTAGAAACATAGAAGCCCCTTCCCTTTTCTGCCAATTTTCCATATGGAAGTTACTTAATAAATATGTGCTGAATTATTTAAGTTGAATAAATGGGACTGAATGAAAGTAGTCATCACTGGAGAAGAAAGGGAGGCATGAATAGTTTAAATATTTTTTCTCCTGCTTATATCTTCATTTGAGGCCAAGAATCAGGTACCATGGTAAAATTGAAGAGGAGTAGGCAGGACCCCACACTAAGGCACATAGTCGCCAGTCTCCACTCACAGGGACTGAAATCTCTGCTCCATTTTGTGAGCTGCTAAAAGATGCAGGAGGGGCTCAAGTGACAACAAAAGAGGACTGAGATAATACAAGAGCAGGGATGGGGAAACCAGGTTTACTTTAGCCTAAACTATTTGGCAGCAAGCTAGCTTTCATCCATAAATTCCTCCACCCCCCCCCCCAAAAAATATTGCACTATTGCAATATGAGGGAGTTGCAAAGGTTGCCTTATTTTAGGAAAAGAGGGATAGAGGCACATGCAGTATATGATGGTACAAAGACATTTTTTTTGGCCTAGGAGACAGGACAGGACAGAGAAAATCTGACGAAATGCCCGAGGAGTTTGTTAAAAATCTGTGATCCATCAGGGGCAGAGTTGCTTTCATTAAGTCTTGTTCATAACTGTGGTTGCTCGGATAAGCTGGCAAAACAAGTGACTTCCATGTGCAGGCAAATTCATAAATTCAAAGTATTAAATCAATTTTTATTTTATTTGAAAACCCTGATTTATCTCTTTCTGACAGCACATCTCACAAGTCCTTCTGGCTTCTTTCTACATTAGAGCAATCATGAGTGTCAAGTTTTGCTGGGCACCATGAGGACTCTTCTCCATCGTCCACAGTCTGTGTGGGTCTTTCTGATATGATTGATTGTGGCACAGAGGCATTCTGCATAGAAAGATTAGTTGCTTCAGCAGTTATCCTACTGAACGGGTGACTATGACTCCACATTTCTGACTCCTACTTAAGCAGCAGTTCCTATGTTAGCTTAATTTATTTTCTCTCTTTCTTTATAACTAGTCTATAATCATTTATTTTTATCTTTTACATTTAGGTAAAGTGTTTCCTCTTGCCAACCTAAGACCGAGATGGAATATTATATGGCATGTTGTCATCTCTCCCTTAAAACACATGCCACCTAACACTATAAGGTTCTTTTCCAAATTTAAATCTCTCAAAAGTGCCATTGAGTTGGACTAGATCCTGATGGAATGTAAGAATGTAAGGAAAACTAGAAAACTGCATACAAAATATTTTCAGCTCATTTAGAAAAGCCTGAGAATGAGCACTGGGACAATCTTACTTTTGAAAAGTGAAAAGCAAACTTTTACATAAAATTGCTCTGGATGATATACCCAAGGCCAAGGTTAGAATTCTTCAACTTGCTCTGCAAAAACAAAGCAAATCAAAATGTCTCTGCATTCTCTTGATAAGTAACTCTTTGGCAGCTAGAAAAGGAATTTTTGATTTACGTTTTTCACATGAAGCGTCTTTGAGCTAGAAGATGCAGCTAATGAGAACATAGGAATGTTTCATTTAAAAGAATGAATATAATAAAGCTTAAGATTAAAAAGATATTAAATATTTTGTATCTGGACAATCTATACCTGTCATTAAAAAGAGAAATAAAATTAATTTCCTCTTTTGGTGGGATTATACATTTTTATTTAAATTTTGGGGTTGTAATACATTATTTCAAAACTCAAATGACATAAAGAGTTGGTCAGCATATAGCCCCACCCCCAATGCCATGCACAAGCTGCCTGGGCGCCCACCAAGTACCCACAGGTACCCCTTTCACTGGCATTTTGAATTTTACTGCTATAGCTCCTTGAGGCAGAAATAAACAAATACAACTTGATATTCTTAATTCTTTCTTTTTGCCCCAAGGTAATGTATTAAACTGACCAACCACAATCTGATTTTGCTTTCACTTGATGATCTGTCTTGGAGCTCTTCCCAAAACAGCACCTAGAATGCTATATCTTACTGTTCAAAAGTATATTTAAATTGTTTAAAAGTAGTTCACTCAAGAGATACTCTTTTTTTAACTTATAGAATGATAGCAAATGAAAAGTAAACTGTGTTTTTCTCCCCAATCCCACTCTTAACCTATTGTCAATGATAGCTACTGTTACTGTTTTCTTACATAATTTTTCCAGAATTATTTTTATGCATGTATCCTCATGTGTGTGTATGTAGGTGCCCCACTTTCAACTTGAATATCTCATGTGAACATCCCATGACTTCTTGAATCATTCCTCCACAGCTGGACAATCACACAGAAGGACAAGGCAGAAAAAATAAAACCCATATCTATTTGAAAATCACTAAATACTTGACTGTACTACCTTTAAAATATGCTTGTGCTTTAAAGCTTGTAGATGGCTGCCCTTGAGTCTGTTGTATAATGTTATTTAGTTCACAAAGCTAAACAGTTTTACCACAATGCAGGCAAGGGAAAGATTTAGAAAAAATTTATATTTTTATATGTAGCCACCACATGATAAGTACAAAGCATAAAATTATTAACTGTCATAATTTCCATGATAGATGAGCATTTTTTATTTTGGGAAGTTTTTAATATAATTTAGATGGTGATGGGGTTGCTTCCTATCAAATTCCCTCTCCTGCCTGTCTCAGATGACAGGTCAGCAATCTGTATTTGCTCACTACTTTGCTACCTTGACACAGTTCAGAATGTAAAACATATGAAGCTATGGATGGTTTTATATATTGTAAAACTATGGGTTTTCCGCTAAGGAGTATTTGTTATTATATTTTCAAATATCAACTACTTCTTCTGAACCAATAGCTCACCAATAATTTAACTTGAAGATATGGAATGAGTATACAAACCAGAGAACACTCCATTGCTTTACCACATTCACAGTTGGAGGAAAGAATGAGCAGTAACTCCTGTCAAAATTGATTGTGTAGATCTTAGAATACATTTCTGAACTACTGGATGCTGGCCACACTTTCCTGACTGCCTGTTCTTAAGTTGCACGAGAAGGTAGCTTTAATGTATATGTTTTCATCTGCCCCCAAACCACTTTCAACATTACAATCTAGCTGCACCTAGATGCAAATGGCACTTGAACCTCATATTGATTCACTGTGTAGAAACATTGCATGTATCATTTACCTTTAATTCTCCCTGCCCCCACCCAGTCTCTGATGCACCAGTTACATATTTATATAAAAAACTAAAGGGAAAACATGTTTTCAGTACTCTTTTTACTTCTTTCTAAAATCACCAAAACAAAACCTTTTAAGTTAGCTAATCTCATACTCAACACTTCTAACTCATTGTTTTGTTCCATACACATTATGGAAAATAGTCTTAAATGATTTATATTTTTATGAAAAAATAGACTTGGATATTTTGAGAAAGGTGCTCAATATAAATTAAAGGTATAAGACATTTTTTAAAAGCTAATGTTGTCACTGAAATCAAGGGACTTGGTTGCTTCCCTGTCCTCTGTCTTGCTCAAATTCAGTATATGATGTGGTACCAATTAAGATATCACAATTTAAGTTAAATATTTTATGCACTTTAATCAACATCTAAAATGTGAGGTCATTTTGTGAGTGAATATTTTAGTGCACAGCTTATATAGACCAAGAAATAAAGTTTACCTAAGGTAGATTTTGAGTCTATGTAGGAATAAATATCTAGCAATTGAAATTGTTTAGCATTATATGCATACTCCCTACAACCAAAGTGATTAAAAGAAAGCTAAAAGATGTCAGGAATGTGAAAAAGGGAGATGAGCATCTCGAAGGTCACTTTCAGCTGTTAAGCATCTATTGTTCTCATAGTACACTGAGTTCAAATTTCTTTCTCTTCTCATTTTCTCTAGTTCTTTCTACTTCAGAGCTCCATCACAGGCCATCTGCTTCTTACATTGCTTTTCTTACAAGTTACAGGCTATTAGATTCCTGTTATTATTTTCTGTAATCATTGTGTATGATATATAAAGTGTGTAGATTTCCTCTTAGTTTTACTCTTCCTGACTCCTGTATCATGGGTCATTTGACTAATAATAATGCACATGAACAGAGTCAAGGGCTCCCTGAAGTACTTGCTGTAATTCTCATACACACACACAGACACACACACAGATACACACACACATGTAATTATGTACATATATATGTATGTATTTGAGGCTACAGTCTACATTGAGTGGTTGGTTGGTTGTAATTTCCTTGAAGTTCTAAAGCAACAAACATATGTTTGAAAATCTAATTTGTAACATAACAGTAATTAGAGTTGAATATCTGTGTGTGATTCTACAGAGAGAGTCAGAGAGTGGCTAACCTAGAAATGATGGCAGAGGATTTTCTTTCAGTCCTATCATTTTACACATGAATATACTGAGGCTCATAGGGGTTTGGTTTTACTCTGTATAAAAGGCAGAGTTAGAAACAAAGCTGAAGCTAGAGCCCATCTATCTCTCTTGATCCCTACTGCATTATGGTCTGTGTCGGAAAGACATAAATGGAAAGCGCTCTGACACTGGACAAGCAGATGCCAGACTCTTATAGCACTATGAAAGAGATCCCTACATAGGGAGAAATATTAGACTATATAATCTCCAAGGTGTGCATTCCACTTCATCCACATTTGGAAATGAATTGTAATAAATTGGAAGGGAAGAGATGAAGAAATTTTATAAAGGTAGCATGCTGAAATTTTTGAAGCTCTTTATTCCATTAACAGCAAAACAAAATCATTAATTTCCCAACCCTACATTTGGCAACATTTCCTACTTGAAAAAAATAAACCACCAAATCTTCCTACACTCCATTTTATCTCATAATTAGGCATGTTATGAAACAATTGGTAAGATAAGAGGCCTGAAGTGGGCTTCATGTCCTTGGCATCATAACTATGAGAACAGAGGTTGCCAAAATCACTTTCTTTCAGTTGATGAAGCAATGGGACAAGAGGTCTGCAAACAAAAGTAGTAGTAACTGGCAGGCATTCAGGGAAATTACCAATAAAAGAAAGAGAAAATCCCCACTTAATCCTCTGGTATATAAAACAAGTTTAAAAGTATTTACACTATTAATGAAAACCTCAATACCACTTCTTACGGGCAACATTAGGAAAATTTTCAACTGTGTTTATACTCAAATGTGATTGCCAAACATTTTTAAGTATTGAGGTTGAATTACCTCAGAAAGAATTTGAATATTTATATAGTAACTTGTATGCATATTGTAGATTTTTAAATGTGAGAGTCAGAGAGAATTAATAATTTCTTACTGGGTTTCCCAATTTTCCTAGTTACTGCACATATTACTAATTCCTAAAAGTCCAATTTGCAAACAAAATCCTTCAAACTTTATCCAGTAGTGTTGAAAACAAAATATTTTAGCTGGGAACCCTGGAGTGACTATTTAACAGAGGTTAGAATGATCACAGAATTCAGGGATCCCTGCCTTGTTCAACTGTATAAAGAGATGTGGAAACAGAAATTCTCATTAGATGCACAATGGGATACTGAATGTGGTATGCAAATGGGCAACCTACGTATGTGTCCTGACCAGCAATCTAACCCACAACCTTTAGTGGTATGAGATATCACTCCAACCAACTGAACCACACCAGCCGGAGCATTTAACTATGCACTATTTGACTAAGCACCAGCCACTGTATTAGGTGCTGAGGATACAAGGTTGATATGTGACTAAAAGATAATGACAGTGTATACAGTCTAGCTAGGCCCAGTGGTACAACTAGTAGGATAAAAAGGAATGATAACAGTAATATGAAAGGGGTTATACATCAGTTAAATGTGATAAAGGTCTCACATTACAGTTTACAATTTGTACCAAGAAGTCTGAAGAGTAAGAGATAGAGAAGTAGTATACCTTGAATTCCAGTACGCAAAAGTAAAATGTGTGAGGTATAGTTCCTTCCTCTTTTTACTTTCCCCACAAGGAATAATGTCTTCCTTCTGTGACGCCATCCTAGCAGCATGGGAATTAACTTAGTTAGACCAATGAATAGCAATAGTCTGTTCACCTGCACCCAACTTTAAAACATAATATGAGGAAAACTGTGCTAAACCTAAGATTTATTGACAGGCATTTAAGTACATAGAGAAATGACTGTATGTTCTTTGCTTTTAAGCAGATGACTGTTAAAATGAGAATATATAAAAAGCACTATAGGACACAAATCCCAGGGCAAAACTCTGCCTAGAGGGCTTAGTGAAATCTGCACAGAGAAGGTGACATCTGAACAGGGTGTTGAAGTATAAGTGGGATTTCATAAGACAGGAAGGAGAACAAAATGCATTCCAGATAGATGGAGCTTGTACAAAACGAATGTGAAGGAAAATAAATTGCTCTTTGAAATGTTCATCTTTTTCACAGTCACTTTGCAGAGACAATGACTATTCACAATTTCTTGTAAGGAGAGACTGGTGTTTCTTCACATTTTGCTAATTAATTTATTTGTACAAATTTTTCAAGTACCTATTAGATTCCAAGTAATATGTTAGTTCTTGAAGGGAAGACAAGAGAGGCTGGACAGGCATTGCTCCTTGAGAATCAAGCCATTTAAATGCAGAGGAAAGCAATGTGGTAATGGAAAGAATACAGGCTTTGGAGTCAGAGAGAAGTCAGTATGAGTCCCAGTTCAGCTGCTTACTGATTGTGTGAACCTGTGTTGTAATTTTAACTAGATTACTTAATTTCCTAATCCACAGAGTAGGCATCCCAAAACTTAATACTTTCGGGTTGTTGCAGATATGTTTGGCATATAAGTGATTCTCAAAACTAAACTAAAACAAATGCTAAAATGTGGTTTTTATTATTCCAGTAGTTCTCAGGGAAGAATTGAATATCAGCATAGATAGTATATAACTGATACAGAGAAATCTGATTAAGATCACTGGGGAGAAATAGGAGGGGACATAGGAGGAGTTTGCTGAGGCAATGAAAAGCAGTCTAGGAAGGAATTGGCTGAGAAGCTGAATGCCTCCTGAGCCAACAGAAATAAAAAGAGGGCTGGTTCTCTGGATCACGAGCTTTTCTGGCTCCTGAGCTGGCTCTCTCTCAGGCTCTGACTCTGGCTTTTGCTCTCAAGCTCTCTCTTAGGCTCTTCTTCCTCAAGAATGTGCAGATTATCATCCTGTAGCTGCCTGCATTTCCCATGGGATTGTATTTTGGATGGTAAGGAAGTCAGGGCACAGCCTAGGATTGGGCTGGCCTGGCAGAGGGTGGTAGGTTTATTCTTTGAGTGTTGTAGAGAAAACAGGCTCTGAGACAGAAGTCTGTCGTTCTTCTGAAATTGTATAGCTTTTGTATATTAATGTTGTTTTAATTTGTAAACTAACCCTATAGAAACTAACAGGGAAAAAGAGAGGAGAACCCAGGTGTTTGAGTTTAGCCTTAATTGATAGGCGTAAGTGATTAAAGTTGTGACTTGAATAAAGACTCATTTCCTTTATCACCAAATCTTTGCATCTGGAATTTTGCCTAGAGGGTGGCGGTGGGCCGATGGACCCCAACTGCTGTTCGGTAACATAACTAGAGCCAAAATGAATGGTAACTTTATGGAAAACATATATTTCAGGGTTCACTTTAGAAGAATAGTCTAAAGTGTCTAGAAAAAGCACATGTCTTATGGCACCATAGATCCAGGGAAAAATATTTTGTGTTAACGAGTAATAAGATATATTGATTAAAACACATCATATTACAAGGAACCTTGAAAACTAGTGCAAAAATCTTGGATATTAACCCAAGGACATAAGGCATTACTGAAGATTTCCAGACATACACTATTCTAGAGACATGGCAAGGACCACATGAGAGAGCAGAAAGCATGACTGGATCCTTCTTATTACTGAGACCTTACACCAACTCTCATCTCAGAGTGACCACCCCTGACTTGTCCACCTCAATTAAGTCATCCCTCCCTTCCTATTAAAGCACACTGTGTAGAAATTACCTTACTTGTCTATTCATTCATTTGAAATAGTTTGCTCCTCACACTAGAGTTTAAGCTCCATAAGAATGGAGACATTGTCACTTTGGGTTTACTGCCATATTTGCATCTCTTGGAACAGTATCTGACACATAGCTGGTTCTCACTTCCTTTTCTTTCTTTCTTCCTTCCTTCCTTCCTTCCTTCCCTCCTTCCTTCCTTCCTTCCTTCCTTCCTTTCTTTTTTTTTACTTCATTCATCCCTCTTTCTCTCATACGCACACACTTACACTTACGTATTTGCCTGGAATGAGAAAAATTAAAATCTCTTGCAATAGCACAGATAGAAGCTATTACCAAAAGGAACACATAGGGCTTATACTCATGCTACCTCTGTTGACGAAGAGATTGTGAAAACTAATTTTTCATGCCACAATGTACACTAAATTCATAATTCAATTAGTGTTAAATTTGCCAAATCATGGCCTTCTGTCACAAATTCACTTATCTGCACTCTCTCACAAGAGTTCACAAATGCCAGTGTTATGGTCACTCATGTGTCATGCTTTTGTAAGGTATCTTTTCTATTAAGGTAATCACACCTTTCAAGGCCTACTATGTAAATATACATTAGCTAAAATTTAATGATAACTCATTTTCTACTTGACATTACAGGATAGACTTGTCATTACCTTTTCTAACAGGGAAGTAACTATGTGATTGCATCTTTTTTCCCACTAACAGTATTAAAAATAACCCTTCTCCTACAAGGACAGGGTAACTTCATTTTAGTCAATTTTAACTTGATATAATATATTTAGGGGCAAATAGTAGGTTAAAAGAGGGGGGGATGTGTGATTCACGAGATATAAGTTCAAGAAATAAGAAACCATTAGGTAGCAATGTTATTTATTGTAATATCCCTGGCATTCTGCAGTTTTCCTAAAATATAAATAGTAGCTGAGCAAATTTTTTATTGAATAACTACTCTGTTTCCATTATAAAGATTAAAAAGCTGAAGAACAAAGAAAACAACCACTTGCCCAGGATATGGGTAATCTAATACTCTCTTCAGTAACCGGAGAGCCTGAGTCAGAGATACTAATGACACCATGATGTGTCTTCCTCTCTTTCTTTTAGACTCAACTCTGCCTACAGATTCCAAATCCAAAATACTCTCTGTCCTCCCTCTCATATTCTGAAGCTTGAACAAAGATCTCTGAAGAATCATAACTAACTGGGTTAGACTAGCAGAAGCAGCACAGGGAAGAGAGCAAATACTTCTAAGTGTGATGGAAAAAGAAGAAAATAAGGTTGATGAAAAAAAGACCTTGACAGGTAGCCTGGAGTCATAGGGAAAAAAAAAATCTCCTCTTTCAGAGTTTAAGAAATCAGGACATTTTGTATTTCCATTCCTCATTTTGCCGCAGGCTTGCTAGAATTAGTGATGTATGCATAACACTTGTAAAGAGCAGTAAGTAGTCCCACTCTGAAGAAGTGCATATTCTAAGGGCAACAGTTTTTGTGTATTACTGAAATTTACTCTTGCTTAATCACCAAACTATGATGCTATTTAGAACCGCTGTGCTAATGATGTGTTGGACTAGATAGACACAGAAGCTGAAACTCATTTGTGGAGAAAGGGAGTAAGGGCATAAGTGGAAAGAATAAATTTAGTACCACTATATTTTTTTCAGGAAAATGCCTGAACTTCCTAATAATGCAGCAAGTTAGGAGAAGCAATCTAGTACACTACCCAAAAACGCAACTTCTATGGTGTTACAATGGATGAGGAACTGGTGTTCACTTACAAATAATTTATACTAATCAGATACTTATACCAGATTCTATATGGTTTTTGAAAATCTCTATATAAAAGAAATTCTGTGGTTATCTTGTGGAATAAATCTTTCTTACATTTGTTAAATGAAGAGAAAAGAATTCAGAGAAAAGAAAAAAAAATTCCTCAAATAGGAAAATTGTTCTTGAGTGCCCTATCACAAATATTTATGTAAAAAAATCTGGAGCAATAAATGACAGCAAAATGCTTACATTCCTACAATAAAAAGTTTTTTAAAAAGTGCCTCTTGTCTGATAATTCCTCAGCAACTTGTTCCACATGTAGAATATTTTCTCTACTATTATAAATATATAAACCATATAGAATCCAGGAACCATCAGAAGCTTTTAATAAGGCAACTACACATTTCAATAGTTGATTAAACTTGTAACATCTCTTACTGTGTAATCTTTCTGTGAATATAGCCATCGTTGCTTATATAGAAAGAACTCAATAAAAATATCAGTTTAAAAGATGGTTGTATTTTTTTAAATTTAAATTGCACTATGGCAGAATATTCATGTTTGATTCTTAAGAACATTTTCCCTTTACCTCAACACCAAAGTCATGTTCTCTTTTGCTTGATAGGTGTCCTAAACAATACCCAAATTTACTAACCTTAGGTATTGCCTTTCAGAGAGATTCTGTGAATTAAAATGTATTTTGCAGTGCTAGACCTCATGAACTGTATCTGAAGTCATTTAGGCAATCTATCAGTGAATAAAAACCAAAAGGAAATTAAGGTAAAGTAAACAACACTAATCTACAAAAGATGGATATATATTTTTTGAGATTGAATTCTGCCACAATGCAATTATCATTCAAGAGAAACTACCTTATAGTTAAATATTACTGTATTAGAAAGTCAGTAATTAAACCTCCTTGTTTGAGATTGAAAAATGTATGCTACTTTATAGTGAACAGTGACAATAAATTTCAGTGTATACCAGTAAGTTTTATCATAGTTTTTCCAAGCAAATAATGTATATTGGCCAGAACACTGTTCTGATACTAATGAAGGCTTGCTGTCCACATTGTTTAAAAAATTTAGATTGATAGTTATTGGGTTTTTTTTTTCCTGCATTATTGCCTTGAAAAAAGTATTAGAGCAGTGCTTCTCAACCTTCCAAATGCCACGACCCTTTAATACAGTTCCTCATGTTGTGGTGACCCCAAACCATAAAATTATTTGCGTTGCTACTTCATAACTGTAATTTTGCTACTGTTATGAATCATAATGTCGATATCTGATATGCAGGATGCATTTTCATTGTTACATATTGAACATAATTAAAGCATAGTGATTAATCACAAAAACAATATGTAAATATATATGTGTTTTCTGATGGTCTTAGGCGACCCCTATGAAAGCGTTGTTTGACCCCCAAAGGGGTCGTGACCCACATGTTGAGAACTGCTGTATTAGAGCATTTGATATTTGAGAATGAATCAAAAGATTAAAACATTTGGTTATAATGCAATGTAGAATTGCATTGCTGACAGAATATGCTTTGAAGATTGAAGAAACTATTTTCCTAATTTAAATCCTTGAATATGCAGGAATATAAACCCATTCTTACAAACAGGTAAGAAAATAAAAATATAAACTTCATAGTATATGTCCAGACCTATACAAATATATTCACGGTTTTGACACAACATAAAGAAAACATTTATTTTAGACTTTGAGCGAACTTAGGCTATATATTAACAGCTTTAAAATATAACCATTTTGAGCACTTCTAGTGTTTTTTTTTTTGGTGTTTTGAACACTGGACCTGGTCAGAAAGGAAATAAGACTCCATGGGTTCCTTATTAGAATGCTATAATAGAAAGAATCAGTGTCTTAAGACAAAGGAAGGGAGATAGTTTTTATTTTTTTATTACCTTGATACATAAAAACTGTTATCACAGTCTCTCATTGTCGTGAAATACTGATTCATGTTGAATTTCTAGCTGCCCACTGACAATTATAACATAGATAAGGCTGTAAAAAGCAAGCCAAATAACTAAATAACTAAGGACATTTTACATGAAGTATGTTAAACAATATAACTTCTTATTTAAGAGGTTTTGTTGTTCATCCAGTTTAGAGCCATACTTTCATGGTTGGCCTTATCTCCACATGTAGGTAGAGAGCCCAACACTCCAAAATGCTCCAAACTCCCAACCCATGGCTGATTGGAAAGTGATGGGCATCTTTTGCTAGCCAGGTTGAGTACACATAATAACATATCATGTAGAGTTGGGTCTAGAAATAATGCCATGGTTAATTGAGAAAGGGTAAGGCGGGTTTATGGTAGAAAAGAAAAAAAAGGTAGTCTTTAGATGAATGAAAAATATCAGAGAGAGAACATGAAGGAAAAATTATAGACTCCCTGAAAATTAATAGGTATGAGAGAATACTTGTTCTTGAAATATTTCAAATAATAAAAATATACCACACAGATTAAATAATAAGAATTAAACACATTTAAATGAGAGAGAACAAAAAACAGAAATAAGAACAAAAACAGATTAATGAATTAATTGGCAAACTTATTTTATAGCCTAAGCCATAATATTAACAGAGATGCATTAAAGGTATAGCTTTATGCAAGAATTAATGGAGACAAAGTCATAGATGAGAGCAGATGACAACTAGTGGGGAGTGGCAGGGTGAGGGGTAGAGGGATAGAGCAAAAAGGAAAAAGAACCCATGGACATGGACAGCAGTGTGGGGATTGCTGGGGGGAGGGAGGTATGGGGGATTAATTCTTAATGAAAAAATACAATAAAGGTTAAATTTAAAAAATAAAGATAAAATAAACACAGTTATGGGCCAAAAATAAGGAGATAGGAGAAAAAAGAAGATGAGAAATCTCCAACTCATCTCTGTGAAGAAAAAGATGAGAAGTACACAAAGTAATTTTTATTTGTATTTTTACCATAAATTCCTGAGTCAAAATAATTATGACAAGCTAATCAACAAAGGATTTAAAGATTGAATTAAACCAGCTGAAAGCTAATGATGAATTACTCTAAAATCTCCAAACACAATGAAATGTGGCCATAATATATTATTTACTTTCAGCTACAAAATATTACAGTTTCTAGTGATATATATCCAAAATAGAATGAAGATGAATAAAGAAAAAACTTGTTTTAGGTAGTAATTATCCAAATGAGTTTTATGTGATAGTGTTACTATTTATTGGCTTCTACAGCTAATTGCCTTAGTGTAAAAATATATAAATGTGTGGTGACTAAGCCCTCAGCTGAATGCTACATTAATATAACAGACAACTATACCTATCTAAAATGTTTGAAAATACTTCATATAATTTAGAGAAATTACTTCCATGCTGTGTGCATAACTGGAGTGCTTATTAAGATTTGAATTAGTAGAAAAAATTTATATTTTGTTCAATCATTGCCCTCATGTTATCATTCTTTTTTTTTCTTCCATTTTTTAAATTGTTGTTCTAGTTGTTCTATTACAGTTGTTCCATCTTTCTCCCATTGCTCTCCCCTACCCTGTCCCCCTCCCCCCTCTCCCACAGTCAATCACCATTTAGTTGTCCATGTCCATGGGTCATTTACATTAGTTCCTTGACTAGACCCTTTCCTGTCTCCCTCCCCCACCCCTCCACTCTGCTCACTGCTAGTCTGTTCTTTGTATCCATGCTCACTTGTTTTGTTCATCAGGTTCCTGTATTAGGTAAGATTGATATCACGCTTATAAGAACTTAAACTTCTGATAATAAATTCCCCAGTGACTGCTGGATGAATACCCACCTACTGTATATTGGGGTTCTATAAGTATCAATCATCTTCACAAAAGTAAAAATCTAATATTTTCACTTCAGTAATAATTGTAATGTCACCTTTTGGAGAAGGAACAAGAAAGCACATGACAGATGAAAAAAAATTAAAAATATATATATGAGTGCCACTGAACTTATCAAAACAAATAAAATGAGAAATGTTTCAGAAACAATATTTTTTGTTTATTTTTTTTAACCATTTGGGTTGCCTGTAATTTAGCCACTTATTTGAATATTGCTACAAACGAGCAGGATCATTAAAGATCCTCTAGTAGACCAAAGCCTACCATCCATTTAGAGAATCTTACACTTTAACATAATTTAAACACTATCAGTGTTTTACGTGGTATGTATAAGTTCTCTTAGACTTTCATGGAATTATTATTTCATTTCAAGAAAATTTAAGACTTTTCCCTGATCAATGTAACTCCTAAATTTAACTATAACATCTTCTTATATTACAACCCCGTTACATATTATTTTAAAGATAAATGCGTTGTGTGTGCAGACTCCCATCCACACGCGTACAAGTAGGAAGCTTCCAGAAGCACCCACAAAGCAAAGTTATTGAACCCATTTATTAGCTGAAGTTATAGAAAGAATATGACACATCAGAACAGCAGACTCTGAAAATGACCCTAGTAAAATATCCTATCTGTTCTACTCAACGTGTAAAAATGCTACTTTTTTCTCCAGATACTAGACCAAGTCATAGGAATCTGCCTTTCAACAAGGTCCCCAGGTGATTCACTTGCATATTACAGCTTGAGATGCATAGGTCTATACCATTTAAGGCACACAGAACTCCCAAGTACCTGGCAGTGAGAAAAAAAAAATCTAAAGAACAGTCTCCACCCTCCTCTTCCTCAAAATCCCACCACCATTCTTTGAAAAATCAAAAACAAACAAATAAACAACCTGACCAAAGGTACTTCTCTACTGGGAGATTTTGACCTGCACTAAATTTATGTAATATCTCAGGGGAAACATTGTGTTAGCTACAGGGGGTTAGTTCACCCACAGAGCAGTACAAGCAGAGACAAGCTCTCCTAAGTGGAAGACACATTAAATGACTATTTTTGATTGCCACCTCACTAGACTGTATTTGTACGGACTTGTTTTCCTCCTGAGATAGTCTGAGCATTCTGTTCTTTCCAGTTGTTAGCAAAGTGGTACCCTCATTCTTCTAGAAATACTAGCTATTTGCTCGATGCTTCTTTCCCTGACTTCCAACAAGAATTATTCTGAAAATGTAACTAGAAAGATCTTGTGCTGTCTAAATGCCTTCCAGCAGAGTTAAAGAAGAGTTGGATATTTTCATATGTGTTGAATGCTATGACTTTTAAGGAGGGGAGTTAAAGCTTTACCAATTAAATTAGAGCAAAAGGAATCTAGCTCTATTCTTACACAATAGTTTCATAAAGTAAGGGCTATTGCCTACTTTGTTATTGCTGTAGTTCCCTGTAGTCCTAGCATGTGACATTATGTTCCATTGTTAAGTTTTATAATTGAATTGAGTTGAATTACAATCAACCTTTTCAGTCTAATCGGGCAGTGAGGTTTTATATATATATATATATATATATATATATATATATCAGAGAAGGAAAACTCTGATTCCAAAAAACCTCCGCTGCCTTGTGGCATACCTCCTCAGGGGAAAGGCTAAGGGAGTAAACCCCGACAGAAAATCCGGAGCCGGAGTCCCTAAGGCGGTTTGACGTTGTAGTCAACACCGGCAACTCCTGCGGCGCACCTGAAGCCAAGCTGTATTGACTCCGTCTTTCCCTTGGATCTTTCAGCTGCGAAGAGAGGGGGGGTCTGCTGCATGGGCAACAGCAGACCCTCCATATCACCCTGCCCAGGCTCTGTAGCTTCAGCTTCACTGGAGAGGACACTCCAGCGACATCGCAAGATGTCGATTCAACACGGGAGGAGACAGATACCGTGTCACTCCCGAGTCGGACTGCACAGCCATTCTCGGCGGTGCAGATAGACTCTTAAGAAGCTACACCATCGTCTCTCGAGACGGACGGCTGCCGACGACGATATATATATATATATGACAGTAGGAAGTGCCTAGAAAGAAGGAGCCTTGAGTTATAGTCACACTTCCATGATAAAAAAAAATGTCATAACAGTCCTCCTGAAAGAGCAAACTGTAAATACTAGAAATTATCAAACATGTCAGGATATCTGTGGTATAAACTGTGAAGTAAGTCATTAGTCTATTTTTTTTGACATACTACAGATAGTTTAAAATATTATCAAGATAAAAAAGAATACTATACACCTGTATTATGGAATAACATGCCAATACTTCCCAGTTAGTAGCCCTTTCTAGAGCTTCAGTGGAGAATACTAGATGTTCTTCAAAATCCAGCCCCCTTCTTCCACAGTAATAACACCGTGGCAGGGCATTTCACTTGCCAACTCAAACCCACATTTCTCTGCCTTACAAGCAGCTAGATGTAGCCTTTTAATAAGGTTTTTAACAAGGATTGTGAGTGGAAGGGTGGTATGCCACTTCCTGTCTGGGCAATAAGACATCATACGTGTGGTTCTCTACACTCCCATAACCCAGACTCAAAAGTGCCTACAATCCAGCTTAAGTCCTGTAGATAATGATAAAGTATTAGGAATGACAGAGAAACAAGATGGAAAGAATCTAGGGGTCTGTGTGACTGTGTTGAGGCAATGTTCTTACTCTCAAAACATGTGGCCCATTCAGTTTGAGAGAAAAGAGGGTAATGGGTGTGTGGGAAGAGAGGGAGAGAGAGAGAAAGAGAGAGAGAGAGAGAATTAATTTTTCATAAATTACTCTGTTTCAGGGTTACTTTGCTATACCAACTAGGCCCTCAACAAAATTAATTAAATTTTATACTATCTACCATTTACAATAAATCTATAATTGTACAGAAATGTCTAAGTCAGTGGTTCTCAACCTTCCTAATGCTGTGACCCTTTAATACAGTTCCTCATGTTGTGGTGACCCCAAACCATAAAATTATTTTTGTTGCTACTTCATAACTGTAATTTTGCTGCTGTTATGAATTGTAATGTAAATATCTGATATGCAGGATGCATTTTCATTGTTACAAATTGAACATAATTAAAGCATAGTGATTAATCACAAAAACAATATGTAATTATATATGTGTTTTCTGATGGTCTTAGGCGACCCCTGTGAAAGGGTCGTTTGACCCCCAAAGGGGTCACGACCCACAGGTTGAGAACAGCTGGCCTAGATAATCTGGAACACATTGATTGATGTCTCCCTATTTTTTTCTATGATTTCTAAAGTCAACAGATGAACTTAAAAGGAAGAAGATTCAATGGAGTAAGGTAAGATATCACAGTTTAAAAAACTGTCAGCCAGGCTTCTGGTCAAGATGGTGGGATAGGCAGACATGGCTCATCTCTTCACACAACCACATCAAAATTACAACTAAAATATAGAACAACCATCACTCAGAACCATCAGAAACTGATTTGAATGAAAGTTGGACAACTACAGAATTAAAGAAACCACATCCATCCAGACTGGTAGGAGGGGTGCAGACACAGGATGGGTTGGTCCCACATGCACATGTGGTGGAAAAAAATTTTGGAGAGATATGTAAGAAGTGAGGAGTCCCAGCCACACATGAAGCCCCCCATCCTAGGGCCCAGAGCCAGGAAGATAAATCCCTACAACTTCTGGCTGCAAAAATTAGTGGGAATTGAGTCAGTGGAAATAACTTCTGGATCCCCAAGCAGTTCCTCTTAAAAAACATGGACTAACCTACTCAGCTCACTCCCTCCGAGCTTCAGCACTGGAGTAGCAGTTTAAAAAGCACCAGTGGCATACAGGGAGGAACTGAAGTGTCTAGCATCAAGGTGAGAGCTGGAGGACAGTTTTATTCCAGATATAAAGGTGGACAGAGGCCATTCTCCCTTTTCTGAACCCTCCTTCCATGGAGCCACAGAGCCACAGATCCACAGAGCCACAGAACCAGAAGGCAGGTACCATATATGAGACTCCATCAACCTGGCTAACACTGTTTACTCTGCCCTGGAGACCCCGTCTCTTCCAACTTAGAGGCCCACTCAAACAGTTAACAGAAACATTTCCATATGCATGTCTGGTTTTGGTTCATGCCTCACAACTTCCTAATCTTTTCAAATAAGCTACAGCCAACTTAGATTCACAGCTTGGCTTTGCCTGGGAACCTCAAAGTCCAGCACAAGTAGCAGTCATCTCAGATTGCATTCTAGCTCATGCAGGGTAGTCCTGGGAAGAACACAGGTGGGTACTGACCTTGGCTTGCATCACCCAGGAATCTCCATAGGCTGCACACCCAGTGGACAGCCACAGACCATATTGGGGCACCACTACCTTGCCCCCCTGCATAGCTGATCCTCCACAGGAGTCCAAGTTTGGTGGTCAGTGGACAACTAGTCCTTGCAGCTGACTGGCCTGGGTAAATTCCTCCTATTGATCTGTCTACAACAATCAAGGCTCAATTACAAGAGGAGGGTGTACTCAGCCCACATGAAGAGCACAGCTCAAGTACCCAGGTTTGGTGATAGTGGAGACTGTGCCACTGGACCCTACAGGACACCTACTACATTAGGCCATTCTACCAAGACAGAGAGTCATAGAAGCTTTGCCTTATATACAGAAACAAGCACAGGGAGGCTGCCAAAATGAGGAGACAAAGAAACATGTCCCAAATGAAAGAACAGATAAAAACTCCAGAAAAGAAACTAAACAAAATGGAGATAAACAACCTAGCAGATGCAGAGTTCAAAACACTGGTTTTAAGGATGCTCAAGAAACTTACTGAGGACCTCAACAGCATAAAAAAGACCCAGTCAGAAATGAAAGATACACTAATTGAAATAAAGAACAATTTACAGGGAAACAACAATAGAGTGGATGAAGCTGAGAATCAAATCAATGATTTGGAACATAAGGGAGCAAAACAAGAAAAAATAAAACAATCAGAAAAACAAGACTAAAAAAAATTTTAAAAATGAGGATGGTAGTGTATGGACCCTCTGGGACAACTTCTAACATTCCAACATTCACATCATAGGGGTGCCAGAAGGAGTGGAAGAAGAGCAAGAAATTTGAAATCTATTAGAAAAAATAATGAAAGAAAACTTCCATATTGTGGTGAAGGAAATAGACACGCCAGTCCAGACATGCAAGAGGCCCACTCCAAGGCACATAATAATTAAAATGCCAAAGGTTAAAGATAAAGAGAGAATCTTATAAGCATCTAAAGAAAAGCGGTTGGTTACCTACAAAGGAGTTTCCATAAGACTGTCAGCTACTTTCTAAAGAGAAACTTTGCAGGCTAGAAGGGATTGGCAAGACATACTCAAAGTCATGAAAAGCAGGGACCTACAGCTAAAATTGCTCTTTTGAGCAAAGATATCATTTAAAATAGAAGGGCAGATAAAGAGCCTCTCAGACGAGAAAATCATTATTATATAAAATGATAAAGGGGCTTATTTAAGAAAAAGATCAAAACTATGAACAAAAAAATGGCAATAAATACATATCTATCAATAATTAAATCTAAACAACAAATTCAGCAAACAAGAATAACAGAGTCAGAATCATGGATACATGATACGGAGAGCATTTTGATGGTTGCCAGATGGGAAGAAGGTGTACGGGGATGGGTGAAGAAATACAAATTGGTAGTTACAGAATAGCCACGGAGATGTAAAGTATAGGACATGGAGTAGCCCAAGAACTTATACACATGACTCACAAACATGAGCAATGCTGTGGGGATTGCCTGAGGGAGTGGTGGATACTGGTCGAAGGGCGCAAAGAGGAAAATTGGGACAACTGTAATAAAATTAGTAAAAATTGCTTATTTTGGATTCATTGACTAAATAATTAAATAAATAAATAACAAAACAAAACAAAATAAAATAAAAACTGTCAGCCTTGGACTCAGGTATAAGACTCCTGAAGCCCTGGCTGGTGTGGCTTAGTGGATAAAGCACTAGCCTGTGAACTAAAAGGTCACCAGTTCAATTCTCAGACCAGGGCCCTGGTTGGAGGCATGCAAGAGGCAGCTAATCAATGTTTCTCTTCCACATTGATATTTGTCTCCCTCTCTTTCTCCCTCCTTTCCCCTCTCTCTGAAAAATAAATAAATAAAATCTTTAAAAAAAGAAAAAAGATAACTTATTATTAAAAAAAAAATTAAAAAAAGACCCTGGCTGCTGTGGCTCAGTCGATTGAGTGTCAGCCTGTGAGCCAAGTGTCACTGGTTTGATTCCCTAGTCAAGACACATGACTAGGCTGCACATCAGGTTCCCAGTTGGGGGCATGAGTGAGAGGCAACCACACAGTGATGTTGCTTTCCCTCTCTTTCTCCTTTCACCTCTCTCTAAAAATAAATAAATAAATAAATAAATAAATAAACAAACAAACAAACATATAAATAAATTATTTTAAAAAAAAGACTTCTGGAAACATCAATAGTAATCCGGAAGGGAACTAGAGATAACTGAATGGAAAGCCTTCATTAAGCCAAAGGATAAACCCAAGCTAAAGCAGGTTAAATATTCTGCCTAAAGTCTCATAGCAAATAGTCAGACTTTGAACCTTGTTTCCTAACTCCTAACTTAGTGTTGTGTATTTTTTATATTAATTTAATATTTGCCTTTAACCAATTAATATATGCACTAGTTAACTTACATTATAAAACTTAAAGAAAAACAACAGTCCACTGCTCTGTGTCACTGCTTCCACCCTTGAGTTCTTTTCTTCTTAAATATCACTTTAAATTCTGTAAATAGTTTCTTCTAATTTTACCCCCATATTTCTACACATTATGCATACATGCATATTTATTGATTTTTCATTTTTAATCTATTGGTGTTCTACTATGAAAGATTAAATCTCTGATATATTCTCACAAACAGTTGCCCTCCTGCATCCCCACATTCATTTTACATTTTTATGACTCTGAAAAAAAATCCACAGCTGAATCATATAGAAAGTTAATCGGATTTCCTTTCACAGATATAATAATTGAAGTACTACTTTATGTTTAGTTTTTTTATGTAACTATAACAATCCATTTTCAAATCCTTTATCATAAGTTTGTTCCATTCAACATATTCAGACAAGTCAGGCAATCTTTCTATTTCTTTAATTTATTCTTATACATAGTACCCTTAGAACATTCCCTTTTCCTATCTTAATCTGTACTGAATCCCCCCAGACACAGCACTCAGTGACTGACTTGGGGATTCCCATCATCATCCTGGAAATCCCCTTCTGTATCCAATCCTCTGTGTACTAGTTTCTATGTCCTCTCTCTCTCTCTTTTTTTAAAATTAACTCTGTGATTTGGTAAAACACTCTCTTCAATAAATTTTTGAGAAATAGATCAAAAGAAGTAAGATTTTTAAGGATTTTCTATGTATGAAAAATATTTATTCTACTTTCTTAATTAATAAGTTGGATGGCTTTTCAAATTCTGGAATTAAATCATTTCCCAAAAAGAATTTTGAAAGCACTGGTCTATTGCCACTTATCTTCAAATATTGCTTTGTAAATACTTATGCTATTATTTTATTGAGATATAGATCACATACCACAAAATTTGCCCCTTAAAATGTTTAATAAAGTGTATTTATTATATTCAAAATATATTGTGCAACTACATATGCAGCTACATACAATGTTGTGCAATTATCTAAGTTCCAAACATTTCATCACTCCCAAACAAAATTATGATTTCAATTTAATACACCTGCCTTTGGCCAAGCCTGATCTCTGATTACAGAGAATCTATAGTAAGTTGTCTCTAGAATACACTTTCAGTTTTTAGTGGGGTGTAAGAGAAGTATTTACCAACTATGTGGCATGGGAGATCATGACCCTGCTTCTGAAACCTACTTCTTAAAAAAGATTCTCAGCTGATTTCCTTGAATGTCCAGTTGCTTCACTTCCACCTTGTTGTTGTACCTGGTGCACCTATTTGTTGTACCTTTTGGGTGTTATGTAGCACAAACGATCCTGGACATGCTTTCTAGGATATCCTAATTCACAACTTAGATTCATCCTTTTTGAACAACAAAGTTAATTATTAAGAATCTATCTGTTTGGGGGCTTCCAAATTATTTTGCTATTGTCCCTTCTTAAGTATTCTTTCTTTTCCTTTGCAATAATAATAATAATAATAAAAACAAAAACCCTTTACGGTCTTTTAGTAAGATACCAGGAGGAACTGGAGGGAAACTTGTTTGTTTGTTTGTTTGTTTTCAGTAGCCTCAGAAACTCATTCTATCATGCATGTATGTTATCTATTACTCAGTGGAATTATGTATGTGGTCAAGGTGAATAGTTAGTATCTGGCTATATGTATCTAGTTAACCAATACTAAGCACACACATACATATACACTTAAGAAACAAGAATATGAAAAATAACAAATTATGTGTAATGATCAGGAAAATAACTAAATAAACAATGTACAAAAATCTTTAAAACCAATGTGCTAGTCACAATATTTGAAGATAAAGGCTATTCTCAAATTTATTTATTGACAGGTTAGGAAAAAAAGAGGCAGTAGAGTTTCTAACTAAAATATTCATTAGGGATAAGACACCATGCATTTGGGAATTGATAATTCTGAAAACAGAACATTATCACTTTGATACCTATAGAATTTGCTGCTGATATAACTTTGAATCTATCTAACTCATAAAATTTTCAAAAGAAAGACTTAGTCTCAAAAGTTCCTAAAATTACATCTCAGGTTATTTTTATGTGATGAATTCAATATGTATATTAAACCTGATCTGGAACTATAACATATGACAAGCACATTTTACATGAGTGCTTAATGAATGTACTGTATTTTATGATAATAAAAATTAGTTAATTGATGCACTAAATCTATTGAAATGTTCTCACTTTTCATTGTTTGTATAAAAACAGGAAGGCATCTTTAGTTTGGTTATCTCATTAAATCATCTACATTGTGATGATTTTCATGTACAAACTGCAGATCAAGAGAACACATGTTTCCTTAATCATAGGAAGTCTCTAAGACTTACAAACTTTTGAAGTACTGGAAGTGAAAGATTTATACAATATTAAATGTATGAAATGTTTAACTCTAAGCCTCCAAATTTGCTATTAAATGCCAAGCAGCTTCTGATACAATGTGGAAGTAATATTCTGTTATGTATGACTTTTTTTTTCCAAAATATTTTAGATAGGTTTAGGATTGGAGGGTGTTTTACACTGTGTTTTTAAATGGTGGTTGTCTGTATATGTGTATTTATGTATGTTTTAGACTAGATACTTTATGTGTAAATTAATTTGCTTCTCAGGGGTGAAGAATGCACATTTTAAAGATTTGACTTATAGACAATATTTGAGTTAAATATTAAAAAAATAAGCAACATATTCATGTAGTGAGGAAAACTGAGTCTAGGGAGAGAATTCTGAATTCACAGAGCTTGGGTGATTACTGAACTGCTCTAAGATTCAGTCATTTACTCAACAAATATTGATTAAATACCAATGTAACAGGCACAGTTATAGACATTGATTAGTGGTATATAAGCAGAACATATCCTTTATCCTCAAAGAAAAAATTATATATTCTGTAAGAGTAAAGGCAGAAAAGGGAGAATGATTAGGAGGCTACTGTAATAACGTAGATGGAGTGGATGATGTCTTAGACTAAGATGGTCATGATAAAACTGGCATGCTCTGGTCTCATTGTCAGATACTGAATACATTCTGGAGGTTCAACTTACATGTTTTTTTTTTTTTTGTGATAGACTAGATGTGGAGTATACTTGAGAAAAAGAAAAATCAACAAGACACTGAGATTTTGTTTTGAGCTCCTAAAAGAGTAGCATTGTCATAAACTAACATGGGCAAGTCTATGTGAAGAGAATGCTTAAAGGTGAGGGAATATTAGGAGTTTAGTTTTGGACAAGCTTAGTTTGATATGCAATATATATCAGAGAAGGAAAACTCTGACTCCAAAAAACCTCCGCTGCCTTGTGGCATACCTCTTCAGGGGAAAGGCTAAGGGAGTAAACCCCGACAGAAAATCCGGAGCCGGAGTCCCTAAGGCGGTTTGACGTTGTAGTCAACACCGGCAACTCCTGCGGCGCACCTGAAGCCAAGCTGTATTGACTTCGTCTTTCCCTTGGACCCTTCAGCTGCGAAGAGAGGGGGGGTCTGCTGCATGGGCAACAGCAGACCCTCCATATCACCCTGCCCAGGCTCTGTAGCTTCAGCTTCACTGGAGAGGACACTCCAGCGTCATCATAAGATGTCGATTCAACACAGGAGGAGACAGATACCGTGTCACTCCCGAGTTGGACTGCACAGCCATTCTCGGCGGTGCAGATAGACTCTTAAGAAGCTACACCATCGTCTCTCGAGACGGACGGCTGCCGACGACGATATATATATATATTCAAATGAATCAAATTAATCAAGCCCTTGAATACATGCATTTGGAATTTAGGGGAGAGATCCTGTTTTACCTTTCGACTGTTCTGTAGTATAAATCATTCTATTCCTTCTGGGCTTTCCTTGTTCACAACTTAGGTTTACCTTTCTGAACAACAAAGTTAATTATCAGATATAAAGCTGAGGATAGAGGCGGATGACATCTGAGAACACGAGACTGGATGTTATCATGAAAGAAGTGAGTGTAGTGAGAGAAGAGAAGATGTACAAGGACAGAACCTGAGTACTCAGATTTTAAGGAACTGAAAGGGACTAGGAAAGAAAACTGAGAATGAATGGTCAATGAGGTATAAGGGTAAACAGGAAAAGGTGTATCTTGGAAGCTAAATAAAGAAAGAGTGACTTGGCAGACAGTTCAAGTAAAATAAGGACTGAAAAGTGGTCATTAGCTTTAGTAACTGGGATCTTGAAAAGAGCAGTTTTGGTTGAGTAGTAAGGGTAACACTTGATTTGTGGATTCAAAAGAAAAATTGCAGGCAGTAAATAGAGATGATTATTTCTTAAAAATGTGTTGTTAAGGGAAGAAAAAATATGTTAGTAGCTAAAGGGGCAATTTTGATCATGAGAGGTTTTTTTTTTCTTCTTCTTAGTGGTAGAAATAATAGTATGTTGCAAGTCAAAATGATATTGTAGAACGAGAAAATGATGATGCAGGACAAAGAGAGTAAAACTGCTTAAAGATGTAACTTGATCAGTAAATTGAGTGCCAGCTTGAGAACCAAAGGGTCACTGGTTCAATTCCCAGTTAGGGCACATGCCTGAGTTGCTGGCCAGGTCCCCAGTTGGGGGGTCACAAGAGGCAATCACGCATTGATGTTTCTCTCCCTTTCTTTCTTTCTCTCTACAAATAAATACATACATACATACATACATACATACATAAAACAACCTTGAGGAAAGGGGTGGGTCCCAGTGGCACAAGTAGATAAGGTGGCCTTAAGCTATTAACATAAAGATTTCACCCACTGTAATAGGAAAGAAGCCAAGATACAGAGCACTGTTGCTCATAGGTGTGTAAATGTAGGCATGGATGTTAATGGGATGTTTCTTGTGATTACATATATTTTCTCATTAAAATATAAGTTAAGACTACTATTTCAGCATATATGTTTTCCTATTCTGTGGGTTATGATTTCTTTTGCTGTGAAAGAACTTTTTTGTTTGCTGTAGTCCCATTTGTTTATTTTTTCTTTTGTTTCCCTTGCCTGGGGAGATATATACAATAAAAAATTTCTATTATCAATGTCTGAGATTTTTCTGCCTATGTTTTCTCCTAGGGTTTTTATAGTTTAGGGTCTAACATTTAAGTTTTTGATGTTTTGAATTTATTCTTGTGTGTGATGTAAGAAGGTGTTCTAGTTTAATTTTTCTGCATGGATCTGTCCCATTTTCTCAACACCATTTATTGGATAAACTATCTTTAGCCCATTGTATGTGCTTGCTTCCTCTGTTAAATATTAACTGACTATCAAGGTGTGGGTTTATTTCTGGGTTCTCTATTCTGTTCCATTGATGCATGTGTCTGTTTTTATGCCAGTACCATCCTGTTTTGATTACTATGACTTTGTAGTATAGTTTGATATTAGGTAGAATGATTCCTCCAACTTTGTTCTTTCTCAGGATTGCTGTTGCTATGCGGGGTCTGTTGTGGTTCCACATAATTTTTTAAAAATATTTTTTCTAGTTCTGTGAAATATATCATTGAAATCTTGATAGGAATTGTGTTGGATCAACAGATTGCTTTGGGAAGTATGGAGATTCCAAAGATCAAGGTATTGTTAGTTTGAGGAGAGAGAGAAATGGTAGTATGAAATATTAATCTCATAGAGTATTTGAGCGAATGGATTCACTGGAGGTTGATGAATACAAATCTAATCTGAAACTAGTCAATTAGAGTTATGTTTTCTTCTAGCCATGTTTAGCTGAACAGTTAGTTATAGGCACAGAATAGATTGAAAGCTGACTTTAATCAGGTTCATTTTGCTTCCCACATGAAGCAAGCAGAAAGCAAGTAGGGAGGCAAATGAGAGAAATGAATCTAATGATTGAATATTGATTTTAAACTGGAAAGGAAGAAAAATAAAGAGACAAGGTCTAGGAGGTACAGGAAATATTGATATGATCAGTGGGTTGCAGGTCAAGCAGGGAACAACAAGAGGGAAGAGAGAAGTTGGCAGTCAGAAAGAAGCAGATAAAGCAGATCATGAAAAGGCTGCATTTGTTGGTATGACCATAAGTAATGAGAGGCTACAACATTATGGAGGGCAAACTCATTGGCTGAGAAGGTCAAGGAGCTGAGAGGCCAGGATATTGGAAAGATAGTCCACACATGTATGAAATTACTAAGAATCATGACAGGAATAGTGTTAGACAGTGACAATGAACCAGGGCTTACATTTTCAAGAAATTAGGCAAAGGACAAGGGTGGAAGTGGTAAGTGAAACACTAAGAGACCATGATCAGTGGTGTCTAGTGGTACAAAGTCAAAGCAAGCTGTTTTTAAGAGAAACAGAGGAGAAATGGTCTGGAAGCATCAATAAGGAACAAAGAAATGTCTATACCTCATCTAGGTCTAGTAGTTTGAGGAGTGCGAGAGTGAAACTGTTACCTTTAGAGGAGGATACACAGGAGCCTTTGTCATCGAGGGAGAGGCAGGTGGCAAAAAAAACTCAAGAATATAA